>NC_079157.1:57611456-57936001 GCF_947563725.1 Argiope bruennichi | reverse complement strand
ATTTTGTATGCAGAATGATTTGATATCGAAGTATTTCGAACCGACAGAATGGATGAAGGGTGAGTGGAATATATTTTTTTACGAGTTGATGAAGTTGGGAAAAGGATGCTTGTTTGAAATTTTGTATGGAGAATTTTCGACTGCTTATTTATCCGTTCTTTCTTTTCTTTTGATTATGCACTGTTTCTGTTATCCACACAGTCCTTATGTTCAAAGTGCTAGCGAAGCTACTAGGTTCACGCTCCCGCTGCTAGCGAAGCCGTAGGATTAAGTTAAAAAAGTCTGCCCGGTGCCGTTTACAGATGCCTGAGGCATCGCATCCTCTAACTTTTTCTCTGCACCCAACAGCCGGCTGCACCAGTCTGAAAAAAAAAAAAAATACTTATCAGTAAAAAATTATAATTATATTGCAGAAAGTGGTAATCATAACTGCTCTGCAGAAGTTTATGTACTTTGTCAGCCATCTTTATTGGCGACTTGGCATTCTTGGCGCAGCAAGGGGCTCACTAAACTTCACTTTTACCGTCATCTAGTCCTGTAGGTAAGTCATAGCGAGTTTAAGCCTACTTTCACTCTCGGTTGTTAAACGCCAGTTAATGGTTATTTCTTAATTTCTTTTATGAATTCTTTTTTAATTTCTTCGGACTGAATGAAGTGTTTGACAAGGCGAGTAGTATTTATAATGTAATAATTTTATTTAATTAGCGAAATGTTAAATTAAGAGCAGCAGTAAAAACACGGAATAAAACAGTCTGCTGAAACTCGTACATCGATATGTTTACATTCCATTGCTGCCTTTTTGTAATAAGTAATAAAAGCGATTTCTGTGCCATGTACATTATCGTTTTCTATTTATAGATTATTAGGTCTTGATTCTAAAGTCCATACTTATTGCATAATTAAAATGTAATCTTTATCGCTTTCTTCCAAACATTGCTGTTAAGGCCTATCAAAGTTTCTTCAACAGTAGCATTTAATTCAAAACAGTTGGAATTTAATGAAACCTCTTCAGTTTTATTGTTTCTTCAGTTGCACTATATTTCCGGATCTCAAAATCTTTGGTCTTCCAGAGGCATAGTATTTCTGGTATCATTTTCGAATTCAGAAGTTGACTTTTTCTTTTTTATTGCTAATTGATTCACTAAGTCTGATGCTGTTCTATCTTCCTTTTTTTCCAGTACTAGAAGTTAAATTATTTTTTATTTTAGCATGAATCATAAATTCTACGTCATTGGATAGAAATTAGATTTCGAACTCATAGATAAAACGAGCATCACGGCTTATTACTTACCACTTTCTTCGTTTTCTTATCGTTTCTTCGGTATGGACGATAGGCTTTAGTGGAATATTCAATGAATCTGTGTTTTTTTTTAATCTTAGATCGAATTTTTCTTTATGCTTGTTCAGAATGTATTCTTTTTTGTTCGAAGATTCTGAATTATAACACAAATAGCTTGATCCCCAAAAAGATTTCGTACTAGTTTTATTTTCCACTCTGCATTTGGAAGGAGAATGATTGTGGATGAAGTCTCATGTATTGTTTCTTCCCAAAGGTGAGGAGTTAATCTTGATTGAATTAGAAGACATCTAGCAGTTTACAGAACTGTACTATTCAATGGTTCGGCTGTACCACTTTTTTCTTTGTACGGTTAGAATAGCAATAATTTTTCTCTTCTTATTCCTTGTTTTAGAAGAACATTTTCAAATTCTACATCGTAATATTCTATCCTTTGGTTGTGAGGAAATTTATCAATATGTATTTTGATTTATCATCAATGAAGGTAATAAAATAGTATAAATTTGACATTGATGGTGCTTACATAGGTCTACAGACGTCGGAATGCACAAGTTGTAAAAGTCTTTTAAACTTAGATTCTTTTTAAAAAAGGATTAACAGTCTCTTTTGACTGGATACAAATTTTACAGCCCTTTACATACCGATCTTTTACAGTCCGATATTTAATTTTAATCATCGCACCATTCTTTCAGTCTTTAATTTCTTCAGATCATTTTCGTTCAGATAATCGAATTTTTGACGCCACTTTTGGAATTTAGTGACAATTGCCACCGTTTCGACTTTTGGTTCTATGTAATATAAATCGCCATTGCTGGTTGCTGTCATCAGTACAGTTCCGTCAGATTCAATAATTAGTTTCTTTTTCAGAGAAAATAACACGCGTTTGATGTTCTTCGTTGCTATAGATATTGAAATCAAATTACATTTTATTCAGGAACGCACAACACATTCTTCGGAAAAATTGTTCTGTTTTTGCATTTTAAATTTAAATACTAATGGAATTTTTGCTGGTTACTACACCAACTTTTTTCACGGCAAGTTTAACGAAACAGTTTGCTTTTTTGTACATATTGCTGAACTGTTTTTCATTCTTTCAGATATAAGAGCTAGCATCGCTGTCTAAACACCAAGAATTTGTACTACTTTCAATATAGCCTTTATTGAAAGAAATAGCAAATGTTGCATTTTCTTCAGTTTTCGTTAACATGGATGAATTATAGTTTTAAAATGCATGTTTTCTATTGGCTATTTTCTTTCGACTTTCAAAAGTTTTCCCTATTAGATATTCTATGATATATTCACGATGTTATCCGACATTCTGAATGCCGGCCAATATCGAGTAGATATCGAAAAAATTTCTTTGGGCATTTTGTGCTAATAGAGTAATGTTCAGGCTTTGAACAGTAGTTATACTTCAGATTTCTTTTGATTTGATCCTTTGTTTTGATTTGAATTCCAGTTTTCAGAGTTCATTTTCAAATCTCTTTGTATTGAAGAATATAGAATGCACTGTGATGCTGGATTTATTCCTTTTTGAGCTTCGAATCCTTCCAGCAATTTTTTTCAAGATTAGACAGTTCATTTCTGGATTCGATGGCACATCTAAAGTTTTCAAAATAATCCGGGAAGCTGTACAGGTGTAAAATAGATATAAAATCATCGGCGATTTCGAGTTGCTTTTCTTTCAGGTTGTAGTAGTTTTAAAAAAAATTCTGTTAGGTGATTTCTTATAGTTTCATGTCAAGTTATTTTTCGGAACAATAGTTGCTTTAAGAGAGAAGCCTTTTTAAGAACCTTTAGATTCGAAGATAACTTTCAGCTTATTCTCTACATCATTTGACGTGATACAATTCTTGACATGGCACAGTCACTTGGCTAATAGACAAAATAATGTCCGCGAGAGCTTGTCGATAAGCAACAGTCCATTTTTTTTAATGCTTCTTTTCCGATGACATAATCCTAGTGGTTACTCTTAATTACAACTACTTCGATTTGACGCTTCCAGGTATCAAAATTGTCCTTAGCCAGTTTTTCGATGGCTGTTAATTTAGCCATTTTGTTGCGACTGACAGTTCAGGTATCGAAAGCACGTGTTTCGCAATTTCGTTTTTGCTGTATTGTTGTATTACAATCGCTGCTTTCATTTTGCTATTTGGGTTGCTCCTAGGCCCATAAGCATTGTTGGAGATTTACATAGCAAAAATTGAAAAACATCAAAAGCGTTTATTATACAGGCTATAGACAGACCTAGGCTATAGACATTACAATAACTCTATTGTAGATATTACAATAAATGATTAATTATGAACAGAAAGGAAAATTAGGAACAACAGCGGAAGGCTCTTCAATCATGTAGAATGCATGTTATGTAAAAGTCTAGCATCTGACGCGTGCACAACTTTGGCAGCTTGCATAACGGCAGATTCTACTTTAGAATAAGGAGGGAGGGGGGTTCAGGAGAAAATAAGCATTGATAACTAACATTTATTTTTTATTTCTTACTCAGAGAAAAAAAAATTAATTCAAATTGCTATTATGGAATTTTCTAGCCTCTTTTTATCATTTATATTAATATCATTTGATCAAATTAGTCATTTTTTAATTTAAGTTAATTAGATACCTTAATTGGTGCAAAACATTGTGATATAAAAATATTTGGAAGGTGAATATTCAGTTTTATTTTAGTGGTTGTTTTAATTTCTTTTATGAACCTAACATTTTTATTTTACTTTATTTATCATTTTCTTAACAGTGGTTCCAAATTTCTGAATTTCCTGGAATATTTGGCATCATTATTTCAAGTCCCTTATTTTTATTTTGTACCAAGAATTTTTTTTCTAAAAACATAAGGTATTGAAACTTCCTTCCATTCAAATATATTTTAAAATGATATAGTCAGTATTATAAAGGATTTTATATTTAAAGAAATTTATTCTTTGCCCCTTACTAGCCCCAAAGGTAAGTAGATGCTTGCTCAGTTCTTACCTTTTTGAGTGTATTTACTTCATCGTAGTGGGATTTGCTGAATTATTTTGCAGGTATGGTATTACCTGATTAATTACGTTTTAAGGTACTTTTTTAAAAGTAAATATCCTGACCCTGACCTTTAAAAACCCTGATTTCAGTTTTGCTACTTAGATAGCTGGAATATTTATTAGAGAAATGCATTCTTCTAATTCAATCCTAATATGAAAATATATGCTCAATCCTAATATGAAAACATATGCTCAATCCTAATATGAAAATATATGCCTTTCTAGTTAATCAATCTACATCACATCTATAATGCACCTTTTTCTGAACTTTCTATATCATATCTGTTGATGCTGGTAGTATTAACTGTAATATGAACTTTAAAATAAAAGATAGACATTGAACTTGAAGGCATAAAATTCTACATCAAACGGAAGTCACACATAGGTAATTGTGTGTCACTTTCAATCAAGCAATCAGTTCATTGATATGATTATTTATTGGTGTGGAAATCCTTCCCATGGGTGCAAAAAGCATAATAGACTCAGTAAAAATAAAAATGCTTTATTTCACAAGAAAACATGAAACACATGCAGAAAAATATCGCCTTAGTATTCTTGAATATAAACAGTAAGGGGTATAGCGACAAAAGCTGTTATTCCATTGGAGCGAGAAAGTTACTGTTAATGGATATCAAAATACTTGAGGGCTTGAAGGAAGATGTTTAGATGATGTTGCTTGCGAGTGCTTGAGACAAAAGAAAGGCAAATAAAATGTTTGATGTTGAATTTTTTCCAGATCGCTTCTCTGTAGATTTATATTTTGAGCGTTTTAACAAAATGTGGGAAATTTCGTTGTCTTCGTTACATTTGATGCACAAGGTGTTGTCTGAGAGATTGAACCTATGAAGAAGACTTGGAGTAATGATCACTTTGCAAATCACCCGTGCAATAAGTTTATCTTGAATCCTACTTCTAGTCCAATTAGTGATTGTGCTGATGTTTTGGAAATCCCCGATCAAAGGTAGATATTTGCTCCTGTGATAATTATTTGAGGCGATTTCGGTAGATTTCTTTCTCAGATTGGAGATCGTATCCTCCGAGGAGATCCTCTCTATGAATGGCTTATATTCCTTGACTGCTTTTTCGTTCCATGCGATACCAAAGTGGCCAGGTACCCATAGAAGAGAGTTTTTTGGTTCAGATTTTTCCTTATGTAAATTTTTGAGGCTAGTCGTTGAATATTTTTAGGCGAATGGAAATTGATGTTTTTCAGGGTATGTAGCGTCATGAAAAGTCTTTAAAAAGTGCTTAAATTTGAAAATCATTTTAAAGCACCTTAAAAGTGCTTAACTTTGGGAAGAAGGTCCTTAAAAGTGCTTAATTTTCTCGAAAAGTGCAAAGATGATATTCCTTTTTGTTTCCACAGGCAATGAATAAGATAAATCGAAAACAGTCATAAATCTTTGTTTACTGGATATATCAAAAAGAAAACCGACGAAAGGAAAACATTCGCAGAAGGAATTCAGGCGTTTCAACCCATGTTAAGATAATGCGTAAGAAACTTCTTTTTTCGCTCCTTTTTTCAACAATGAGCACCGGCGTATATTGAAATATTGGAATTGTTATTCCGAAAGAGCGAAATACGAAATATGCCGAACTGGTTGCAACTCGAAAAACGTTTGAACTTCTTTTACAATTAGTGTTCTAAAAAATGAATAATTTATTTTAGTTATGCTTGGTAACTTTCTATTCAACTCTTTGTGTTAGGCAGATTAGCTCCACTCCACGAAAAATAAAAATACAGTATGGCGCGTAAAAGAAATATATACTTCAGACATGGGAAAGTTGTTCTAAAAGCGTACATGAAAGATATTTATGATATTTAACTACTTTTATTCTGATTACTATGAAGTCCATTACTTATTCAGTCACCATTCTCGTTAATATGTTGTTTTAAGCGATCTTTTGAACGACTACGAAAAATAGAAAATTAATGCTACTGACTTTCCCTTGAGTATATTCAGCAACGCACATATACTATACACTGTAGAAATTAAAGAACATTCATAAAAAGCTAATGAAGCAAAGGATTTTCACTCGTAGAGAAGTGCAACAACACTCAAAGAAGAATAGAAAGGGGAGGGGGACTTGTATAAGATGTAGAATCTGAACTTGTCAATGAGAAATTTTTTTAAAAAAATGTAAAATTAGATGTAATAATAATGTTTCTCTACTTATCTACCTAATTATCTGTAATAATAGTGTTCTTGTTTCTATTATTTCTATTCATATAAATATTTATATGAATAGAAATGTCTTATATAATCAATTCTTTTAAATAAAAAATACCGTTAAAATGAAAGCTGTATGTATTACTTAATTTAATTTATTAATACAAAATAATACTGTCAGATTTTTGTCATTTTTAATTTTAAAATTTGAGTTGAGTATTTTAGAAATTAGGAGGGAAGGACAGTCTTTTTGTGTGTACATTTTTTAAAATTGTACACATAAAAAATTAAAAATTATTAAGACGTAGAAGTTACTTAATTATATTTTTTGATTTTTTTTAAAAAAATGTTAACATAAATTTAAATTTATTCTGATAAAAAATCTATTAGCATTATATAGTATTAATAAATTAAATTTTCTGAACTAATATGTAATTGATATAGGTTTTTTTCCCCCTTTTTTTTTTCTTCGTATAATTAGCATAATTTTTTTTTCACCCGATGTCTTGTAAACCCATTTTTTTATCGAATTTACCAATTATTTGAATCTTTAATATTTGTGACATATATTGATTTTATTCAATTTGCTCTTAATTCACATTTTCAGAGTTCCTTTGTATTAATTATTGCTGAAGATAAAATGTTGCCAATTTAAATAAAAGATGAGGTTGAATGCAACATATAAATATAGATTAAAATTTAAAAAGTTGTTTTTAATCAAAGATTAAAATTTAAAAATGGATATTTTTTTTAAAAAAAATTCCATAAAAACTATAAATTATAAAACAAAGAAAAATTCTTTGAGTAGAAAATTCTTGAGGTTATGTATTTATGCATGTGCGAAAGTGCTTAATTTTTTTCGTTAAGGTGCTTAAAAGTGCTTAATTTTTGCATCCATTTCACACTACGCACCCTGATTGACCAAAACGTTATAATATTTATTAATATGTTTAAATTCCTTTAAAGTATACGAATATTTTTATGAAATAAATTTGTTTCTTTTGAATTATTGATTTTCGAGGGGGGGGTGTATTCTCTTAAAATATTTAATGAAATATTGTTGAAGAAAACTTATAGATATTACTTTAAGAAATTCTCATTTTGAAGTGTTGATTTCTAATATTGGATAGAGCAACATTTCTTTAAAACAATGCGCGAACACTTTGGAAAACATTGTATTCATTCATTCATTTACTGTTAATTAGCTTTGAAAAGTCTGTCTTCATTTGGTACATTGAATCTGAAGTGCATTCATCTAATCACATAATGGCTAAGTGATATTAAGAAAAAGATTTAATTCATTTTTCCTCTTTGGATTATTTCATTTCTTGTTTTTGTACTATTGCCATGCTTATATTTAAGAAGATGAAGGTCTAAATAATTATTTCGGGTTAATATCTGTCTGAATTCATTCTAAGCAGTATTATTAATATGAGAGTAAATGGGATAGTTTTTATTACTATGATAATGTATCATTTTAAATGAGAAGCATTTAATACAAGTAACTGTATTTATTAATTCTGCTTTATAGTTTTATTTTGGTTATCATATAAAAATGAAAAAAGGTAAGTTACCCGTGGTTACGTTACTATTTATAATACAAGTGATTGTATCAGGGTTGTCACGTCACCGGGAGAACCTGGAAAACCGGAAAAACACAGGAAATTTAAAAATCGTCTTTTAAAAAACCGAAACAAATGCAAGGAAATTTGAAGATTTTCATAAGAACAGGGAAAATACAGGGAATTTTAAATTTCTTAATTGTTTTTCCCCATCTAAAAAATGCTGATATCTAAAGATTACAACAAATCAAAAGTTATAGCTTCCAAAAACGAAACAATACCATTCGCGGTTGTGTAATCGGAAACTCGCCTATTTTCTACCCCCCCCCCCTTTTTTTTTCTTTATAGGTCATTCTAGTTTTGATTTACGAAACAGTTGTTCTTTTTCCGTCAGATTCCCTAATTGAAGCTAATGATCGTGCTCGAGACTTCGAGACGTCTGCTGCTGTAACTGCATGAAGGAATCGAATACATTTCTCTGGTGGGATTAGTAATATTCAATCTGAGGAAGCAGCACGATGGTATTTAGTCTACCATACTTGAATTTAATGAGTGGTTTGTTTATTATTTGAGAAACCGTGAGCTTAGTCAAACTAGATTAGAGAATTTTTTCAAACAATGAGCTGCTTAAGATCCGTATTTAATATGAATTGGATGGATTAAAATCAATCAATCCTGAGTTTGCTGAATGGGTTCGAGAAGTTCCGTGTACTGCCCGCTTTCTAAGAAGATATACCGAAAACGTCCGAAAATAAACAGACTTCGAACTTTTTAGTTCCAGAACAGTCACTTTAAATCCAATTCTTTGGGTATTAAAACGTTGTCACATTCGTCTTTTAATGCACTCAATGATATATTGGAAATATTTTTTTACGTATGTTCACTGAAAGTGAAATGGCTAAAACAATATATGTTAGGCCGTACACAAATATTGTACCTTATTAGCGCTATGAAACTGATTGCTGAAAAATCTACAAAAGTTGATGGCCAAATACATGAATTAACAAAATTAAGTAAATTTACTTTGAATTTTTTTTTTCTTTCTGTATTTTAGACCATACCAAAATGTAGTACCTTATTTCTTACGGATTAGGTCCATTAGCACCATGAAATTGATGGCTGAAAAATTTTGCTGAAAGTGGTGCCCTATTACTTGAATAAATAAATTTTTTTAAAAGTAACCTTGATATGTACTGTTTTATGTTAAGTAATCATTAAATAATTTGTATCATGATGGAAAAAAAATATTTTGTTTTATCTACCAAATCCTTAATTTTGTGTGATTTATAATTAAAGTATATGAGAGGTAATATATTCGCTCTCCCTTGAATACATAAATTTTATCTTGTTAAATTCTAGATGATACATAAAGAAAAGAAAATTTTCTTCTGTATGTAAATATAAATCTTTTAATATGCTATTATTTTCAATAATGTTAAATTGTTGCTTCCTTTTCTTATTTCTTCCATTCCTTAATACTTTCAACGCTATCGACGAGATATATTGTCTTTCAGATACTTCCAATTACAGGTTTCTGTGGGCTAAAATTTGTCTCTTTTATGTCATTTTAAATAGGTTGAATTTTCTCATACATATCTGAAGAACACCTTTACTTTTTTTAAAAAAAATTTTTTTATTAAAAAAATTGTCAACAGCCGTAAGAATCGATATTTGTCTTTTCATGGAGTTGTCGGTAGCGTTGAAAGTGTTAAAACATATTCCATTATAACCAGCGCATGAGTGCTATTTTTTGCATTTCTTCGTATCGTGAAATATACGCACAGAAAAAACATAGGGAATTTTCCCCCCAGATTTCAGTGGCAACCCTGTTGTATTTATTATTTCCTTTATAGTCTTATTTTGATTATCATATAAAAATGAAAAAGGTAAGTTTTTAACTCATTTGCACTAATAATATCCTCATATGTACTCAATTTGCATTAGTTTTTTACTTAATCATAATAATCTTTTAAAAAAAATAACTGAATTTTATTAATGGAATCCTAGGAAATAAATTTTAACATAATTTGCAGTTGATATCAAAATTAAGGTAAATTAAATCAATTCAACATTTGTCAGTATATTATGTTTACTCTTATCCCTATTAAATAAAAGTAATATTCATATTTTTATGAAATGTAATAATTTTTTCAAAATGATTGTGTTTTGTTCCTTTTGGATTTATGTGAATTTTATTGATTAATTTTGATTCTAATTGGCATGTATTCTGATGCTTATCATTTAATGATTCAATTTCATAAAAATTGGTTAGCTTGTGTTTTAATTTTCATTGAAAAAATTTAGTCCCGTAATGGTAGTAAAACTCTTCCTAGGCTGTAAAACTCTTCCTAAGCTATTAATTTTGACTTTCTCTGCATTAGGTAATATAAATCAATGTATTTAAAATATTAATATATTTTATTAAAAATTAATTTAATTTAGTTTTTATTTATTTTAACTTTACCACATAAATATACATATTGCTGCAATTATTAAATTTTGCTAAAATAGCAAGCAAGCATTTTCACTGTTTTAATTGCTTCTTATTGTTAGTCACAAGAAATATATATCCTATTGTAGTTTGCAAGTCTTTTGGTAGTCTGAACTTCATATATATATAAGTATTAAATTCAAGTTAATAGGAAAATCAAATAAACCAAATAAAAAAAGAATCCGGCCTGAAGACTTTTTCAAGGGTCACCCTCAGGCAGGGATTCAAAAAAAGGGATTTTTTCTGTGAAGGAATGCAGACAAGAAGGTCTAATAATGATTCCTCGTGACCCGAAAATCCCCTGAAATTAGGCCCAAGAGATATACCATTTTAACATAAAGGAAAATACAAAACAACAAATTAGAAGAAAATAACCACTAATAAGTAAAAATACAATAACAAAAATAACAATAAAAACAAAAATACCACAAAATAACACTTAAACCATTAAAAAAAACAAAAAGGAAAGGACATACCAGCAGTAGGCAAGGAAATTTTAAGCTAACGATTGTGATTCCCGCTTTTTAAAAACACAAAGCTAACGTATTTAAGGTGAAAAATAATTGTAGATTCCCAGCGCCATCTATTGAGTGATTTAATATGCAAGAAAAGTTCTATTTTTATTTTAGGTAAAGGATTAATCCCAAACCATACCTTGTTTAATTAAAAAGTTGACATTACAGTAATTTCTAGGAAATTCATTTTTAATGAGGTTATTTGATGCTTCAATATAGGAATTTTTATTATTACAAATCCTTTTGATCCTGTAAACTTGTGAGAAAATTAGATTTTTGAAAATTTTAGAGTTTAGATTGGAATGATAGTTACATAGTTTTGTTATTTTAAAGTTGAATTCATCCCTTTTATTGTAGATACCAACTATTGTTTTATCAGTAGCAATTTCGATTTTTAAATCCAGAAAGGTAGCCTCAAGTTGATTTTTATTTGTTTCTGCCAGAATTAAATCTTTTGGATAGCAATTAGTAACAATATTAGTATTGTCGAAGTTTATCAAAAGTAGGTCATCAATATACCTCCACCCATTTATTAAATTATATTTAATAATTTTTTTCTCATAATAATGTAGGAAAATATTGGCCAAAGCACTTGAGAAAGCTGTTATGTTCCCATTAGAATGCCCTTTAATTGTATATAAAAATTAATTCCATTAAAAACATAATTTTCGGTAATATTTAAATTATATAATTCTAGCAGTTATTTTTAGGAATAACATCTTATTTAAATAATCGTCATATATAAAAGTAGAGACAGTTATTAATTTTTCATGAGGTAGATTGGTGTATAAATTTTCGAAATCAAATGTATTAAGTTTATTAATGTTGTTATCTTTAAGAAAATCCAATACTTCTTTGTTACTATTAATTATAAAGTTATCTTCATCTTTTATTTTGTCCAGGATAACTTTTAAGTATTTAAAGAAATGTTTTCCCGTATAGTAATTATAACTGCCAGTGCTACAAGTCATGAATCTCAATTTTAATGGATTTTTATGAAATGTAACTGTTGGGAATAAATAAGGGTAGTTTAGAGAGCAAGTTTTAATTTTGGTTTTTTTTTTTTTTTTTTGCGAAAGCTAGAATTCTTTTATCTAATTCCTTTTTCCCAGTGTTCTTTAACATATAAGTTGCGTTAGAGTTATATTCATTAATTAAAAGTTCTTTATAATAATATTTACAAATTAAACAGAAATTGTTTGCTGATTTATCTATAACAGTAATAACACATTTTTCTTTAAAATTTTTTATTTCGTTTTTTAATGCTTTACTAAAATAAAACCCACGTTCTTTAGATCTGCCAAAATCAGTATTCATTTTTATTTTAATTTTCTGTAAAATTCTCACTTTCCATTCTCCGAAATCTTCCGCAGGCCAATGGTATTTTCTATATAATTTAGCAATAAAAACATCCAATAGAAATCAAAATTTTGTTATGATTTATTTTTTCTCTTAATCTAAATTTAGTTCCTCTTCCCATTTAATCTCTTAAAGAGTTGGATTCAATAATTTTTAAATTACCTGTAATAATATGACCTTTATCTACATCTATAAAATCTTTAAAGTTTTCTTTGTTACAGTAACAATCTGTTATATTTATTTCATCTAAATTTTTGCTATAGTAATTATAATTACAAATTTTTTTTTCTTTAAAGTTGAAGTGTAACGAAACGCTATTGAAACAGTTGTTTTATCTGATAGAGGAAAAAATATATTGTTATTATGTATAATTTTGGGGTAATTTTAGATATTCGAAGTAAATATCCAAGAATTTAATCACACAGAATTCTTTTATATATATATATATATATATATATATATATATATATATATATATATATATATATATATAAACAAACAAACAAGCAAACCTAGTACATATTAAATCCACCATATATAAAACATTATTTTTTTGTTGTATAGAAAGGCTGCATTTTTATTATCAATCTTGTAATTTAAATATTTTCAAAATGCTATTTCAAATTTACCTTCTGAAATAGCATTCCCGACGTTACTTCACAGTGGGATTATAAGTATTTTGAAAACAGGCTTTTCACTGCTATGAACTAAATTTCTTTTTCATTTTCTGTTTTCATCCAATATTCTATACTGCCATTGAAGGTTATTAAAAATTTTGCTTATGAAATTTAAACTTTTTAACAGTAATAAAATTTATATTATAAAAGCTGATAAAAAATTACATCAGAATAATTAAATGATGAGCATTTTCCAATCTTGACCACTTAAATTTGTGTTGTTTAAATATTCAATAATGAATTCTCATTATAAAAAAAAGAAAAAGAAAATACTAAGAAATTATTCAGCGGTCTGTTAATTAAAATATTAAATTTTTATTATGAAAAATTATATTCATTAGCTAATTTATTTTACTGTATATGTCTTTTTGCAGCTTAAGTATGAATCTTTAACATCTTCACTTGCTTTGAAACTCAATTTAAAAGATAATTATGCTGTACCATTGCATATAGACAAAGTAAGTTTTCACTTTTCAGTAAAGTCTTTATACATTTGACTAATTAAAATATTTGGTAACTAATTTAATCTTTTGTGTTTTTTTGTTTTAAATTGCTTAAAAGCTTTATTTCATTATTTATTGTGCATCTTAAATTATTAAGACTTTTTTTTATTTTTTTTTATTACAAAGATTATTTTCATCAAAAGTTTTAAGTTTTTCTATAAGGCATCTTGTTATTCAAAAAATAATGAAACTGCATATTGTTATATTTTTCATTACATTTATTATTTAATTATTTTCATTAAATATTTGTATATTTAATATATTATGTAACTTTTCTTACCTTTCTTAGTGATGATATTATTTAACATCAAGCTTATAAGTGTCTGCTTAATTTTTATGATGTGAAATTCATGATTATATGATCCTAAAATTTATGTGCTTAATCGAGATCTGTTGGGTTTTCAGTGCTAAAAATTTTGAAATACTGAAAAATAATGTAATTGAATCTGTTTTATCTTTTGTGCACTCTTATAAACGATAAAATATTGGTATTTTCTCCATTAATTTCAATTATATACCCCATCTGATATCATATAAAATAAGGTGCTGTGTTTTTATGGCAATCTTATCTTTGTATGACAAAGAACACTAATAATACTCAAATGATATAATTATTTTGAATAGTAAGATGCTAAAAATCAAACAACTATAATCTGAAGGACATTTTGGAAAAATTTAAAATATACAAATCAGAAGGATTTTCATATGTTAATCCTATTATATTGAAAAAATTTTAAAGATTAAAAAATTTAAAATATTTGCTAAAGCATTGCTTGCATAAGCTTCTTAGAATAATTGAACATGATATAAAATCATATAAAAAGAAAAAGATTTTTTTTCCCTCCCCAATTGAGTTTCAAATTTTGCTTTACTATATAATTTTTTTCTACATTCCAATAGACACCTCATGGTGTAGGTCTTAACAATTTTAAATGTAATTCATAATCCATAGTTAATGGTAGTGAAGTTTCTGCTTTTTCTCTTCTATTCCTCCTTTTCATATTATGCGAAAATACTTATTGAATGCTTAATGTTAATTTCAAGGTACTGAAGCAATCATATCAAAGCAATCATTAATTCCAAAATTCTACATACAGCGTGCAATAATAGCACACTATATGTAATCCAGCAATACATAATTTCATTCTATGCATTGTATGAAATTATGTATTTTTGAATAAGCTAAACTTCTATAGAATTTCATATTGAAACTTATTCATCTTTTTTAGATGGGTTATAAAAAGTAGTGCTGACATTTTATTTCTGTCATGCTTTTGTGCGTAGTTTTAAATGTATTCAGAAATTTCCAGATTTCATTATACAGGGTGTTTATAAAGTCCTGGACCCATTTTGATGTTTAATAACTCATAAAATAATAAAGATAGATTTAAATTAATAACATAAATGGTTAAATAGACTCAAAAAGTTTCATGACCCTTGTCAATGAGCTTCCACGTGCGCCCACTTCGTCGCACGGAGAATATCAAGTCGATAGTCAATTTCACGCCAGGTAGCGACAAGCATGTCGGCATCCACAGAGCCATTTGCGCACATTATGGCGATTAACAATGCCAGAAACATGAAAGGATGCTTCATCGGAGAATATGCTCTTCAGAAAATCAGCAGCATCTTCTATCCTCCTTAGCATATCTGCTGCAAAGGCCATCCTCCTAGGCCTATCGTTCGGTTCCAAAACTTGAACAATTTGAACTTTGTATGCATGCAGTCTTAATTTTTTCTTAATAACCTTGTACATCATCGAAATTGGCACATCCAATTATGTTACCGCTGATCTCACAGATATTCTAGGATTGTGTAAAAATGTCTCTCTGACACGCTCAACATCAAAATCACTTGTGCAAGGACGTCTGGAACGTTT
Source organism: Argiope bruennichi (assembly GCF_947563725.1). Classification (NCBI taxonomy): domain Eukaryota; kingdom Metazoa; phylum Arthropoda; class Arachnida; order Araneae; family Araneidae; genus Argiope; species Argiope bruennichi. Next base: position 57,920,512 of record NC_079157.1, on the reverse strand, counting down.
CTTATCTGCGATACTTCCAATTTCTAGAAAATTCTTTTTCCACCGCAAGATGCTGTTTTTGGATTGAGGATCTTTTTGGTAAATTCTTCTGAAATTTCTCTGTGCTTGCACTATCGATTTCGTTTCTATGAACCACCATAAAATCTGTGCTTTCTCTTGTGGTGTATGCATTCTTCTTAATATCCGCTCGAATAAAACATCACATACAAAAGTACTACATAGAACAAACACATCAAAAGTAAACATAACATTGCAATAGTTGCCAAAAACAAAAGAGAGAAAAACGCAATTAATAAGCAGACAATATTTAGAAAAGTACAGATATTTAGACTGGAAAATTAAATTATCTGAAATTAACCACACGCGCAGACGATATTTACAAAAGTAAAAATATTCAAACCTGAAAAGGAAAATATATGAGTTATTCCATCAATAAATGCCATAAGTTTGTTTATATCTTTATTATTTTATGAGTTATTAATTTAGCAGCATATTAGTAAAAAATACAATTATGTTTTCCCCCCCTCTGTAGTGCCATTTTTAAAGGAGGATTTAAATATTTATTATTATTTTTTTTCTTTTTTTCTTCCAGATAATGAAGTCTGTATTCCATACTGTTCGAAAAAAACGTACACATCTAAAAGAGGGCTTAAAGATTATAAAATATTACATAGCTAAGGGTTTTGATAAAAATTATATTGATTTGTTAAATGATTTATCGTCTAATTTGAGGTAAGTAAACACTAACTTAAAATTTTTTTAAAACCGTATTAGTTTTCTTGTATCAATATAAAAATTATTCAGTTAACTAAATTTTGGAATTGGTTAAAAATTCATATGCAAAAATTAATGATTTTAATCTTATCTTATTTAATCTTATTTAAAAAAAAGAAATTTGATGATCAACAATTTGTTCTCTACTTTAATTTTTTTCATTTCAAAACTGAATTCAATGAAATAAATTTAAAATTAATTCTTAATTTTATGTCATTTGCTTTATTTATAAATAAGCCCCCCCCTCCCCGCTTTATATAAAATGGAGTATGCATCATGACACTCCAATTTCAAGTAGTAGTTTTATTAAGAAACAGAAAAATTGCAAAAATAAATATTATTTCAATTTGATTCCTGTAAAGTACTCTTTCCATTTTTCTCATTATGGGGGGAAATGAGGTCTAAGGTGAAATAGAACTTATGTATGAACTGCTTTCTGTTGTTGAATTTTAGCCAGTACTGCATTCTATAGCAAACTTCAGGTTTAACTACATGTCAATGGCCAATATAATTAAATTTTAATATGACACTTTTATTTTTTGCAGTTTATCACTAATTACAATAAATAAGACATCTTTGACATTTATGTGATAAATTACTGGTATATGGTTAATACACAAGTATAGATAAAATTCATTACTGCTACGTTTAAAGTTTCAAAGTTATTACTAATATGTGTGTGTGTGGGGGGGGGGTTCATGGGGCAAGTTCATTTTTTGTTATTGGGAGATATTTTAAACTTTGCATTTCATTAAATTTAAAAATATTGCAAGTATTAATAAATATATTTCTTGTATTTTGTGGTACCAGGTAATGTAAGTTTATTATCCAATAATGTTTACAGTGCTGACTAAAAAAAGTAAGAGTTTTATTATAACTAAATGTACTTTCAAAATTAATGAATTATTGTAAACGTACATTTAATTGGAATATATTTCAGCTGCATCAGCCTTTTTTTAAATAATAAAAACAAAATACTATTCAAATTTTTATAAATATTTAACCATTTGATAAAAAGTGAAACAAAACAAAGAATATTTTTGTAGAAAATATAACAACAAAAACCAATTCAGTTTTATTAAGAATTTTAATGAAATTATACATTTTCAGTTTATACCCAAATATAATTAAATTAAATTGAATTTAATTCAGGACTTCATATTTTAAAATGTTCATGATGAACAGGAGGTATATATGGTAATAAATCCATCTTGTCCTTATATTTTTCAAATGTTATAAATCTCCTTTTTTTCATACATAAAAGATAATTTTATATTTCTGAAATTACTGTTTATCCTCGTTGTGTTGACAAATCAATAATTTAAAATTCAAAATCTTGCTGTATCGAAGTTTTGTTAAACATTTTGCATGGTGCATCCCTTGTAAATCTGATCCAGCATATAGTTAACCAATTCATGGTTTCTCCATCAGTACTTTTCTTTCTTTTTAAAACCACTTTCTCCAGAGGTTGGGTTAAAAATAAATTTCCGTGTTTCATTTCGTGTACTAAAAATGTATTATGTTTTCAACAATTTCGTATTCCTTGCATATTTCTCAGGATTACTATAAAGTAACTGGTTTCCAGATTTGATAGTTACTGGATAGTTCCACTCCAAAATCACAATCGTTCTATAGAAATGAATGTCCTGACAATAAAAATTTGTGTGATCAATAATATTTATTTCATTGTCACTGAACTGATCAATCGGTAATGGAAGTAAACATATTATTATCAAAACATAAAATTAAGATATACTTTTTATTATTTATGAAATACTGTATAATCACTGATTTTCAATATCAAAATCAGATAAATAGAAACACCCTAGATTTTAGACATGATGTCAAATGGCCACATTTGCTTCACCAGGCAGCAACTGGAGCTAAATTTTGCCATAATATATTTGGTCAAATATAATTTCAATCTAAGATGGACTTGCACCACTTTCAAAATAAACAGATTATCAAATACTATTAAGAGTTAAAACTTCCATCTACCAAATACTAGAATCTAAAATTTTTATCCATAAAAAGATCATAACAAGTTTTATCTATAACTACCAACATCCCCATTTTTTTCAAAAATGGACTTGCCCCACTTTCAAAATAAACGGCTCATATATATATATATATATATATATATATATATATATATATATATATATATATATATATATATATAATGAAGGTTGTAAATAAAATGATGGCAATGTAGCCCAGAAAGTAATATAAAGCCATCAATCTAGTAAAAAGGGTTAATTGCTGCTTTTCAAGTGGGCAATATTGTTTCTACTAAATATATAAGCAGTTATAACTAGATATATAAATGATAAGCAGTTCTGGATTGAAATCAAAGTTACTGGTGGCGAAAGCATTTCACTGTATTATCAAGGGTTATCTGAAGTCTGCAGTGAGAATACATTGATATATAGGATGTTTATAATATGGGTAAAAATATTTAGTGTAGGTTGGATGGAGACTGCAGGTTTTCTTTGTACTTTTTGTCATTCATTTCTCAACATCGTAAGTGGTATCCTTTCCTCTGACTGTCAATGGACTGTCTGGAAGTTATCCATTGAAGTTTGGTTTAGTAATCAAACCTTGTGGCATATATTGAAGAAAAATTCTAACATGAGGAAACTTCTCACTGGGTTCTACATTAACTCACTGACATACAGAAATGGCATTGGTATGCACTAGTTGGTATCTGTGTAATTAAGAAGAAACATTTTTGCAGCACACTGTTTGTGTACTGAGATTTATGAGACATGAGCTTGAGCTTATGAGGATAAATTAAAGTGTCAATCTAATGAAAGGCATCACCCAGGCTTGCTATGTCGATAGATGTTTCTTCAGAAACTTAGCCAGGTGAAGATGAAGACTGGGCATAGAACTACAAAGGTATCATTATCAAGCTTGCTGTGCATTAAGAAGGGACTATCAATGCAGACTACTATTTCTGATTTCTACAACATCATCAGCACCCAACTGTATAGCACAAATGTCCATGTTTATTGTGGGACAATCTCCCCAACTTTTTGCATGGCAGTTTGCATGCACAAGCTGTAAATGATCTTTTGTGATGATGATTGTGGAAGGTGTTGGAATACTCTCTGTACTTACCTGACATGACTCCCTGTGAGCATAACCACTTTCTTAAATTTAAAGAACCTGTTTGAGTCATCTAATTTCCTGACATGTCATCTGTGAGTATTGAGAAGTGGGTGTTCCATCACTGACATCAATATCTTGCCAATGATATCCTGCAGTTTCTTAACATACAGCAAAAGGTACAAGACTTTGCTGATGATTATATTGAAGAAGTGTAATGTAGTTTTGCTTGTATGCTCTTTAAAAAATGTTTTTCATATATTAAGATTCAAAATTTTAATTATTTTTATTATATATGATGAATTTGGTTCATTTATCAAGGGGTTGCATTCTTTTTTGTTATTTGTTATGATTAAAAAATTTTTAGGACTCTGAATTTCATTTTACTTGTAAAAAATCTCTACTTATTTCAAGAGTTCTGTGAAAGTATTATTTTCTTGAGTTTTAATATTATTACAGTATTGAAAAAATGAATATCAGTGAAAAATTTATAAAATTTACCATTTAATCAAAAATATATATTATGGATTATTATTTTTTGAGATATTTAAAGTATTGTTGCAATGATGTATAAAAGTTTCATGTTTCTTCTATCTTAGATTTTAGCAATTAGCTTCAAACATAATTAATATTAGAATGCAGTTACTTATAGCATTTTGCATTTCCATTCAAGCATTTGTTAATCCAGGCGATATAAATGAACATTGCAGATTGATACATTTCATTTTTCTATATATAAATGTAAAATGCTGAATTTTAAATAAAAGTACGTAATAAACATTTTAGATAAAAATAAATAAATATTTTTAATAAAAATATATAAGTATTTTCAATAAAAACATTTAGTAAATATTTTAAATTAAAATATATACTGTAAATGTACAGATCCATATTGTTCAGTAATAAATCAAAACCATCAATATCAAAGTAAACTTTTTTTTTGTTAAAGAATGACATGGATTGGTAATCCAAAATTGGTTAGGCAGGATTTTAATAGGTTGACTTTGTTTAGCTTACATGTAAATTAAAAATATAATAATTTTCTTTTTCTTTTCTTTGGTAGTTTGAATTTACCTAGTGAAAGCTTGGAAATTTTTTTCCCTGGGTATGATGCCAAGAAGGGTATGATGTCGGATACCCATATATTTGTATTAATGGCAATTTTAGGTATATTTTGGTTCATTTTTTAGATATTTGTATATTAAATAGATGACCTTGTTGAATTTTAGACTTAATTATGTTATTGTTAAACAGTACATATATTTGGCAATTAATTGCTTAATACACAATTACCATTTTTTATATAAATTGTAAAGTTAATATTTTATGACATGAAATAAAGAATGAAGAAATTTGTTTTTGACTCATAAAGTTTCACAGTATCTTATTGTTAAGTTTAGTTATATTAACATCCTGTTGTAAGGCAACACTAGGGCTATTTTGGGACAGACATCATAATTTTGAACCGCAATCAGATGACAAGGATGACACCTGAGCTGACGCCTCCCTCTCCACACCATACCAGCGAGAGGACATTTGGCCCTGACAGATTTAACATACAACAAACCCCCTTACACAATAGTTCCGTGGTGAAATCGGATCTCAAACCTGAAACCCTAAGGCTCGCGAGCCAAGACCTTACCACCAGGCTACCATGGCCTTGTCTCTTATTGTTAAACAAATTCATTAAATATTTATGATATCTATTTCGCTGTTTAATCTATTATTTTCATTAGTTATGTGCCCTCATTTTTATCAGTATGATTTTTTTATTAGAATTTGACTTATTTAGTAAAAGATCATTTGTTGTAATTGTATTTTCAGTATTAGTGTAAATGAAATTTAAAAAAAATCATTATGATAAGTTTATTATTATTATTATTAAGTGCTTTGAAAAATTCTAATTTTATATTATACAATATCCTGAATAATGTAAGTTTTTCTGTCAGATAAAAGGAGTATGATGAATTTTTAATTATATAATTAGATTATTTCTATAGATTTTAATTATTTGTAATTAGTTGCTATTGTCGAGTAATTGGTTCACTAAGATTAATGATTGCTAAAAGTTTAAATATTTTCTGTAACTTGGTCTTAATAGCATCAGCATCAAAATTTATTTATATTTGAAATAACATAATTCCCTTCAATGAACTATGTATTCCTGTAGTTTTTGGTCTGTATTCTTATGCTTACAATTATCCCCCTCCTCCAAAGGCACTGAAAAAAATGTGAATGAGAAGCTTCCGGCACTATGGTTGTTTCATAATACTCCGGTGGGTGTAAAAATGGTATGAGTTTAGCTACTTCCTATTGATGACAGAATATGCTTAAGGCAGGAAGAGTTGTAATGTGGCATGTGATGGCCTTTAAGGCTCAACCATAATTCCCACAAATGTTGTCATGATGTTTTAGTCATTCAGATTTATCCGAATACCTTCAGGTGTGGAAGAATTTCTTTTTGTGGTTATATTTAAATTTTATCACCAGAAAGAGCAACATAATTTAAATTGACATGATGTAGTATTTGTTAATTAATTAAAATTTCAAAGAAATAGGTACAAAGGACAAATTTCCTTCCTCCAAAGTATGTATATGAAATGTTTGGCAACTCTAGGTTGAATGGATTTGGCATACAGAGCATTAAGACAAGATTGTCTTAGTTAAGCTCTTTTTATCATGTACCTGAACCTTTCTGATGGAAATAGACCAATCGCTTCATGGTGCTATTAAAAACTTAAATATCCTTTCCATCTACTAAATTTCATGTAACAATATAATCAATTGTTAAAAATTAGGCAAAATAAATATTTTTTTAAAAATTGCAAAAATTCAAAATTTATCAAGATTATTAAATATTTTATTATGAAAAAGGCAGTTGTTTTAATCAGCTTTTGTGCAATAATATTTTCAGATGTTATCACAGATAAACATCAAAATTCAGCATAATTTTTAATTAAAATTCTAATTTAAATTTCAAAAGCATGTTTCCTCCTACCAAATGTATATATGTTCCAAATTTGTTAATTTTAGACCAAATAGTCTAACCTGTAGAACTCCAAAATACATGTGCACACACATTCATCTTTATTATCAGTATGGATTAAAAATGAAACTTGAAATGATTCTCTTAATGTACAAATATTCTGGGGGATATGAATCTTGGGAAAATAATAAATCTAAATTACTATTTAAAGTATGTAATATACATTTTCATTAATTGTATAGAGATTAAATTAATTTTTATTAATATTTCTTTAATGAAAATATATGCTAAAATAACTGAAGTGTGATAGTATGGCACTTTGGTATGGTATTATAAATTTAAATATGTTTTATGGTGAAATTTTTTTTAATTGAAACAATAAAATAGACCTTTTATATGAAACATTTGAAAATTAAAAAAAAAATCCTCTTTTCCTAATTTTTTTTAACAAATTTATTTCAGCTATAGAATCATTCAACCTTGATGATCAAGATGTAGGTGGCACGAATTTTGAGCAATGCATAATGCATTACACAATTCATGGTCTCCATGGAGAATTTTCTCTTACTTCAGACAAAAAGGAAATAGATGTCTTTAGTATTGTGGATGCCATTAGCAGTTTTATTTGCTCACTTTCTGGTTCTGTTACTCAAATTACAAGATGTATCGAAAAAAGTCTTAAAGCTTTAGAAATATTTGTGAAAACTTCTGAAACAATCATGGGAAGCAAGGTAAAATATTACATTTTGTGTATTATACATATATAACATCTTATTTTATGCTTAATACTCTGTTCATTTGCTTTAGATATGGGAGCTCTCTCTTTTTGAGCAGATCTGGAAAAAGTTGTGCTGCTTACTAAGCTATGAAGAAAAATGGCATGTACAAATTTTTATGTAAGTATAATGTTTTAATTTGTTCAACATTATGCATCTTTTTTCTTGTTGCTTTATACTTTGGTATGCATTTCTACTTTAAAAAATATTTTATATTTCCATTGTTCTCTGTTATATATTAGTAAAAGTTATTGGCTTATAATTTTTCTGTTTTCTCATGATTGTAAAACTTATGATTTTAAGCTTTTTATTTACATTTATTATATTATAGCTACTATTATAGCTATAAAAATTAAATTTATTCATTTACTTTTTGCATAAATTAAATATTTGTGGTTTCTTTAATCCGTGTTCATTATTATACTGCATAATACTCTTTAATAAATGAATACATACAACTCTCAGAGCTTAGCATTACCATATAAAAATATGATTTGATCTTCTTGCTCTTATTCTTCCTATAATTACTTCTTTTACTAAATAGTTTTCTGCGGCAAAAATGTATAAAATTTTAGAAAATAACACTGTCTTTGGCAGTCAACGGTTTTGCCAAGATTATTGCCTCTGTAAAATTTCAATTTAATTTTTTAATCATAACTTTGTCTTGATAGCTTCCTGAGCGAAGTATTTTTAAACTCAAATTTTGATAATCTTGTGACTGTTCTTTTTATTTTAGAAATCTTTTGCAGTTATGTTCATTAGATTATACTTTTACTTATATTGTACACTTAGCTTGAAGCTCTCTATTCAATAAATAATAATAATAAAAATAATGTAATACAATAAAAAAAACAAAATATCAAGTTTAAAGAGCCATAATATAAAAATGATTAAAAATGTATTAACTTGAAAAGAGTTTATTCAATCGTCATAATTATTATCTTCATAATTAAGTCAACAGTGGAAGTGAATACGCAGGATGAAATAGTAGAACCAAAAATAAAAATGATTTGAATTTCTTTTAAGCATTGAAACAATTAAGTATAGTTTGCAACAATGAATATGTATATATATATATATGTGTGTGTGTGTGTGTTACGGCCAAAGCCCGAAATCGGCCAGTTCTGAAATTGGCCAACGTTGTTGTAAACTTACTGGCCAATGTCCTATCTTTTCTTGATTTCGGGCTTTGGCCGGCCAATTCGCGAAGTGGCTTGGTACGATTGGCCAAAGTAGGAAGAAAGAAATCAAGAGCAGATTGTTTTACACACTATTAAAAATGAGTACTTCTGTATACTGTTTTTTTTTAAAAATTACAATTGCTTCAGAAATGAGTCCAAATACAAGTGATACCTCTAAGTTAAAAGCTAGCTTGCAATATATAAAAATATGATCTCGTATTATTCTGTTCTCATATTAAAACCATAATAGAAATTATGCAGTGAACGTATACGCTGTAACAATGTGATAGCTTGAAGATTAGATTTGTGCCCTTCAAAATGACGAATTATATCTTGAGCAAATGCATTGCATATTATGCATGAATACAAAGGCAAATTGAGTACTCAATTTGTCAACTACCTTTAAGGGTGATCCATAGTCTTTTTCTGCTCCATAGACCTAATGTTACCCTATATCACATTGTCTCCCGAAATATCGCTTCAAAAAATATAAAATTTTTTGCAAAGGCAAATAGCAAATATAAGGGCTAATTAAAACAAATATGAAGGGAAAATAGTTTTGTTGTTTATATTATTTAAAGACATTTCTTGGTTGGCGCCATCTGTCGAATTTCACCTACAACATGTCCTTATTTATATTTTTTGCACAAATGTCATTATATTTATTTTAATTTACTCTTAATATTGTTTTTTTCCCTTGTAAAAAAAGTTCGTATTTTATGAATCGATATTTCGGAAGAGACTGTAATCTGGGAAATTTAGCATTAGGTTTATGGGGTAGAGAAAGACTTACGATCACAATTAAAACATTTCTTGGAATACACCACTCTTGTGCGAGTTAGCCTAGTTGGCATCATGTTGGGCTGCAGATCAAACAGTCTGTGTTCGAATTCCTCTGGGTCCAACCATGTCAGTTGAGATTTCTTTTTGAAAATTTAGGTTTGCATAATTTCTGCAGATTTGAAAGAACACATACTCCTATTCGCCTTTCAAAACACATACTCCTATTCAAAAAGTGAGTACATGCATTTTTCAAATTTAAGTCTATTGTACTCAAGAATGAGTACATTTTATTTATTTTCAAGTATTTTGTTTTAATAGTAAATTTTACTAATTTCAAATGATGAAAAGAATTATGATAGTGTTAAGCCTCATTTGTTACAACAAGTTGATCTTCCATGGCATTTCGAATTGCATAAGCATTGATTCTTCCTACATTTACAGATATTTGTTCTGCTTTTGGTATTGCAATTACATCTACCATTATCACATCAGGCTTTTGCAAAGGATTCCCTGCTACTTCGAAATGGTCAGCCAAATTAGAATATACAATATTAATTGCAAGTACTTAGGACTGGCCAAGCCTCTTGGCCAAAACGCAAATTGGCCAGCTAATTCGCGAACTGGCCGAACTTCGGGCTTTGGCCATAACATATATATATATATATATTAAAACATCATTATTTTTATTTAATATTATTATTATTAGTGTAAATAATATTTTATGAAATAATATATTTAAAAGTTATCGTAAAAATGCGAAAATTTAGCTTAATTTTTAATTGATAATAATTTCAAAAAAATTGTTTTAAGCTACACATTATCTTCCAAACTATATCTGTGTTGGATTCCCTAGCTCTTTCCCTAGTGGTTCTGTACTGTAGACCACCAGTGTGCACACATTCATCTTTATTATTAGTAAAGATAATTCTGTCTGAAATAGCCATCAAGATATTTGTGTTTTGTAACTGATATATTATTATTTACCTCATACCATTATTGCTATAATAAGCTGCTGGTCGTATTTGGAATTTTTTTATGTATTATAATTCTGCAAAGATATTAATAAGCTAAATCTTAATAATGAAAGAAAGTGATACATTCAGTTTCTAATAATTTACTGTGTTTAGGTACAAAAGAAAGATTAGATCTAGATGCTAATTAGATCTAGATAAAATTTATGCATAAATTGAACTTTCTTCCATCTTAAGCATTCAATATTACTGGTAACAATAAATAATATAAAATAACATAAACACATGTGAAAAATATAACAAATAAAATAAAAAGAATACAAGTTAATTAATTAATCAAAGTAAGAAAATTAAGATTAGAGAAAGAAAAAAATATATGATTATAATAATCCACCCAAAATAGAAATCTGATCATCAGATAAAGAAAAATAAAGAAAAAATGTATACATAATCATAAGAATCTACCTAAACTGGAAATCTAATTATAACAAGTACATAATATAAGATTATATATATATATATATATATATATATATATATATATATATATATATATATATATAATACTAATTATAAGATATAAATACAAATTATTAGAACCATCTGAACAAAGATTTCTCCAATAAATTTTAAACTTTTACCAATTTTTGCCAATATGTTTGAAGCAACGTCCAAAGGATTCAAAATACTAAAGTTCTTTGTAAATTATTGTTATTAATGAAGTATCAGATGCTTCATTTAAATTGTACAATAGTGATTTATTACATTTCAGTATCTAGTTTAACCTTTGATTGCTGAAATAATCTCAATACTTCACCTATCAATGCTGCTTGATTCTATATAATCTATATTTATTGTCACATTTGCAATTACATTTTTCCTTTTTCTGAAACAAAGTTTCCTATTTAATAACTGTTCGCTACTTTTTAATATGATGGACATTTTATTAGCAACAAATTACAATAGAAAGTATTTGTAAAGACATATACCGGAGGTAGTAACTATAAGTTCTATGAAGCTTACATGTACATTCAAGCTGTTTAAAGGGTTCAATAAAAGAATTTCTAATGTTGGACATATTTTCTCCTCGTAGTAAAGATTAGATTTTGTTAATTCGTATGAAATAGGTATATAATTTAGGTATCATAAATTGTAAAAATATCACTCTTTCTTTATAATCTCTCTCAATATAATTATTCTGTTTCAGATGCAGAGCAATGGAAATTTTTATCAATAAATGTCCAACAGATTGGAAATGTAAGCATCTTGCTGACTTCATTAAGTATTCATTGCACTTAATGGAAATTGCAACTCTTGAGTACTCACTGAATTATGCTGTTTGTATTTTTGTTAAGTAAGTATGGAATTGCTTTTTGTGGTGTCATATTTTACCTAATTTTTGGTTTCTCAATATGACAATTCTGATTATTATCATTCATATTCATGGATTTTTTGTTATTGCATTTTTTGTGTAGTTTCTTAAGAAATAAGAGAAACTATCTGAAATTTCATATTTCTTTAATATTTGATATAATTTTTATTTTATTTTCAGGAATTGTCTGCCACTTACTTTTTCAGTGATCAAAGAAAACCCTGAAAATCTTTTGAATCCAATTTTAGAAATATCTGTAACATACATATTTTCTGTTAGTGAAACAATCAGGAATCAGGTAGGCTTTTTAAGACTTATTTTTGTTGCCTATATTTATATTTTGAATTTTTTTTTAAATTCTTTATCTGATAAATTGTTTTATTGGAAAGAGAATGCTACAATATAAATAAAATTGGAAATTTAAAAAGTATTATTTTCAGAACTTATGAGTTATTCAATGTTTTTGCAGGCTCAAAAGTTATTTAACTTTTTGAGGGAAATAGATTCGGAATTATTAGGACCTGATCGCCCTCAATTCCAATTTGTTTTAGACCACTTGAAAAGAAATGTAGAAAGCCTGAAATTGGTATCATTCAAATTTAAACTTGCCATCCTGGATGGGTTCCTGTTTTTTCTAGACTTTTATCCTGCATTCTTAGGTATGTCTTTTATGTATATATTACACTAGCTAATACATCTGATGTGGTTTAGAGTGGAATTATTTACAAATACATGTTACAAAGAATTATTTATTTTTTCTAAAACCTTCACTATAATAGTTCCTATACTTAAGTATTGAAGAGCAAATTTTAAAATATTTAATTGAATTTGAAGCTGTTAACAACCACATGGTAAAAATATCCAGTGAAAAAATAAAAATACATTTAATTTTATATTACATACCACACATTGCTCAGGTTGAAATTTCAGTTTTTTTATACTAATGAAAAAATAATTTAAAAGACTTCATAAAATTTTGTTTTATATTTCAGTATTTCTGAGCAAAATTTGAAATATTTGTAACATAAGTAATATTTAAAGAAAAGGTTAAAATTTATTTCAAATCAGTTATTGAAAGCTATACAATGTATATCCAATATCATATATGGAAAGTAATATACAATAGTAGCACTCATTGGCATTCTAATGCATGTAATCAATTTTAAAGATTGTGTTTTTAACACAAATGCAGTTGTGGCTTGTCTATTAGGGTTGTTGAACTATTGCACAGTTGGAAACTATTTTAAAACATTGTTTTTCCACAATAAAAATGGAAAAAGAAAATGTAAATGCAAGGGAGAAAAAAAAAAAAAAAACAGAAATTAAAAGATACATGTTTGAACTGCATAAAGCCTGAAAGTATGCTCACCACAATAACTGAAGGCAAAAGTTAAACATTCCTTTAATTTATTTTGGTGATGGTTGGATTGCTACATGTGCAGACCAAGCTTGACTTGTAGCCAACTGTGGTATGCTTTCTTTTTAATCTCTTTCCTATGCAAGCTCTTTTTTGCTCTCATGATTGCTTTTTCTTGTCAGCTATTATTGGTATTTGTTTTACTTTTACATTGCTCCAAAAGAAACTCAACTACTTTAACCTGTTTCCTTTTATTTTTAGTCTCTTATCAAAATAAAAAGATATAGTAGTATTTAGTAAAACATAATTTAAAAAAATGTGAAATAAGAAGTAAAGCTGATTTTTAAAAATTGCCTTTTAATTGTGTTCTCTTGTGAAATATTTTTATGGCATTGCTTTGGGCATCATTTGCAACTACATTTTAAATCTAAGTTAAAAAGTCTGTTGCATTATTAATATCACATAGTTTCTCAAACAATTATAGATAAGGCTTTTAACAATTTTAAAAACCACAAAAAGTTAATTTTTTTGTAATTATTTTTTAAAGAATAAAAATAGTTCAGTGGAATTCCGTGAATGGCAACTTAAAAATGCAATTATAATATTAAATATGAAGGAGGAATTTTGAATGGTACATTTCAATCTCCATTGACTGCTGGAAAAAAGTTTTCAAGTTTTTTTTTTTTTTTTTTTTTTTTTAAACCATTTTCAATGCAGTAAAATATATATTTTTTAAATATGTCTCTTTCTGCTTTTATACCTATTTTAAATTTATTTTATTAAACAAATCTTAAGCTCTTCCTTGTTATTTAGGGGTACAGGACATTGTATATGTACAGGGGAAACAATTTTTAATTAATAAAATATTGTTTAATTGATTATCATTGAATCTTCACTAAAACCGTCCTATTACTACTTAGGATTTGTTATAAAATTCTGAAGAAAATTTATTTATAAGTTTGGATTTCTATAAAGAACAGAAAAATTGATGCTTCAATTTTATTTATATATATTATAACTCACCAGGTTACTTATGTGTTTGCACAGAAATGCATTTTTTTAAAATATGCAAAATGCTTTTAAGTAAAATTTTATGAAATATAAAATCCTCTTTACTCCTATAACTTCTATTTTTCATTAAAATAAGAATATCTATTATGCCAAACAAATTTAAGATTAGAAACTGATTTTCATTTGACCTTTGCCCAATTAAATTAAAAATTGAGAGCTATTTGAATTGATGCTTCATTGTAATAGAATGAATAATTTTTGAACGGAAAGTTTTTCAATGGTTAGAAGTTGGAGGTTGAAATCAGTTCTCACCCATTAACTTCAACTGCCATTGAGTCTATGCTTGTGACACCTCTTTGGAAATCTTCCATCACTTGCATTCTCTTCCACTTTTTTTCATTCACATGGTTTTCACTATTCTGAAATTAGAGGTGGAAATAACAGAGGGTGACCCTTTTTCTTCCTTAGAAATTTTTGTTTGTTAATTTCATCAAAAAATATGAAATGGTTTGAAATTTCTATATTCTATTTAACTTTAATTTACAATTTGTAATGTTTGACTTTATGGGAAGAATTTGTCATAAATTGAAAGTGGATATGAAAATGTCTGCAATCATGACACTAATACATTAGTTTCAAAAATGTTTTTACATATATTTTTTAGGAAAAGAGTAATTAAGCACACATAGACTTTTAAAATTACAGATGAATTCTGTAGTTCAAAATATTTTACTTGAAATATTTATTATTATCAGAATATAGCCATTAAATTATTCTTCACATGTTATTTTAACATAATTAAAGAAAATTTATAAAATTAAAAAATTTATAGAGAAAGGGGGTTCTGAAATTTTAAATACATTTTAAATCAGATTAAAATGAATTCTTTGATTTTATAGACATCTTACACTTGTATTTAAAAATTCCAAATTTCATTGTTATTTATTGTTTCAAAGAAAGTTATATATATATATAATTTTTTATTTGTAGGAAAAGAAAAATTACAAAGGAAAAAGAAAGTATTAATACTTATATATGTCTCTCACATTTTTTTGTGTTCGAAATTTTTATCTCTTTGTGGCATTTCTATTAAAATTAATGCAATTCAAATAATTTAATCGCATGAATGCTAAAAAAACCCCCAGTAAATTAAAATGTTTTGTTCTAGTTAATAACTGTACATTAAAATGTTTGTTTATGTAATAACATAAAATATATGTTAAATAACATATCTGAATTATAATGTGCAGTTCTTATATATTTTCAGAAATCATAAATGTGAAAAACATAATCAACTCTTGTAATGATGTGCTAGATGAATGTGCTGCAGTTTCGAAAATTTCTAAGGATCAGACAAACTTTTGTGAAAAAGCATTTAAACTTCTATTTTTTTGGCATAAAGAAAGAGCAGCTGTGGAACTTTTAAATAAAGCATTCCAACATAGTTCATCTGAATTGAATTCTATCGCTTTAACATGCAGCTTTCTTGTGAAGGATATGTTGGTAAGTATTAGCTGATCAAAATGGAAAATGTATAAATATATTACATAATAATCATTAAATATTTTGTTTTAAACCTCTCCATCTTGTATAAAAAAATTTTTTTTTTGTTAAAATAAAGAAATTGCTATAATTGTTTTGTTTGTTTACAGCTTTTGGATGAATCACTAGACTATAGTTCTCTTGAGTCTAACAATAGATTTCTGAAATTATATATATGAACACTATAATTCAAAAACAGGTTGAGTTAGAAGGGAAAATTTGATTTGTGTTTAGAAGGGAAAATTTGATTTGTGTTTATTTTAGACCGAAATTTCAGATTTTGGTCAAGTATTATATGAAATCCATTAAGAGGAAATTTGTCTGCAGTATATATATGGACAAGTAAAATTTAAAAAAAATATTTAGATAAAATTTGTTTCATTATTTTGTCATTGAAGATGTAGGTTTAATTAAATTGTGGAATTGTTAATCAATCAGTGTATGCGTCTATATTGGAATGTAATGACATAGCAACTAAGATTATGGACATTTGATATGTGATTTTGTAACCAAAATTGTCAATCTCTGTTAAATTTTGATTTTAGTTGATTGTAAATGATGCATATGAAATGCATATTCAGTGTTTTTCATTATGCTACAAATCTTCAAATATTATTCATGGCTATATGTGTAATCACTTTACTCAATTTGCTGCCTGCTTTGTATGGTAGCAATAGTGGCTTTTGAATTTATTATACAGGGTGCTTATAACTAAAGTTTCACTTTGAAATGAAATTTTCCTTCCACATAAAAGGAAAACTACTGGATCAAATGTTATCAAACTTGACAGTAGTTTAAAAGAGGTCATGGAAATTTCGTTTGTTCCCCCCCCCCAAAGTTCAAATCATCGCCACCAGGGAGGAAATGGCATTGTATACAATATTGTTAAGCAAACTAGGACATGAAGACATCGGTTTAAGATGTGTTTGTTTCTGAAACGTATTGCAAAACATGTTCAATGTGGTGTCCACCATTTTCTGAAGGCAAACTCAATTGCATTACTGCATTCTCAGCATGTTAGGAAGAATGTTATGCACATGTTGGTGTATCACATCTTTCAGTTCTGCCAAATTGTTTAGATTATCACCATAAACAGTGCTTTTTAGATAACACACATTGAACATGCTTTGTATAATGTTTCAGAAGCGATTAAACACATTTTAAACTTCATGTCTTTTTTTGCTTAACAATATTGATACAGCACCATTTCACCCTTAATGGTGAGTTTTTTTTTTTTTTAAGTAGAAAATAAAATTTTATGATCTTTAAATTATTACCAAATTGATAACATTTGATCCAGTAGTTTTCCTTTTATGACCATTTCAAAGTGGAATTTTAATTATAGCCACCCTGTATTTTAAAGTTCATAATGAAATGTAGTTTAGAGAATTTTTAAATTATTAAATATTTGGTTATATAAAATTAGGAGATTATAATTGTTTTTTTTTAACAATGATGCTGGTTGATATTTTATTCAATGTGCAACTCCAATTTTATGATACAATAATTTCTGAAGAAGAAAAATGTTTATGTTGATTTCATATGTTTATTGAATAAATTAAAATAAATACATGAATTTTTTTCATTGTGTGTGTTAATTTTACTTCAAAACTTTTAGCCCATCTATAATTGGCTTATGGAATGTAAAAAACAAGTTAAAGAGTTTCAGCAACTTGCAAATAGAATTAGAAATATGGCAGAAAATGAAGTAAGTTTGTTGTGTATTTCATTTTACTTATACATATATGGTTTTCCTTTCACTCAACATTCCTTTTATAATTTTTGTGATATAAAGTCTCCAAGGACTCAAGATAATTCATAATTATTTATATACTTAGTATACTTTCAGTGATTATTAATTTTATATTTTTATTTTTAAGTCATTGTTTATTCCTATTATTTGAAAATAAATATTATGAGCATGTTAATTATTATATATGTACATATGAATCATTTAACTGTTTATTTATTCAAAGTTTTAAACTTTCATTATAGTCTTCAGAATTGTGAATTTTTAAGATATAGAAAGGGAGGGGAACAAAAGTTTTTTTTTTTTTTTAATTTTTGAAGTTATTTTCATTTTTTTCATATATAACAAGAATGAAATTTATTTATTCTTTATGTATCAGTGTAATTTAAAGAGGCAGGATTTCATGTAAATGAATATTTTTAAGCACTCTTTTATTTTGCATTAGTCATTAAATTCATATTGCTTGAGATGAAAATATTTTCAGGTCAGAATATTCTTTTCAGTCCTCAGGCATTAAACTACAAAATACGATGTTGTGTGTGGTATGTGTGTGTGCATGCATGCTTTGTACGTACATACTTCATGTACGCTTTATTTTGCTATGGAAGGCATAATTTATTACAAAGAATAAGCTATCTTAAAAGATGTGTCAATCTATGTCTCAACACAAGAACAATATAAACAGAATTTTTTTTTCTTCAGTGATTTCATTGTGAGATTTTGATAGAGATTTCTTTGACGTTGATTTAGAGAAAGGAATATTGGGTATCTTTAAAAGAATGTTGTACGCATTAGGGATGTTTATCCCTTCTTTTGTAACATGAGAAAATTCTGAAGTCAGTTATTGTGTAGAGTGTGTGTAGAATTAATTAAATTCTAAGATCTTAATATATATATGTCTGTGTGTATGACATGAATTCTTTGGGATAAGACCAATCAATGAAATCTTTAAAAACCATTTTTATTTTCTTCTTTATATTTAAGCCAAAAATTAAAATTTTAGATGTATTTTTGAAAAGTTCTTTGTGGAAATTGACTCCACAGCAAGGGGGAGGGGTATGAAAACACATTCTGAGTTTATATAGCTTTAAATGGGGATTGCCCAAACTCAGCAAGCATTTAGATTTATGCTTGTGTTGATTCTGTGAAAATATCAAATACCATGCAGCACAGATTTTAAAATGTTTTTAAATGATTAAATAAAAATTCTTTAAAATGTAGATAGATTATATTTATTATATACTAACCGTCTTTGGCGACCAGCCGGTTCGCCAATCTTAATGTTCGTTAAAATTTTAATAATTAAATATTTTATGCAATTACTACTTTAATAGCTTCTTCATCAAAATATTTCAAAACTTCAAATTTTGATAATCATATAATTCACTCAATATTATAAAGGCCTTCAGCCATAACATAATATGTATCTCCTTAAATTTTTGTTAGCTCCCGTAGAATTTATGCCTTAAATTAAAATGGAAAGGATTAATCTGCAATTAATATAATAATATTTTTTACTGAAACAAAGCACGTTTTTATAATATGATTACTGAAAACAGAGTCATTGAGCGTTTAAACTTTATGGGCACTAAAGAATGTCTTTCTTTATTTATGTAATATCTCAAGAATTTGTCAACAAAATTTTCTCAGATTCATCATGAGCAGATCGATTAATTAACAATGTTTAATTTTAAATGCATCAAACACTAATAAAATAAAATGAAACGTTTAAAATAATCGGTTGAAAACAGGTTAAAAAAACTATTTAAAAACGATGTGCTTAAAGCTATAAGCATATACAAAAGATATGACTAACATAAATACAATTTAATTACAAAAGCATAAAATTCGCCTAAAAATAATTTAAATCAATTCTGCATTCATTGAAAATAGTTGTCAACAATCAGAACACAATGCGCATGCGTGAATTTTCTACGCCAGTTGGGGTAACGCTATGCTGATTAAAATTTTTTAATTTCCTTTATTCTGTTTTATTTTAATTCAAAAGTACTTCTGAATGAATATGAAAGATCGATTAATTAGCAATATTTAATTTTAAATGCATCAAACATTAAAAAAATAAACAGAATCGTTTGAAATAATCGACCGAAGAATTTTAAGCCTAACCTCATTAGTGTGGGGGAAAAAACTGAAGCCTTACTGATTTGTTGGTGAGAAAAGATTTTTTTTGGCGGGAAAGTTAGTTTTTAATTAATAATTAAAATTCTAATTAAAAATTCAAAAAAAGGGACCCCAGGTGCACATTCCCGACCTCCAAGATATGTATGTACCAAATTTGGTAGCTGTAGGTCAAACGGTCTGGCCTGTAGAGCGCCAACACACACAGACATTGAGCTTTATATAAATATAGATTTTTATATTTATTCCTTAAGCATATAAATTTAGGTAAAATACAGTTTTCTTTAAAAATATTTTTTTGTAACACATTTATATTAATGCTTTTTTTCTGTGGAACAATAGTTTTTTACCTTGAAAATCTTCCTTATACTCTGTAGAAAAATGTGAAAGTCTATTGATTAATTTGGATTTTTCTAGCATGCAAATTATTTATGACTACCTGGTACCAGCCGTGTTGGCCCCTGCAGAAGAAACAATTTTGGAAATATCATTTCAAATAGCTATCTTGTTTTATTAGGAATGATAGGAAAACTGATATTTATTTTCCTGTCGACAATGAATGCATTCATTGAAATCGAATGATATATAAATGAAATGTACAAATAATATTTACTGTATTTTTTTTACTTTATTAATCAAATGCTTTGGAGTAGACATTATTTTTCGTTTTTTCAATAATAATAAATTTCTTGGTATCAGAAATAAATTTCTTGGCTATCAGACTCATGAACATCCAAAATACAACTGGTCATTCGAAAAGCTTGGATTTTCTAGGTTTAGTGTGCACACTTGAATTTACTGACTTTGGGCCTTACTGATGATAATCGAGAATGCAAGTCGAGTAGGGGAACTGTAGTCATTTGAAATCAAAAGGCATGACAGTGGGAATAATAAGAATGCATAGAATGAGCACATCTCCATTCAGCTTTCTGTTAAGAATAGTTGTGCCTTGATTCTTGCCACATGTTGGTCTTCCGATTCCGATGCACATAATCAGTTAGCAAATAAATGTCATCTTTCGATTGTTGCGGCTTATTGATCTTGAGATTCTGACTCGCGTGATATTTGTAATTTGTAAGTGATTTACTTCATTGTGCACTGGTCATTCCCCATTTGTCTCAGAAGCTTGGAGTCGCTTATTTCTACGTGCTGCGCTGGTAAGTTTACTAGGTGACAATATTTTTAGCTGAAGCAATTATCATGATATACGCTTGTATAACCAAAATATCATTTGTCAGTTCTCTGAAAAAATAAAAAAAATTACTGTTTGCACTGGAAAATTTCCATTATATATAAGTTACCTCGGTCGGCATCAATAATAATAATTCTATTTTGTATGTGTGAGATAAACTCTGAATAATATGTGCTATTTGGTATGGCCAAAATATTGTGCATGTTGAATGACAATATCTTGTGTATATGACTATTCTTTAACGAAAAGAAAAAAAAAATTAGTGCACTAAATATTTTTGATTTTATTTCACTTGCATTAATTGGCATTGATGATAATTTTATTTTGTTTAATATGTATGTAATTAACTCTGAATGACATGTGCCATTTGCTGTTTGTCTTTTGTCAATTTTAAAATAATGTTCAATAACTGAAGTTTTATCACAATCGGATGAACAGTATGGCTGTACATAAAATATGACCAGAGAAAGATTCATTTTTATATATTAGATTTCACTTTTATTTATATAATGTATTACATATTTGTTAGCCAATGAATTCATTTTTTATCTTGCATATTTTCTTATTATTATTTTTATTTTGCCAGTTCCAGTAATAAGCTGAATATTTCTTTTTTCACATTTTTTTTTAATATTTGAATTATGTTTTAATAGGGAGAAGATGACTGTCTTTATATTCATCAAGTTTTTTGCCTTCTGAAGCATATTCGCCATATGTTCTGCCTTTTTATTTTACTCAAAGATAATCTTCAACCAGAAGATCAGAGCATTTATTCATTTTATTTGAATTTTGTTTTAAGCTGTTTGCGCAGGCCTACAGATTTCTCACTGGAATTAAAATGGCAAAGAATTTTTAAGGATGCATTTTTTCCGGTAATACTGTTATTTATATTAATAATATTTATAGTTCATTATCTTACTTAATTGAGGAACTGCGATTTTTTTTATACCCTTTAGTTTCATTTATATAAAATTTGAAAAATGTGTTTCACACATTTACATACAATGTATTAAAATTGTAAAGTCACATGTTAAAAAAATAATTTTTGACCATTTTTTAATTTTACTAATTCCTTCATACTTAAAAAATTCCACTGAAGAACCATAAAGCTATACTGAATTTATTGTAAAAATCTTTCTTCAAGTTAAGAAAGCCCATAAACAAAGAACAATATGCAACTCACTTGAAACTGTTAATTGTTTTATTTTCCCATAAATAATGTAATCCAGTCTTCTGTGCATTTTAATATCAGCAAAACAGTCTGTGTTTTTACTTAATAGATTGCAAAAATTGAAGAATTTTTTATGCAATTGCTTTAATTCAATATAAAAAAAAATTATTCATTGCACTAACTGTGAAGAAATTTTTATCAAATATACTTTAATTTAATATCATTTTTTTTTTTTTTTTTTTTGCTGAATAACTGCAGAATCTTCTATGCAAATACTTTAATTCAGTATTAAAAAAATTTTTATTCATTGCCTCTGCCTTTAGCAGTTGAATTCATTTTTAACACTCCTCCCTTTATATAATTTATTTATAAATCAGATTGTAAAGTTTTTACAGCTCTCTCTCCTCTCTGAAGTTTTACTTTATCGGTTTTTTGAAGTAACATAGATTATTAATGCAAGAAATATCACCTAAAAGTTTAGCATTTTCTGATTCCTAATTATAGTCTTAAATTCTGTTGCTGATGAAAAAGGATATAATTGCAAGAATGGTTGTTAATTTTTGCTGAACTTTTTATTTTCCATTTCAGGATTATGGTATTAAAAATGTGTTTTGGGATATCCTGTGCCCTGTGTTCAAGTTTTACCCAGAAAGAATAGTAAATAGTTTTGTTTTTGAATTTCTAAGAGCAAATAATGAAGAGAAAAAACTTCTTTCGTCATTTTTCATGGAAGTAAGTATCTTTAAATTTGTTCATTTCTAATCAGTAATTTTTTCTTTATATGCAGTACATTCAGTATACTTGGCTGATAACAGTTGTTGTTCCAATAACTCAGTAAGGTCTACCATATCAAACCTAAATGTTGGATAATCTAATCACTCTCTATATTGCCACTCTTTTAACTTACAGTGTTATCTTTTGTTTCTTTGTCAGAATGATTGCTAATTACTTGTCATTGTTATTGTTACTACCTTAATCTGAAGTAGTGCCATTTACACGAAAACTTAATTGACAGATAATATCAATAGAAAAGAAGAGAGTGACTACCAGGAACTAAATAAATTTTGTTTCATTGCCTTGTGAAAAGGGAAATGCTTTCATTTAACTTCTCTGAAGTATTTAAGCATTATTTCCCCCCATCTATAATCTAAGGATGAAATAGGATTTCATGTATGAGAAAATTCAAAAGTAATTCAAGCTAAAATTAAAAATAATGAAACAAATCTTTTAAAATTACTCATATCATTAAGAAGAAAAAAAAAATTATAATTAGAGTGAGTAAGTAAGTGCTTCAACATCTAAAAAACACATATGATTGCACATAGATTATTCAAACTAGAAAAAGCTTTTGTACTTTAAAGGCTTTCTGCATTTTTCCCCCTACTTTGAATAATCATTAATGAACAAGTGTTATTGAAGTTTCTAATTATATATGATTTTACTTTAAAGAAATTAACAAATCTTTATTCCATTATTTGTATTAAATTATCATAAGACCAAATTTTCTTTATTTCAGAATAATAAGCATATTCAACCCATAGAACTGAATATTTATCTTTGTAACTGTGCATTAGCTTTTAGTTAATAGTAGGACAATTTAATTTGAGTGAATTTTTTTATGCTTTTTTCATATCTATACGTTTGCTAGCACTATAAAAAACGCGATTGCCATGCCACCTAGAGAACAGGAAAACACAGAGAATTAAAAATCGTCTAAAAAAATGGGAAAATGTAGGAAAATTTGAAAAATTTTATAAAAACTTGGAAAATATATGAAATTTCAAGTTTCTCAATTATTTTTTCCCATTAAAAAAAAATGCCTATCTCTAAAGATTACAATAAAGGATCGTAGTCATAGTTTTCAAAAACCAAACAATGCCATTCACGATTGTGTAGTAAGAAAACCTGCCTCTTTTTTACTTTCTTCCCTTTTTTTCCTGTTTTTAAATCATTCCAATTTCGATTTGCAATTGTTCTTTTTCTATGCAATTCCAGAATTGAAACTAATGAGCATACGCGAAACTTCTGTAGGTGCGTGAGAGAATAAAATATATTTCTCTGCGAAAGTAACTTGGTAGTGTTTAGTCTACTATACTTGAGTTTATAGAATGTTTTGTTTATTATTTGAGAAGCTGCAAGCTTATTCAAAGTAGATTAGGGATTTTTTTTTAAACTATTAGCGATTCCAAATCTGTATTTAATACAAATTTTACGGATAAAAAAAAAAAGATCTGATTTTGCTACATGGGTTCAAGAAATTCTACAAAATTTATTTTTGTGTCATTGTTTGATTTGTAAGAAGATAATAGGCTAAGTAATATGGGAAAATAGGCACTGACTATCCATGCTAATAGAGGGAAAAATACAAGACTATTTGCCCATTCATAAGAATCATCATTGATTTGGGACTTAGTATCTAAAAAAAATAAGGAAAAGATGGCATGACAAATCCGAAAACATCAAATATAATGTCCAAAAATAAACCGATTTCGAACTTTGTAATTCAAAAACTAATTTGAAGCTGAATCTTAATGGTCATTAAAATTTGTTACGTCACATTCGACCTTTAATGCATTCACTGATATATTGGAAATATTTTCACATATGTTCATATGAAAATGAGCTAGGTGAAAAATGTACAATAGGCTGTACAAAAATATCATACTTTATTTGTTAAAGATTAGCTCCGTGAAACTGATGTCTGCATAATCTTCAGAAATTGATGCTCAAATACATGAATTGGTAAAAATAAAAAATAACCACTTATTAGTCATGCTAAAAGAGAAAAATATACAAGACTGCTTGCCTATTTACAAAAGTAATAAAAAAAAAACTTTCTTTATAAGGTTTTTTTTTTGTTGTTGTTGCTGGTAAGTTAACATTAAATTATTTGTATTATGATAACAAAAATGTTTTATTTCACCCGAGTTTTTAATTTTTGGTTACTTACAGTTAAAGAGCATGAGAGGTAATATATTCCCCCTCCCTACTTGTATATAAATTTTGTCTTGCTAAATTCTAGATAATAAATTTAAAAAATTGTCTTTTTATCTAATTATAAACTTATTTTTAATATGCTATCATTTCATATAATATTAAATTGTTGCTTCCTTTCCTTGCATTTTCCACTCCTTAAAATCATATTGTATTATGACTAGCATATGAGTGCTATTCTTGCATTTCCTCATATCTTGAGTATACACACAGGGAGATCGCAGGGAACTTTTTTTCCAGATTTGCGTCTCAACCCAGAAGAAAATGATAAAAGTCTAAATTGTAGTAGTTTTTATGAGAAGAACAATATTTTGTTACTGAAAACTTAATTTGAATTTATTAAAATATTGCTCAGTGTAGCAATCAAATCTGCTACACATTAAATTATTTATTAGAATAATCATTATGGTTTCAAAAGGGGAATTTAATATGATGAATTAATGTTAATTTTGCACTAACTTCCAAAAGTTATAACTTTTTGTGTTCGTATGTTTCTTATTTGCAAACAAATAAAATATAAAAACGTAGAAATTCTGTCAGTTGTATATTAAATAGTCATCTATTGAATTGCATTTCATCTTACTATCAAACATAATTTACATTAAAATTTTTCCTTTTTTTTTTTTTTTTTTTTTTGCACAAACATTTACTGTTGGAGAAAACTAATTAATGAAATATATCAATTAAAAATTAATAAATGGTTTTTAATATGGCAAGTATCCCCCTTCCCAACTGTAATGCAGCATCAATTTTCCACATTTTCAAATAAATTGTTAATTTATGGCGTGGAAATGGGAAACAAAGACTTATAAGGGAGCAAAACTTATTCAGTCTCATTTAATAACCCTATTTAGGGTCCCAAAGTAGCCACTTGTCTTCTAAGGGAGTCCTAAAGATGCTCTTTCCATTTAAGAAGGTCTTTAAAATAATATCTACGAACCTTAATCTGGAAGATATTCCTTGACAAGCCTAGTTCATTTAGATTGTAATTCATTTAGTAGAACAAATTTTTCACCAATAACACCAGCATATGGATCTCAGTTCTATTATCTCATTACTGTAAGAGTTCCTTCATTACACATGGAAATAAATGTGACCACCCAAAGAGATTCCAGCTTGAATAATATTTCAACCTTTTCTGCAATGTTCTTTCAAAGATGTTAGACTATTGGTATCTGATGCCTTATATTTTCATAGTCGACACATTGACACAAATTGTAGAGCTAATCTGAATGAACTCATTTTTAAAGAGAATGGAGGTCATCCATTAATGTATAATGAAGCAAATGTGTTGTCTTCTCCAAAAAATGTTTTGATCGTCAGTTAAGGAGGACACATGCAGTTAGATTTCTTGCATAAAATTTTAATTAGGGGCATATCTTTGAACTGTAGTAGTTGATATTCTCATCCCAGTTGCAGATATTCTCATCCCTCTTTCTTTAGTCCCAAAAGTGCTAAAAATAAATTTCGACAAGGTTTTTAACCGGTGATCATCTGTAAAAATGAATATAGCCTCATCAATTTCTTTCAAACCCTTTTCCATCTGATTGCCCACAATCTTTCATCAACAATATCTTTATAAGTAAAAGAGAATGTAAATATTAATAGAAATCATTTGTAAATTATGAATGCAAGATATTCATAAAATATCAATTCTATAAAAATATCAATTTCTTTTTAAAAAATTGTACCATATATATATATATATATATATGATTTAATTTAATTTGTGTTATTCATCATTTTTTTATATAATTAGTATTTCTGACTTTTGTGCATTCATTTAATATGGAGCTTTGAAAAATATGTTGTACTATAACTTTTGCTGGCCAATGTCTCTGCTTATTATGTTATTTGATAGTCAGATTAATTATAATATGTAAACTAATAGCATATCTAGCCTTGCTCTTTTTCTGTCAATCATGAATTATTGCAATAATTGTTGATATAGTGTCAAGACAACTGTACAGTTAATGAATTATATATATATTGATTGGTTAATGATCTCAAGGCAGCTATATAAAATCTTGTATTAACTTAATATTTCAGGATCAAAGAATAATTATGAAAATTATTTTGAGGTGTTTTTTTTAAATTCTAATATTTTTTTTAAAAATCATCAAATTTCTTACAGTGAATTTTAAAATTTTTTATTTGAAATTTTAAAACTTTTATTTTTGGAATATGTAAGTAGACACCTTTAATTGATACAAAACAATTTATTCAAATGTTAATTTTTATAGAATTTGGTGTTTTTTTTTAATAATAGTATTATTTTAATAGAAGAAAGAAAATGCAAATGTTATTTAAGATTTTTGTGATTTTGTTATGTGGGGCTTCTGAATCAAGAATTCACAGATGCAAGAAATACTTTTATTCCCATGCAAATCTTTTATTCCATGCTTAGCTTCATTTTTTTTCATTAATTAATATTGACTTACTATTCATAATAAATATTGTTTTAATGAAGACTTATTACTATTTTAAGCACATTTTATTTATTACTGGTTTTTCCTCCCTGTAGTATCTACTTCAAGAAAAGTGGGGTCAGTATTTGCATGCTACAATATTGAATAATGATTCATTCATTCATGATTGGCAATTGTCAAAAATTTTACATCCTGCAGGAGAGCAACATTTTAATTATAAGTATGCTTTCCTTAACTGGATGCTGTATGATTGGTCGAAAACACGAGAAAGTATTATGTGTGAAGACGTTCCAAGTCGGATATATCCTGTTCCTAATGAGCTAACTTATTTTGCTGTTGAGTTGATTCATCATCTTCAAAAGTATGATAAAGATTTACTTCAAGAAAAATCTATTGTTTTCGCATTGCAAATGATTTGGAGGATCTTGGAAAAGAAAGACAAACTTTTTCCTCCAATGATACACAGTTTTCCAAGATTGAAAGAGCATATAAAACTTGCCAAGCTTCTTGTGGAAATATACAAATTTTCCAATGAAACCGAATTACTCTTTGAACTTCTAAAAGCACCAGTTGAACGATTCCCTGAACATTTTCAGTTTCTGACAGATTTTTTTAGAGATGAAGTTATAGAAAAAAAATCGGACCTCTGGAAGAAAGAGACTCTTATAAAATTTGTTATTTATCATGAAAAGAAACAATACTCTTCACATTTAGAAATAAAAGTATTAGAATATTTAATAATACCTTCATTTCTATTTAAATTGAAAAAATTTGATTTTACAATATTAAAACATGGGACAAACAAAGACATTGATGCAAAATTTGAACTAGCAATTATGCTATGCTTTGAAGAAATCACAAAACGGGACACTGAGATAATGAAACCTTTATTACAACTTTCTTGTCTTCTGCTAGAGTGTGCCCGTCATTACATGTGAGTATTTTTTTTTTAAATTTATTGTTGGTAAAAAATTTACATCAGTATCATTCTGATGTGTTTAAATGCAATTAAATCACTATTAATGTTCTTGTACAGAAATCTCCAAACTTTTAAGGTGAAAAAAAGCAAGCTTGCATTTTATTTAAAAACTATTTCAAAGAAATAAGTTTTTACAAAGGAAGAAATTCTAGAAATATAAAAAATTATGAAATTAAATGGTTTTATGTCTTTATTAAATAACAGGTTGCATAGCATCAAGAGGAGTGCTTAAATTTGAAAACCATTTTTAAGCATCTTGAAAGTGCTTAATTTTGGGAGGTGGGGGAAAAAGGTCTATATAAAGTGCATAATTTTCTCGAGAAGTGCAACAAAAGTTTATTTTGCTTTGTTCCTCAGGCTTGGAATATTAACATTTGAAAGCATAGTTGTAAAAGCTGTTGCTAAAAAAGTTTGCTGGAAGTATCAAGAAAGAAAATGAAAGGGAAAGAATTAAAAAAAAAAGAATCTTTGGTGAAATAGATCCAGGGCTTCCAACACATGTTAAGACATGCTTAATGAGTCTCCCCCCCCCACTTTGTAACAATGATTTTTATTATAAGAAAATTCAAAACAATATTATTACTTCTTTAAATCTTTGAGTCACGTTCGTTTACCACTGTTAAACTTGTGATTAAAAAAAAATCTTTTTTTTCTTGTTTCAATTTATACTTAACAAATTTTAAAGTAGTTCACTAAATAAGATTCTTTATTTGATGAGTTTTATTTTTTGAAGCAATTTGTTATATTGTTTTGCATTAACTTAAAAAAATGCTTTTTTTTTTTCTAACTTCATAAATTTGCTTCTATTTTTCATAAAACCTAGGATTTATTCAAGCATTTTTTTTTTTTTTTTTTGTATAATATAAAATCATATTCTCCTGTAACGATATGTTTTTAAACATTTTTTTTAAATATAAGTTAAAAGGTGAATTTTTATTAAATTTTCAGAACATTAATTACTCAAAAAATTCTTTACTAAACTTCAGAAACTTTTTTTTTTTTTTTCATTTTTATGACCATTTTTATTTTTATCAAAACTGTACAGACATAATTTGTTTTATAATAGAAGACATTGTGCAAATATAAAAATAGATATTGAAATTTAAAGAATATGCATTTAAAATTAAGAATTTTTTTAAATAAAAATTATGCATTATTATAAAGCAGAAAATTTCCTTTGTATGCAGGTTTATGTATGCATATATTACAAAGGTGCATAATTTTTTTGGCTATTGTGCTTAAAAGTATTTAATTTTTACAGCAGTTTCTCACTATGCATCCTGAATGAAAAATAGATAAAAAATTGTTCCAGTTAATTTAAACAGTGTGTACTATGTATTCAATTTCTGTGAATCTTGTTTTTGATTGGCTGTTTTCAGTATTTCTTTTTAGAGTATGTGTACTTTTAGAGTAGTATGTTTACAGTAATGTGCATTTTAAGAAATTCATTTTAAAAAGCAATTTCTATCATAAATCACTAATAAAAGTAGAAACAAGGCAGTTGATGCATTTATTATATGCTGTATATATGACTATTATAGTTAAATTAACAAACAGGTTAAGTAGTCAACTGTCTTTATGTCCCACCACCGAGTTTTTTAAGGCTGGGCCTTCAATATTTTCCCCTTCTTACTGTTGGCTTAATTTGATTTTGTTGTCTCATTCGTTTTAAATATTCCATGCAGCTAAAGTATTTCAAATTAAAATGAAGTATCTTAAATTCCCAATCATAATTATTTGAATATCTTTCATGTTTTTGAATTTACTTGCAAATCAATGCAATATTTTTCTCAATTAGCGGACTGATATTCACAAATCAACAACATTGAGAGATTTAAAATTAGAATTTTTAGATTTTGTCAAAAAAAAATTGCTTTTATTCTGTTATATTTAAAGTTAATTTAATTTTTTTTAATTAACAAGTTACTGATATCAGCTCTCTTGAAACTTATTCAAAAGTTAAGACCTACTATTTTAGTTGCATAAAAATTGAACAAGATTTTCTAGATATTATGAAAGATTTAACACTCTTCTTGTTTCGAATTACTTTTGTCATAATATGGTTATAGTTTTAATAAATAATTTTCTTCTCATTTTTAAATTGCCTTGTAATCTGTGTTTTCAAAATTCCTTCCAATATGACAGTTAAATTATTTTTAACAAATAATTTTGAATGTAATTCATCTCAGTCCTTTAGCAAAATAAGTATCGAAGGTTTGTCCATTTCTTTAAAAAAAAAAAAAAAAAAAAAAAAAAATATCTTCTTAGATTTACAAAATTTATTTTCCATTACTTTATTTCAGTTCTGAAGATCTCAGGGGAAAATTCAAGTTATTTGCAAAACTTTATATATGGCATTCTGATTTTAGACAACACCCTATTGACCCTTTATTGAGCTCCTACTGGGATATGTTTTCCCTGTATTTCCAAAAACTTTTGGGAGCAAAATTTACTCCAGATGTGTGGTCTAAGGTGATAATATTTCTTTTAAAATAATCTAATTTAGATTTCTTAATTTTCCTTGATAATATTTAAACTATAATATTATTGTGATTTTCTATATGTAATATTATAACATTAATTATGAGCATAAAGGCTCTGTACAGGGGTTTTATTTCTGTTAATTGCATTTTTTTTTGTGTGTATAATTTTGCAGAATGTTGATTAATAGAAGATTGGCAAAAATTATTTATATTCATTTATTGACAATGAAACATAAATAAGTATAGAAAATTTTACTTACAAATTTATATAAACAAGTTACTTACTAGATTCGATTCTCCAATTTTCTAGAAGTTGACCAATAAGTTTTGAAATATATTGATAGGCTTAAAGACAAAGGACATTATGAGAGATAATCTGTAATCTCGGAAACCTCAATAAATGTGCAAAGAGTAACTATGTATAGCTCATATGCTTCTTCAGGAAATTGAGAATTTGGTATTCTGTAGAATCCTATGTAGCAGACTATGATATCATGCCACTGGATCCAAGTTATCCATAAGCTGGAAACTGAAGATTATAGCACATTTAACTATGTGTAATGATTTGCTTGAGTAATGGAAATGCTGTTTTCGTGCAACATGTGCTGTTCAGAATGAAGCTATATTTGGTATCTAAACATATCAAATCTAAGATGTATTTCCTCATTATTGAACAGTTAAAAGACTAAATTACAATTACAGAATTTGAATTTATTCCAAATATGTAAGAAAGAGCTTTTTGGTTTACAGTGAAACACTAGAACATATGCATAGATATGTGGAGCAATTGCATTGCAATTTACTGAATTTAATATCTGTTTCATATGTCCATCTCCATTATTTGATATATAGTGAGATAAAATTTGTTTATTCCAAAAAAATGCCCCTTGACTTTAGCTCAACCTATATAATATAAATATTATGTAGATATTTAAATGAACTTTTTATTTGAAGAAACCCAAGATTATAAATGCTTCTGTCATCATTTTTTTTAATGGTAAAAGATGTAATCTTAAATGTTTATGTTTACTTTATCTATATTTGCATCATATCATTGAACTATAGATTATCAAAGCTTTTAATCCTGTGAGAAAATAAAAGTTCTTGAAATTGCAGAGAATGATACAGATATGTACAGGTGGTTATAAAAATAATGGAGATACCTTAGATTTATAAAGAATCCTTTATTATAGTCTGTGTATTTTCTGCATGTGGTTCAAGTCACATTTTCTACCGCGTTACTGATACCAGACAACAAATAATGAGGTAGAAAATGCGACCTTGAAAATTCTGAAAAAGATTTTGGTGGAGGATATCGATTCCATATTGAACGCTCTAAAATAGACCATAATGGTCAATTGTATTGAGGTCAGGTGACTGTGCAGGCAAAGGCAGATGTTTAACTTCATCCTCATATTTGTCAAACCATGATTGGACAAGTGTCATTGCATGGATAGGTGCATTATCATCCTTCAAAACAAAGTTTGCATCATAGGATGGACCTGATCAGCTAAAATTTCTCTATACTTCTCCCCAGTGATCCTTCCTTTCAGGATTACAATTGGTCCATCAGAAAACCACAATATGGCTGCCCATATTATGACAGATCCTATGCTTGACAGTTGGAAGGAGACAATCACGATCATACACTTGTTCCGGCGTCATTCAAACATTAACCCATCCTGTTGTAGGGAAAAGTATGAAATATGATTTGTCAGACCATATTAATTTCTGATTAATTTATCAGTCAACCAGGTTTTGTGAGTGTGACATTACATGTAGATGACATTTATCATTAACATCTGTGACAAGTGGCTTGGGAGTTACTGCTACGCCATAAATGTGAATGAAGGTGCCTTCTAATTGTAATTATTGACACTGGAGAATCCAGATGGATATTAGGCTTTATGGTCACTTTTGCTGCAATTGTTCAATCCACTTCAATACTCATCGGTTTCTTTCCACCCACTAGTTTGCTTTTCCGTGCTTGTCTTGCCACACTGTCTGTATGCTGTCATGACTTTAGACACTGTACCTCTAGAAATCCCTAAAAGTTGGGATGTTTTGGTCACACTTGCTCCTTCTACAATTTGGCCTCTTTGAAAATCTGAGAGCTCCGACATTTTACGCTTTTAAAAAAGATCCAAGAATTGCATAACTTTAATAAAGCTAATACATACTACCAGAATATATACATTACTATTTATATAAAAAAAATGGTGGCTTTTATTACAATTTAATGCTTATGAAGCGCATTCATAAATGTTACTTTTATTCACAGATATTTTGATAACCACCTGTATATAGCTTTTATTAATAAAATATCATTTGTTTCATTTCAGAAAATGAGAAAAATTTTATATTTATTTGCACTGTTCCATAATAATCATCTAGAAATTGGGATAATTATTAGCAGAATATTTTTTCTTTTGTCCTATTGTTAGAATAGTAAATTTTAAAAGAGAAATTAGGAATTTAAGTTATAAATATCTGTACCAAATTATTATCTTTTTAACTGTAATAAATAGCTGTATTGAATTGATTTATATAAAAGTTTTTGATTAAGTTATTTTAATGTAAAATTAAATATTTCATTTAGTGTTGTTTGCAAAAACTAAATTCTCTTAAACTTTTGTCTGTAATTTTATTTTATTTTCATTTATTCTACATTTTAAAGTAACTAATGTGAATAGAAAGAATGCAGAATTTCATTCCTTCCACATAAATTCTAATTTCCAAGAATTTATAATTTTGATAACATGTGTTTATTATTTAAATTACATGACAAATTAAGGCTATAACTAAAATCTGAATTTTAAAGAAATATTTTTTTATAAATCGATTCAAATGTCAACATTTTTTAAATGATGAATATTTATGCTTTTTTTATGCATTTCAGCTTTTTCTAATATGAATTAAAATATTAAAAATGTCTGGCATTGATATTAGTGGCAGATTATCATTTAACTGTATTATTCTTTTAATTTTTAATTTCTGCCTTGCATTCTAGATATTTAAGATATTAATTTATATATAGGGAAACATGTTCATGTATTCATTCTAGTTTTGTTAATCTATAATAAAAAGAAATGAGATAGAGAAAGAAAAAAAATGAAACTTTTTTCGTTTAACAATTCTTTTTGTCTGTATTTAAAAGGCATTTTTGTAGAAATTAAATAGATAATTTTTTGTAAATACACTTTCTTGAAGACTGTATATTCAATCTGTGTGTTTATTATTTTCAGATCCTAGAGAATGCTCTTTCTTTCTATACTCCTAATGTAAGGGAAGTCAGTTCTTTCACTCTTGATATGTTAGTCTCAAGTATGAGTATAGAAAAAAAAGGCGCTTTTTACTGTGCCCACTCGACAAGTGTATTCCTTGAAGATTTCCTTTGTCAATTTAAAAAGGAAAAGAGTGATCCAAAATGGCTTTATCATGTTGAGCATATCTTGCACGTTGTGGTTAGCAACTCTGAAGTATGTATTTTCATTTCTTAGGTGCAAATAATAAATCTTGAATTTTGAAAAATCATACTGTATGCATTGGATTTGAATGAGTTGATGTAACAATCTGGATGCTTTCTTATTTAAAATGCTTTTATATAAGATGTTGGAAGATAAAATTTCATATTGAAAAATGCATGATCCTGACATGGGGGTAACGCATCTTCCCAGTGATCTGGGCGTCCTGGGTAGGAGTCCCGGTTCGGGTATGGTTGTCCTTCTATCCGTGAGGTATGTGAATGTGCCCCCCCCCCCCCTGTAAAAAGGGGTTGTGCAAGCGCATGTGACACATGAAGCAGCTAAGTCGTACTCTTAGCCCTAGTTGGCGCTACTGAAAACACAAGAGACGCTCACTCGGCTTAAATTGCTGACATATCTGTTAGCGGACTTGTAAAGTGCCCTAAGTAACAACAACAAATTTTTCATTAATTTTACTTAGAACAATTGTTCTAAGTAACTATTGTTTCCTATAATAATTTTTGTAAAATTAAAGAAGAATTTATATTCCTTTTTATGGATTAAATCAAAGGTTGATTTTTACTTACAATAGATACTTGGTATATTTTTTGCAGAAATGATTTTGTAAATATACAAAAATTTCATTAGATATACAGGAACCATTTCTATTGAAAATCCTCTTGAAAAATGATATATAGGGATTTATGATTTAAGGAATGTTCAAAATCCGGGGATTCTACTATATAATGCATTATACTAAATATAAATCGCCTTTTCTTTACCAGAATTATGTTGAAGCTTTTAAGATAAATTGAAAAATTTTGTTAGGTGCATACTTCTGCATTGTGAAAAGTGTAATACTCATGTAAAATATAAATTGCTTTTAATTTGTAATCAAAAGTTAATATATTTTCATTTGTTTTATTTTTTATTTTTTTAGACATTTGTTTTAAATCCTGTCTTGTTGCGCATATTGCTTGATATATTAAAAGAAATGGAAGACATTGATCACTTGAAATACATCTGTGAAATTTTTGGACCGATCTTGGATTATGCCATTGCAAATGTAAGTAACAGCATTCTTATCCAATTCCTTATGTAAAAAGGGTTATTTCAATTTGATATATTTTGAGTATTTCCCGTTACAGATTCCATGTGTTTGTATAACCTGTTTAAAAAAAAAAGTCTTACGATGAAGTAATATTAGTGCAGTAGTTTCGGCAATGTATTTTCTGCTGTTGTTCTTTTCTCTATTATTATGTACTTCGGTGAAAGTGGAAAATTCATATTATTGGTTGCAATACCTTTTTATATCATTAATGCGTAATTTAATTCAAAAGTCTTGAATGAGGTAAAGTCTTGAATAAGATAATTAAGGTAAAGTTCGCATTCCACCGAATTACGGTCGTGTGAGTGGGTCTGGTGCAAGTTAAATCCGTCGAGGCCAAACCACCAACTTTGCAGGATTCAAAATACTGAAGTCTGTCCCAAATTAGCCCTAGTGTTGCTTTAAAACGGGACGTTAATATAACTAAACTAAACTAATCTTAGATAGTGTGGCATTAAATAGAGCTTTCCTTTTACAGAGCTCAACGATCCATGAAAAGTCCTTGAAAAATAAAGAAAATTCTCAATCAATTTATTTTTATTTGTGGATAAAAATGCACCCTTTTCTAACACTGTTTCTCTACAATTTCAGATAGCCTGCTAAAAGTCAATTTTTCAAATAAAAAAAAAAAAAAATAAAAAAAAAAAAAAAAGAGGCGAAGATTATATTTTATTTCAGTTATTAAGTCTGATTGTATTTTCAAAAGATCATTATGCTAAATATATATATTGTTCCGAAATCAGTGGCGCACAGCTTAGTTCAGCACTAGCTTCACTCCGTCGCTGCTCCGCTTATCTCTGGAAGGCCAGTTCTTTATCGTTGATCCCGACTACTCTCTTCTCTGTCGCTTCCGACTATTCTCGCACTCCACTGGTTCACGACTACTCTCCTCTCTCGATTCCGACGACGACTCAGAGGGACTACTCTCTGGTTCACCCCTCTCGGCAGCACAAGGACACAAGGAATTAATTAGGAGCGCCGGCGCCCGTAGGTCGCCATCTCCGATCGACTGTGGCTTGTAGCATTGCGATGATGGTTTAGACAGGAGTGGGAAAAGGTCTTGAAAGAGGCAGCGGCAGGACTGCTTCCTTTTATAGGTCTCAGGAGGCGGGGCTAGAAGCCTCTCAACCAATCAGGAACGTTCGAGGCGTAACTCGGTTCCTAATGGACGGATCGGGAAAATTCTCGATGTTTCGGGTATAATCTATTTTGGCGTATTTGAAAGTCGCCAAATGGCCGCCAAGCTCCAAGACCTCCTATGGAACCAGCTATGCTGGGAAGCCGCATCACAGATTCGTAACAATATATATATATATATATATATATATATATATATATATATATATATATATATATATATATATATATATATATATATATATATATATATATATATATATAATCATTTACTGTTTTTCAAAATCCAATCAGCACTAGCAAGGTTTTTTTTTTAACCATTTTTTATTTATTATTATTATGCCATCTGAAATTGTAGAACAGTCTTTTTTGAATAGATTTTTTTTTTTACAGTAAACGAAATTTAACTGATAGAAAAGTACTAATAGTAATTTTTCAACAACTGTGGTTTTCTTCTTCTTTTTTTTTTTTTTTTTTTTTTTCTCCTTTCCAATAAATGTCAATTTTGTTTAAAGTAATGCCAATACTTTTTATTAGATATTTCCTTTTGTTAAAAACATCCTTAAATGGAATTACAAAATTCAAAATATATCTCAAATTGATAATATGTATTTCCGAAATTAAGCTCTGTTGGTGTGATTGAGCTATTTTATCATCTAACAGCTCATTGTATTATCTTTTTTAAATCTATTGTTTTTTCCTCCCTCTGAGATCCATGCCTTTTAATTAAAGCAAGAAATATGTGGCTTCTATAAAAAAAAATCGATGATATGACTTTCTCACTCCACCCCCACCTCCCACTACTTCTAGTCCAGTAACATATTTGGATGCAAACCAATGGAATAGGCATGTTGACAGGAAGAGTTTCAATCTTTTCTTTTTGTGTAATTTGGAGAAAGGGAAAGGGATTGAGGTAAATAGGATGACCACACAGGGAAGAAATTTTTAGCAAGCCGAATAACTGGTAATTTTATTATTCCTTAAATACAGAACTGAAATGTCTTTGAAATGTGGGGTGAATTTTTATTCATATTGCTCAGGATGTTCTATTTAAAAAGTCTGACTTATCTTTATGTATATAGTCTAATGTTTGATGAACATTCCATCAATGCTTGAAACAATGCAAAGGAATTAAATTAAAAAATAAAAAAAATTAAAAAAAATAAATACATCACCTCCTGCATAAATATGTGGCTTCAACTTTAATTCCACAACAAATGATATTTTATGAGACTTTTGTATTCTAAGTAAAAAATTTGATATGAAGAAGATTTTATCTATTCTGAT
The DNA here is from genome assembly GCF_947563725.1 of Argiope bruennichi. Lineage (NCBI taxonomy): Eukaryota > Metazoa > Arthropoda > Arachnida > Araneae > Araneidae > Argiope > Argiope bruennichi. Next base: position 57,882,515 of record NC_079157.1, on the reverse strand, counting down.
GAAAAATTCATGAATTATCTGGAAATTAACACTGGAATGATGAAATTCCTTAGGAATTTTTCAACTTGATTACTAAATGGGATATTTGTAATCTGCAAGGGTTTTGGAATTCCTCTTTTTATTTAATATGTATTATTTATTAAAAAGTGTGCTAGTGAGAAGGGAAGACATCTTCATATTTTTAGAAAATGGGAACTTTCTAAGAATTTTTGGAGAGCCAGGTATCTGGAGAATGCAGCTACTGTTGAACTAACAATTGAAATATTGAACATTTTTCTACAATATGTTGAGAAGAGCAATTTCTATCTCTAAAATCTAAATGCAACACAAATTCTGTATGTTAGACAGAAGATTTACTCATCATTCTTCAAAATTATTCAACTTTTTTTTTTTAACCTTTGATATAAACTGCACATTTCCAGCATAGAATATGAAAAAGATTGTCACTTGTTGAAAACTTTCAGTGTCATGAAAATTGATGTTCTTGAAGACTTAAAAATTGCTATATCATTATCAAATAAAGATTCTTATGTTAATATCATAAAAAAGTTTTATTAATTGGAACTTTTTTTTTGAAAAACAGTCATTAGATTTGAATTATGAATGTCAGGACTTAATATGTATAATTCATAATATTTTGGATAATTTCCTTTTCAGTCATATTCTTGCTAGAAGTATGACTGTTCAGATCCAAAAATAATAGCTAAACATTCTCTGCTGTTATAAGATGAAAGTCATTCTTTCTCTTCTTGTAAATTGCAAGTGCCTACAAGAAAAAGAATATGATTCTATTTTGATAGAATTGAATGTCATGGCTTATAGTTCATTAGGGTTTGAAGTATACAAAAATCGAATTGACAAGTTTTCATCAAAACTTTAACTTATTAACTGAATATGAGCTTAACAGTTCTTCCTAGTTCTCTTCTATGTGACTCTGAGCTACAAATTTTAGCTTATTAACTGTATTTGAGCGTAGTAATTCTCCTTACTTCTCTTAAGCATTTAAAAGCATTAAGCAAGAAAGCAATTATGTGTAATGAAAATTAATTGGGAAATATTTTAGTTTAATTTATTATTTGCATTTCTATATCTAGAGTATGTAATATTATAATCCTTGAATTTAAAAAATCCATGAATGTCCCTGGTTGTTTTAAAAATTAGAGTGGCTACCATATATTACATACAATAAGAAACTATTACTATATAAACTTCTATTGAAAATTCCGTTTTGGTTAAATACAGTTTGATATTAAAACTTCCTAGCCCTATTTTCTTCTTAATTGTGACTGCTTTAATTTTGACTTTTAACTTATGATTGATTCTCTCATCTCTGAAAATTGTCTTCAATTTTCTTATTTCAGTGATTTTCTATAAAAATACAGCTTGATATTAAAACTTTCTAGCCCTATTTTCTCCTTAATTGTGACTGCTTTAATTTTGATTTTAGCCTACGATTGATTCTCTCATCTCTGAAAATTGTCTTAAATTTTCTTATTTCAGTGATTTTCTATAAAAATGAAGTTATAATTTATTATTTAAATGAATAACCTTCAATGTTTGAAAGAGACTAAAATTTGAATAAATTCAAAGATATTATAGAAGAATATTATAGAAGTTGTTCAATTCACGGATAAAAATATCTAAAGCTCATTTTCATGGAATATGTATAGAATGTTTTTTACATTTATTTAACGTTAAGCAAGTTTAGTAGTTTTGCTGAAAATGTAGCAAAATAAGAACATAAGAATCTCAAACGCCCCTTTAAAAAAAATATTGGTTTGCTTGAATTTGATTTTGAAGAAAAGATTATATAAAGGGTTCCTACACATCTGAAACTTGCATTATATGTATATAATGTATGTATCCTATGCTATATTACAAGTTTTATTGCTTATTTCGAATCTTCGTCACAGCTTCTCTTTTATCTACATAATTTTGATAAAAAATTTTAATAGATCAAAATTAAATCTGCATGAGGGTGGTATCATTAAAATTATTAATGACTCATATTTATAATGAATCTTAAAAAGAACTAATTTTGAGGTCTTCAATTTTTGTAGCATTTCATTATATTCTCAAATAATCGTTTGCTAGAATTATAATATTATTTTCAATAATTGACATTTGGGGCAAAAAGAAAAAAAAAAAAAAATGTGAAAACTATCTTTGAGGTATGAGCATTATGAAAATCCATTACTTTTGTTACTTTTGCCAATTCTTGTTATTTTGCTGTTGCTGTGTATCAAATTGATACACAGCATTTTGAAATGGCATGCAGAAATTCTGTTTGCCATTTCAAAATGAGGAAACATTTGCAGATTGTGTTTACTTTACCATGTATTTGCATGTATTAATTGGGAATTTTTGGTATAATTCTAAATTACCAGAATTAACTTATACACATTGCTAATTTCAAAAAAAAAAAAAAAACACCTTACTGGAGTTAGGGGATAAATTGCTAATATCAACAAATACAATACTTTTTCTACAGTTAATATTTCTTGACACCAAAAAAAATTAATTTTAAAAGAATGCATGATTATATTTTCGAAATTGTTTATTACTACTGGTTCATATGTTAGTCAAAGGATTTGCAAAGAGATGCCTAGCAGCCATGCTGTTGTTAAAATGTTCGACAGACATGATTAGATGTAGTTTAAAATTTACTGTATAAGAATTTCTCTTCCTGTTCATCTTTCAAATAAAAAATAAAATGGCACAAAAAAATAAGATTAGCTCAAATTATATACAAAAACTGCAAATGGGTGCAGGAAAAAGTATGTTGACTTCACATAGAGTTACTAAAGTTAAATCTATCATCATTGGCATCTGGGGATTTACTTTATAGCAATTATTATTATTATTTTTTAGCGTTGGGAAAAATATTCCACCCACTTCGCCTGCATATAAATATTTTTGCTCTCATGTTTGAAAGTCACATGATTTTTTAAATTTTATTTCAATTTATTTATGAATTTCGTATTTTGGTATAATTTTCAGCTTTTACATGGATTGGCTTATACTTAGAAACATATGATATTCAAAAATTCTATCCTTTTCATTTATTAAGTGAATCAATGTACTTTCTTACAATTTTAACTGTTTGTAAATAAGTTGTTTGTCTTTCAGATAGATTATAAACAATTTACCTCTGGAAATATTTTATCAATAAGGGTAATAGCTTCTTCAGTTTTCACAGTGTTTTGTCATTTAGTATTGGTAAGTGTATTTTTAGTTGGATATTTTATAATTTTTATTTGTTTTTTCTTCAATATTAAATAAGATTAATGAGATTGCCAAAAATAAATTAAAGAATGTTTGTTGTAGTTTTAAAAAATATATATACATTTTTTTTTTTAAATTTTTTGCTCTCAATTCTGTTAGAAATTAATCATTTTAGCAAAGGGTATTTACATGTTTTTAAAACAATTTTAGGATAATTTAATGAAAGTTCATAATGCAAAAATTATTTTTTTCAATGTTCAGTCTAATAACCTTTTTTTTTTTGTTTGAACTATAAGGCTGCATCATGAATTCCATGTTAAAAAGACATTCTCTAAAATTTCTAAGGGTATTGATTTCCATTCCTCTTCTACTACTTTTCACAGCCCATCATTCGTTGTGGGTTTGGTGGTGTATTAGTGAATGAGTTTTTTCAATGGACCAAAGTCACGATAATCCATAAATGAAACTTGGGGGGGGGGGCTTTGCAGGAAGCAATATATTGAAAAGGTCAATATCTGTGTTACTCTTCATTTTTTTTCAAGGAATGCAGTGGTACTTTTTGAAGTTTGGTTTATAACTTTTTCTTGATGAAGTTTCACTCTGAAAATTATTGGGATAAAAAAAAAAAAAAATGGGATTTCATATGTGAATATCAAAGATAAAACTTTCTCTTGATTAGTTAAAAAAATTTCCTACTCATTTTATTTTTCTTCATGCGTTATAGAGGGTCCCAGTGATTTTCTATTCATCTCCTGTTAAATATTTTTCATATATAGTTCTACAAATTGTTCTATGTGAAGATACATGCTTCACCAAAAGACGGCAGATATATGTGTTCTAGCTTTTTAAGTTGTAAATCTTGATTTATTATTTTATTAATTACTACTACAATTGTATTTATACTTTGCATTGAAAGGGGGAAGGGAAGGAGTGGGAGTGAGAGCTAATCATACTTAAAATTATAATGTTCTGTTGCATTTTAAAAATTTGTCACTCATAGAAAATAAAGATTTTTAAAAAAAGTCAGTTAGTTTTCTTTAAAATGGATCAAAAAATGCAAAACTGTGATCATTAACTCACCTTTGCAATTCTAAAATCCAAGAATGCATAATAAAAAGAAAAGAAAACATCAGATTCTGCTGAATATTTTTGTTTCTATTATGTATGTTTACTATTTTTCTTTTGAAAAGAATAAAGGATTAGAGCTATTGAAGACTTTGTCATCATCTTTTGTAGAAAGTAAGAAATTATTTATTGAAAAAGCAGTCTATTCTGGAGAATGAAATTCATTATTTTATGGTTTCTCTGCCTGGAATAATTGTTACAGGCAACTCTCTGTAGCCATCCTTGTATTAGATTTGGTGCAGGTATCTGTAGATAGTGAGTAACGAATAGATGGGAAGTTTGCCCAAATGTCAGATAAAAGTATCAACTTAAGTTGTTTCCTATTACAGCAATATGTATACAAAAAAAAAAAGTCAAATAATATATAAATAATTACTAAATTATTTTCTTACTTCTTATAAAATCACTAAAAATCAACTAACAGGACTATGAAAAATGGTTAAGTGTCTCAAGAAATGAAGTACTTTTGAAGTTAGTGAGAATGGAAAGTTTAATTTTCTAGACTTCCATGCTTAACATTTGCTGGGAATTCTGCAATGTCTTGTTATGCTATTGATCACCTCCATGAATTTTGCTTTTTATAAAAAGTAGTCATCTATATCTATACTTATAAATAAAGCTCAGTGTGTGTGTGTGTGTGTGTGTTGGCGCTCTATAGGCCAGGTCATTTGACATACAGCTACCAAATTTGGTACGTGCATACCTTAGAGGTCGGGAATGTGCACCTAGGGTCCCTTTTTTTGAAATTTTAATTATAATTTTAATTATTAACTAAAAACTAACTTTCCTGCCAAAAAAATCTTCCATTTTCCCCACCGCCAACTTTTCCGCCAAAAAAAATCTTCCATTTTCCCCACCGCCAAATGAGTAAGGCTTCAGTTTTTTTTTCTCCTAACAGTAATGAGGCTAGGGTTAACATTTTTCGGCGGATTATTTCAAACGATTCTGTTTATTTTCTTAATGTTTTATGCATTTAAAATTAAACATTGTTAATTAATCCATGTTTCAGATTCATTCTGAAATACTTTTGAATTAAAATAACACAGAATAAAGGAAATTAAAAATGTCTAATCTGCAGAGCGTTACCCCAACTGGCGTAGAAAAATTCACGCATTTGCGTTACGTAACTGGCGTTGAAAATTCACGCATGCACATTGTGTTCTGATTGTTGACAATATTATCAACGGATGATTCTTGATTTAAATTATTTTTAGGTTAGTTGCATGCTTTTGTAATTAAATTGTATTTATGTTAGTTATATATTTTTTGTATGTGCTTATAGTTTTAAGTACATCGTTTTTTAAGTAGTTCTTTAAACCTGTTTTCAACCGATTATTTTAAACGATTCATTTTATTTTCTTAGTGTTTGATGCATTTAAAATTAAATTAATTTTTAAATTAAAAATTAATCGATCTGCTCATGATGAATCTGAGAAAATTTTGTTGACAAATTCTTGAGATATTACATAAATTAAGAAAGATATTCTTTAGTGTCCATAAAGTTTAAACGCTCAGTGACTCTATTATCAGTAATCATATTATTGAAAAAAATGCTTTGTTTCAGTAAAAAATATTATTATATTAATTGCAGATTAATCATTTACACTTTAATTTAAAGCATATACTCTACGAGGGGTAACAGAAAATTATAAAGACACATATCACGTTATGACTGAAGGCCTGTATAATATTATGAGTGAATTATGTGACTATCAAAATTTGAAGTTTTAAAATATTTTGCTGAAGAATCTGTTAAAGTTGGAATTGCGTAAAATATTTAATGGTACGACCGGAGTTTAACCCCCTGCTTGGTGCAATTTTTAAAAATCGCCAACAACGGCCTGGCAAAATGTTCAAAAGCAAAGGAGCAGATGTTCAATTATAGTGCATAATAAAGATTGCTAGCTTTCGCGCGTTATCGCAACTTGGCGAAGAAGGGGGTTAAACTCCGGTTCAACCTATTTAATTATTAAAATTTAAACGAACATTAAGATTGGCGAACCGGCTGGTCGCCAAAGGCGGCTAGTTTGCAATATATCTTTTTGGAAATTAATGTGTATTTGTTTATAAACATTTACTTATTCAATTTGAAATTAGATGCAACAGACAGACAAAATTATTTTGTTCTTTCTTCACCCAGTGTCTTAAATCCACCAATAACTTAACAATGCAGTATATCATATACATTTTGAAACCCTTCAGAATCTGAAAGGACTAGACAAGGAACTCTAGTACCTGCAAGAAAAACCATCATTATATTTGCTTCTAGCTGACCCGGCGAATTTCGTATCGCCTAACAATCAAGAAACAGTTTAGTTACACCATTTATAACTCAAGAACGGTTGTTTCGATTTTGATTTTATTTGACTTGCTATAATAATATAAGGAAAAAAATTCAATAAAACTACAAAAATAAGTAGTACAATGGCGTGTCAGAAAGACGTTTTCTCTATTCAATCTATAGATATATTCGGGTTTATTCTCTTGAGTCAAGTATATTCTGGTATACAACATTCTTTGTTTTGTTATAAAGCACAAGAACAAATAAAGTGAATGGTTTACCAACATGTGAACATGCCACCATGAGAAAAGCAGGGGTTTTCTAGGTTCAGACCACAAACACTCAACGATTGGCCTTGTGATTTGTTAATCGGCATCGCGAATGCAACACGAATAGGAAATGGAATTCGTTTAAACTCAAAAGGCATATTGCTTGGGATCATGGGAATCCTCGGAATGAGAACTTCCTCCTCTTTGAATTTTCCTTTGAGTATAATCGCGTGATAACATTGATCATCAGTTTGTTATCATCATACGCGCTCCATTGCATAATTTTGGTTGGTTTAAGTTCCGAAGCTTCATGACCAACGAGCCAACCTTCAGCTGTAAATTGTGCAGTGGTAAGCCAGGCACATCAAAGGAGTTTAAAAATTCAGATGGATAGTTGGTGACTTCGTCATCGTTTGTTACACAGTAAATGGATTAGAATGAATGCAGAGTACCAACGATTTGAATTACGAAGTTTAAATCATCCACATCTTTGTTCTTAGCCGCCAAAATTGTTCACTCACTCGACCATTTATGATTTTTGTGGTTATCAATGAAGTTCGGGAATACTTTGTTAATGAGCTCATCTTTCGATGAAACGAAATTCCAAAAATTCCGAGGAAATGAAATCAATCCGGTCGATTCGTCGACAGGAACACGGCTATTACCGATAGTAACCAATTGCTTGAAAAAATCTTCAGCAGATGGATCGTTCAACAATGCGACTCCCATATTTGCTGTCAGTTGAAGTTTCTTCACATAGCGCCACAGATTTGATTATTTGAGGCAAGCGTTTATTTCATCGGAAGCAGTCGATCTTGGAATGACTGGCAGTATTTGGCGGAAATCGCCAGACAGTAAAATCTTTGTGCCTCCAAAGCATCTCGAGTCATTGTGCAGATCTTTCAATGTCCGGTCAAGTGCTTCTAATGCGCGTGTGTGCGCCATTGTGCATTTGTCCCATATAATGATTTTAGATGCTACTAAAATTTTGGCCATTGTGGACTGTTTCGAAATGTTTCATGTCACTTGTTGAGAATTTTGTAGGTTTAGCGGCAACTTTTACGCTGAATGAGCCGTACGGCACCTTCCAACAATGTGGCCGCTGTGCCAGAAGAAGCAACTGTTACCGCAATGTCCGGTCTCGCACGAACAGTGGCCAAAAGCAATGATATGAGGAATTGTGGAATCATATAGAAACGCTGCTCGATTCAAATCAATACTTGAAGCATCGCGCCGAAGATGATCTCGCAGTTGATCTCTACATCGAGCTGGACGATTTCTCATTGATAACCGGGCCGTTTCACGGGCTTCTTCTCTTTGCTCTTCTGTTTGAAACACTCGAAGCCGGGCCATACTAACGCGGCGCTCTTCGCGTACGTTTTGTCTAGGGTTTGTCGGTTTTCAAACCCGGTTTTAAAAAACCGGTTTTTTAAAGTAAATTTGTCACATTCGAAAACCGGTTTTTAAATTAAGAAAACCGGTTTTAAGAATTCATATTATTATGTAAAAATTAATTTTGAACTTATTTAATTTGCTATTCATTCTATGCAACGGGCAGCAAACATATATTTTCAACGGTGCAAGTTACGTTGGCCAGTGCTTGTGCGCTGCACAGTTGCTCCTCGAATTCGTCAATTTGTTTTTCATGAACATCCCTTTTCACTTTTTTTTCTAGGTGAAACAAAAGTTTGATAAAGTTCATCTCACTTCTCGTCGGATGTTTTGTCTATCGGTATGAAGTCGGTGCTATAGAAACGTCAGCAATTTGACTGGCTCGTTTCGAAGAACGTGTGAAAGGAATAAATAATTCCCCGTTTTCTGCTTCTTGATCACAGTATTTAATGATATCGTATAAAATTTTCTTCGTACCACTCCTGAAAGCTTTTTTACACCACTTGAACTAGCCATATCAATACGAAATATTCAGTTAAAATAAAACGCTGTCAGAAATGACATAACTCTCACATATACGTGAAAAAAAATAGAACTAAAAAGTATCTGATGCGAGAAATCCAAGGTCAAATGTGCTCATCGTTCCGCGTCTCACCCCTTAATGAAATGGAATTGTCGAAATGTGGTCTCAGAATCCGATCCATCTTGAGTTACGACAAGTTTGCTTAATATTGTGAAGGTGAAAACTAGAAACAAAAATATAAAGTTGTTATATTTGGTAAAAATAACGTAAGTATTATCCTTAATTTTTATGTTTATATTTTCTATTTTACATTTTAAAATTTAAATTTTATTATATAAATTTCTTCTATCAAAAATGAGAGTAAAATAAGAATTTCTGGCTTCTGTTTAATGGAATTTTAAATAAAACACAGGGTGTTAAAATATTCCATATTTTCTTTCACAACGTTTTAACATAAATTATGTCTTTAGCAAGCATCGGAATTAAATTAAGAAGGTTTTTTTTTTCCTTCAAAATTCCTAGAAAATTTGTAGATTAGATTATTTTAAATTGCATTAATATTAATAGTTAAAATAATAAAATTGTAAAATAAGCGTCAAAAATATTAATTCAATAGCTTTAATTTCATTTTTAGATAAAAATTAGTCGGAAGTTTGGGATAGTTTCAAAAAGTTCGGGATAGACAAGGCAATCTGAAATCATTGTAATAAAATGTTGAGCTGCAAAGGATCATCTACGAGCAATCTACATAATCATTTAAAAGCAGTTCATAAAATAACTGTCGGAAATAATATAATTGTTTAGTTTCTTGAAGACCCTGAAGAAAAACTTACAAATCCAAAGACACTGAAAGCTGAATTTTCATTATTTGAACAAACGAATAAAAGAACAAAAAACTTAGATTTGTAATTTGATACCAAACTCAGTAACTAGTGAACGAGTATTTTCAATTTAAGGCACTATTGTGTCCAAAATAAGTAAGAGATTTAATCACGTTCAGTGGATATTTCATGTTTTTAAAAATCCTATTTTCTTAGGAGAAATTAAAATTAGTGAAAATAATATAAATATTATTTGAAATTTTTGTATGAGTTTTCGTTATTTTGTGTAATTAATATGTATATGCAATCTTTAATTTTGCTTTTTATATTTTGACTTTGATACTGATTTCGTTTTTTGTTATTTTATATAAATTAAAATAAAATAAAAAAAATAGAATAGGGAAAAATATTTTATTTTTCTCTATTCAATTTTTTTTGACAAAAATTCGAAAACCGGCTAAAACCGGTTTTTTTAGAAATATCGAATTCGAAAACCGGTTTTTCAAAAAGTCGGTTTTTGTATAAACCCTAGTTTTGTCGTTCTTCTTCGGTGGATTAATTCGTAATGTTCCGAAGCCTAATTGCATTTCGGGTTTGTTGGGAAAGATTATATCTTCTGTGTTGCAGCATAATATAAAGCAAATTGACCGGTAACCTAAATGTTTTTCCACAACAAATCACGGACAACATGGAAAAAAAAAAAAAAAAAAAAAAAGACTCGGTAGTGACATGTTAACTCGAGCTTAGCTTAGCTCGAATTTACGCGAGTTGAAATCTCGATTAAAAGAAAGATTAGTGCCCCCCCCCCCCGATTTTGTCGCCAATATGGCAACCCCACGAAACACTCTTCTAGCAACCCTAATGTTGTTGTTTTTTTACTACTTTTTAATGGTTGAGTTGTACACGAACTACAACTATTTTATAAAAAATGTTAAATTGAAAATAATAAAAAAAATATAGATTATAGATTTTATTATAATTAAAAGTATTTTTACAGCTAAGACACTAATTTTATTTTTAATGTGAATACGAACAGAAAATATGTATTCTTTTTTGTCAGAATGCGCTTTAAAAAATCGTCTGAATTCTTACTTTACGAAATCTTCTGCAATGGAATTCTTCGCAGTTCTGATAATTCTTTTGGTGCTCTAACGGTTAGTTCTCTTGATAATTATTAAAAATTAAAATTAAAATTTCAGATACAGATTAAATAAATCTCAGATTAAAATAAAAATTACAGTACTTATCACTAAAGATCATAATTTTAAGGCATAAAGTAGTAACCATAACTGTTTCACAGAAGTGTTTATTTTGTCCGCCATCTTTATGGGCGAACTTGGCATCCTTGGCGCAGCAAGGGGCACATTAAACTTCACATTTACCGAAATCTCAATCTATTAAAATGTTTTTAATATTGTTACGAAGCTCAGTCATTAAATTGGTTAAAACAAAACATGCGTTCCAACGCCGTTCTGAACAGCCTGATTAATGCATTATGCTCATGAAGTAATTGCTGCGGATAATGGAGAATTGCTCTTTTTATTGCTGGGTTGTTCTCTTCACGTCGTTCAAGTATCAAGTTGTTCCTCCATATTACCAATGATGTATCTTTGCAAGAATTTATGCTGTGCATCTTCAAGAGGTAGCAATGATCTAATTTAATGGTGAATCTGGCCTTAAATCTGTCGAAAGCGAAATCAATATTACTCATTTATAATCTCTCTTTTTTTTATGTTAGCTTGCCTTATTTATTTTAGAAACAAATACATTGACCTAAACTTTTTCGCCAGTAATTGAAATCTACATTTGAGCAATTTTTCATCTATTAAACAAAACTTATCTTTTAAAGAAAATGAACATTGACTCTCTTCAACATAAATTAAATTACCTTGAATGTCCGATTAAATCCTGGTTCTTGGACAATGTTTGTCCCAAATGAAGCCATTTTATAACAGCCATTGTATTTTTGAGTGTTCGTGAGAAAATGTCGTGATTCTGGTGTTTCGCCGAATAGCAACAAACGCAATGGCTCAGGTGACGAAGTCAATAAATGCAATTTCATTTTGCCACTAAGCTAGCACAATCCAGGCGTTTCTCCAGCAAACTTTAATGCGCCACAATGTTCGCAAACAACGTCCATTTGACCAATGCGAATAAAAGGATGCGAGCTGTAATCAATTGTGCAATCGTATAGAAACGCTGCTCGATTCAAATCAGCACTTGAAACATCGCGCCGAAGATGCAATTTTTTTAGCTTTTTAAAGAAATAATATTGAATTATAAAAAATCATTTTTAAATACACAACGGAAAATTGCAAATAATATTCCATTCGAAAGACCGCCATCAAAGTTCAAGAAATGAATTTAAACTATCACAGTCACAGTTCATTTTGAAGCAAAACCGAGCTGAAAATCATTTGCCAATCAAAAAACTGAAAAAGTGCCCCCGGATGCTAGAATCCAGCCTCTATAGATTCAAACTATTTCATTTTTTAGTAGTGGCAATTATTTTTAAATTGTAATGTTTCGAAGCCAAATGCTCGAATTTTTTATGACCCTATCCGGAAATGTTTCTCAGAAATAAGATATCACTTCCCAGATTTTTTTTTAATGTGTAGAATAAATTTGATACGCTGCAATGGATCAAGTATTATTATCTTAGGTTTGAATTTTTTATTACTGTGCACGGCATAGAGCTGATATATAAATGGAGGAAGCTAGTCGCTTGTTTCTTGTCTAAACAAGTGTACGCAACATGATTCACGTGACTTAGGAGAAATCTGGCCTTTAGAATACCGTTTTTGGCGCCATATCGCAAATCTTGGCATACTCAAAAACTGCCGCGCAACATTTTGCTTCCCGGCATTGGGTAGTGTGCCCCTTCGTAAAACCTTTGTGTATTACGAAGGTCGTGGGCTGAGACGAATCCAAAAAAACAAATATCATTAAAATCGGTACATCTGTTCTTGAGTTATAAATGGTGTATCTAACACGATTTACGACTTTGTTTTATATATATAGATGAACATATTAATACATTGCATTATATATTATTTTGCATTATAATGCATGTTAACTACAATTGTAAAGAGATAAATTATTTTAATTTATTTCATGGTTTTCTTTTTTAACAGTGTATTTTTATTTTTAGTCACTGAATAAGTCCCATGCTGGAGAGAAATGGTCCAGAAAAATTCTTGATTTGAGCAAAAAGATGCATGACTTGGATGAACTTCAATTATTATTTCCTGATCAGAAAACGAGTTCATTGTTGAGGAACAGGATTTTGGTAAATTTCCTTTTGATATTTTTGTATTTCCCTGCTAATCATGAAAGTTCATTCAAATGTTTTGAAGCAAGTTTTTGCGATAGCTGAATATGGATTATAGTTTACAGATCTTGTAGCAATAATAGCAAGATCTTATGCAGATCTTGCTGTTATTGATGCTAAATTGCACTAATTATTAATAATTTGTGCTTTTCAAAAAAGAGTGGAATAATAGCTTTCAAATGATTAGGGAAACTTGAGGTGATTCTTTGTAGGATTTCATGGTTAATTGAATAATGTCATCATCAATGACAGTGATATATCAAAAAATGTATAAAATCTTTCAAAACTTGGTTCTTTTATCATAGATAGCAGTATACTTTCCTTGATATGTGAATGTGTATTCTTCAAATATTATAAAATTTGCATTTTATATTAGAAAATTTGAATGTGTCCTATAACAAATAATAAATTAAATCCTTTCCCAACAAATCATAAAATTTGTCCTTATGCTGATAGTGAATAATTATTCATTTTAGTTCGCCAATCAATATATATAATTACCCAATGCTGTGTTTAAAAATTGTTTTAAAATATCCTCACCTATCCGAAATTTCATATTCTGTTTTAGCATGTAGGTTTATATATATATATATAATTAACCAAAAATATTAGATTAGGTAATTAAAACCTATAATTGAAACAATTTAAAATTAAAAATATTTTGGAAACAAAACTAAAGTATTTCGGAATCACAACTAAAAAATTATTTCTGATTCAAACTAAAAACTAAAAAAAGAACAGAAAAAGCATCATTGTATTTAGAGAGCGCAAATGCAGCTACTACTAAAATACTGATGTATCATACAATAGTAATAAAAACCAAGTTAATAGGAAAAAAAGTATCAAAATTAAATCAAATAAAATAAGAATCCTGGCCTGAAAACTTTCTCAAGGGTCACCCTCAGTCTAGGACTCAAAAAAAAGGGATTTTTTCTGTGAGGAAATACAGACTAAAAGTCCAAACTATTGATTCCTCGTGACCCGAAAATCCCCTGAAATTAGGCTTAAAAGATACACCATTTTTACAGAAAAGAAAACAAAACAATAAATTAGAAGAATATGACCACTAATAAGCAAAAATACAATAATATGAAGTAACCAAATAATAACATTCAAACCAATTATGGAAACAAAAAAGAAAGTACATACCAGCAGTAGGTAAAAAAAACAAAAACAAAAAAAACATAAGCTCTCCCATTGTGTTTCCCGTGCCCTAAACTGTCTTAGCTAACACTGTTCAAGGTAAAAAAATAATTGGAGGGTCTCAGCGCCATCTATTGAGTCATTTAATATGCGACGGAAGGTTTATTTTTATTTTAGGTAAAGGATTAATCCCAAATCATCCCTATTTTAATTAAAAACTTAATATTACTGTAGTTTCTGGGAAATTCATTATTAGTTAAATTTTTAATGAGATTATTTGTTGCTTCAATATAGGAAATTTTGTTATTACAAACTCTTTTGATCCTGTTATGAGGCTGATTTATAATCAGCCTCTTGAAATTTAAATGTTAAGAAAGAATTCTTATTTAGAAAAATAAAAATATATTATTGCGGTAAAGCATCTGCGTAGATTACAACATCGACAACCAAACATCTGTTGCCAACATTCGTTTTCACAAATTAACATAAACTAAACGATTACAATTCTTTCATCGATACACGAAGTGAACCTTACATTCGGCCCCGCTCAATATAAAATTTAGACAGACAGAAGAAATTTTAAATTGAAGCGTAAAAATAAAAGAAAGTTTTTGATGAAATCATACTTCAAGTCTCTGGGGAACACAGACCAGTTAATATTGTTACAAAATTTTTTCTCTACAACAAATATCGCAAATTAATCGAAATAACGCAGCGCATTTTAATTGCTATAGTTCAGCAACTTGCTTGCTTGCTAATCCTCTAGTCTTTTTACTCGTCGGCGACTACGACCACTCTCACACGCAACTTCCGCCGATACACACACTTCTTCCCCAGCTTCAGAGTGCCCGTCTTTTATAGTTCCGGGAGACGGGGCTAGAAACTGCAGACCAATCAGGGCGTACCTGGGTGTATCTCTGTTATTACTGGATGGATCATGAAACTTCTCGAACTTTCTGGTATTATCCATTTAGTCGCCAAGCTCTCATGTCATTGACGTGGCAGCCGCTCAGCTCAGATCTTACAACGGTCTTTCTTACGGTGATACTAGCCGTGATGGGAAGCAAATTACAAGTTTGTAACAATATCTTTTTGATGATGGCTCAGTGGCTCTCATTCTCTTCGTCTGTGCTGTTTTCCTCGATGGTTGGTGAATTTCGTTTAAAGTAAGTGCGAAGATGTTGTACGTGGACAACCTTGATAAATTTGTTCTGCTGTGTTGTAGACTTGATCTCGTAGCACACGGCCCCGACTGGACGTATAATCACAAATGGTCCTTTGAAAATAGGAGAAAGTTTGTTATCTCCGTTTTTCGGCCAGTCGTACAATACGAGATCTCCTGCCTTGAAGGAATGGGATCTGCGATGGAGATCAAATCGTTTCTTGTTCTCCAAATGTGTTTCATACACATTATCTGCTGCTTCGGCCCTGGCCAAAGTTAAAAGGTCTAGTTGGTCTTCACGTGGCGTGTCATCTATGAAGCTAACAATGTGAAGTTCACGTGGAAGGCGTGGCTCATATCCATGAAGTAAATAAAATGGTGATTTCTTAATAGAATTTTATTTTGTGGTGTTAATTGCGAGTAAGGCATTTGCAAGTAATTCGTCCCATTTATTCGGGTTTTTGTCAATCATTTTTTTCAAAGAGGACACAATGATGCCGTTGGCTCTTTCAACGATACTATTAGCTTGTGGTGAATAAGGTGGTGTCGTTGATGGTGTAATTCCATATTTTTGAAGAAACCGCTGAGTGTGACGTGCGGTAAATGCTGTTCCTCCA
Source organism: Argiope bruennichi (assembly GCF_947563725.1). Classification (NCBI taxonomy): domain Eukaryota; kingdom Metazoa; phylum Arthropoda; class Arachnida; order Araneae; family Araneidae; genus Argiope; species Argiope bruennichi. The sequence continues at coordinate 57,866,626 of NC_079157.1, read as the reverse complement.
TCTGATAAATACATATTTGGCGGTCCATATCTAAGTATTATATTATGATACAGAGCATCAGTCACTGTATGAGCGGCGAGAGATGCAGAAGGTGTTGCAATTACATAGCGTGTGGTGTGGTCAATTTGGACAAGCATATTTGTATTTCCATTTTTTGTTTCTGGCAAACAGATTATGTGGTCAGCAGATACAATTTCCCAAAGTGTGGATGGAAGCGGCAATTGCTGCAAAAGATCATAGGCATTAGCAGTACGTCGGTTGACAATTTGGCATTTATGACAGCTTCGAACATATGCTTTATAGTCCTTGCGCATATTTGACCACCAATAACGTAATTGCAAATTGTGAAGAGTTTTTTTTTGCGTCCATATGTCCAACATCATCGTGACAAGCGATCAGAGTTTTCTTTCTCATTGACTTAGGAATCACTACTACAGATTTCGAATTATTATCTTTAACTCGCACAAGAGTGTTGTTATCGATATTGTAATTGCATATGATTGACATTGTCCTTTTGTTTGGATTTTTTTCTCTGAGTAAGCCAAAAATATACTGGCAAAAGTCATCTCTTTTCTGTTTCACACAAATGTCTGATTCATAACTTGCCGTAACTGTTAAACAAACAGGTGGTGTTGGGAAACGTGAAAGGTGATCAGCGATGACATTTTGCTTTCCGGGTCGGTGCTCAGTTGTGAAATCAAATTGAGCCAAATCCACTAAATATCGTGCAAATTTTCGATTAATTGTAGATTTTGCAACTACATAAGCGGTTGTATAGTTGTCAGTGATGAGTTGAAACTTGTGACCTAGGAGATAGAGTCGAAATTTTTCAGTTAGGGCCCAATGTACAGCAGTACATTCCAGTTCGTTACTGTGGTAGCGTGTTTCAGCATCTTTTAAGGTACGTGAAGCATATTCAATGACACGACGCTTTCCATTCTGTTCTTGAGATAAAACTGCTCCTAGTCCAGAATAAGATGCATCAGTTTCTACAAAGGTTGGTAATCCTTGTTTGAAATACGCAAGAATTGGAGCAGTAGTAATTGCAGTTTTTAAAGATTCGAATGTACGCTGTTGGTCATCTGTTAAAACTATGGGAGCATTGTTGGTCTTCTTTTCTAAACCTTTTAAAACGCTTGTTAAAGGTTTAGCAATAACAGCATAGTTACGAATATACTTTCGAAACTGATTAGCAAATCCAAGGAAACTACGGACTTCATGAATTGATTTGAGAGTTAGGTAACGTTCAATTGCTGCTATGCGTTCCGGATCAGGACGAACACCATCTTGAGAAATAATTCGACCAAAAAGAGTGATTTCTGATACTGCAAATTGCGTTTTTTCTCGTGTCAGCTTGAAGCCAGCTTTTTGAGTTGCTTCAAAGATTTTATATATCACTTTGAGATGATAATTGAAGTCATCATGAGAAGTTGATATATCATCAATGTATGTGTTGACATTGTGGGGTGCCAGATGACTGTAGGCTAATTTAATCGCTCTTGTCATTGTAGATGGGCCATTTGTGACACCAAAAGGCATTCGAAGAAATTCATAATGTCCGTCAGGAGTGACAAATCCAGTTTTGTAGGTGTCAATGTCTTTTATGGGAATGCAGTTAAATGCAGATTTTACATCCATTTTAGAATTGTAGCTATTGCCTGCCATGCGTTGAATAACGTCTTCCATTTGGTCGATTGGGTGCGGATCAATATTTGTGATAGGATCAATAGTGCGAGAGAAATCTACCACAACTCGCCTAGGAGTACTTTCATGAAAGGGCTGCTCCACAATGAAAGCTGGTGCTGCGTATGGTGAGTTGGAATGACGGCAAATTCCTTGTTTTAACCATTTTTCAATTTGCGTTTTTAGAAACTGGCGATCAGGCTCTGAAAGTCTATAAGGTCTACATCTAATAGGCTTTTCATGTTGCAATTCGATTTTGAATTCCACATATGGACACAGTCCAATGTTATCATCATTCGAATAAAAAACATCAGTAAATTTTCCAATTACTGCATCAAGTTGAGCTTGTTGAGTTGTAGAGAGTCCTGCGGATTTAGGGATAAGGTTTGTTTCGGATGAAATTATATTGGGTGTTGCTTCTGGCAAAGTAACATCATCTAATGATGGTAGTGAGGGTGGATGAAGAGCGACACAGTTTATGCTGGGTTTCGAAGCATGAATACATTCGTTCAAATGAAATGAAGTTGGAGTAGAAATACATAATGAGCCATTAGGGTCGTATGTGCATCTAGCTTGAACTTGTTGTTGCCAATCGAATCCTAAAATGAGCTTAAATGGAAGCTGGGTGCACACTCCAATTTTAGGCATCATATGTTCCAAATTACCAACAATTATGTTTAAAGAAATCCAACCTATTGGCTTTATTTCATGGTCAACAACTTGGAACTGCCCATCAGTCCACGGGTTAATACCTATATCATTTGGAACACAAGATTGTTTAATGACTGTGATATCTGCACATGGATCACAGAGGGTTTGAATTTCTATATCATTGTTGATAATAACAGGTATTAAGGCACGTCTGTTAGTTTCAGTTCTAATACAATTTATGAAATTATTATTTGCACTATTTGCGGTTGTAGCTGTTCCAGATGTCGAGTTGCGGCGGAAATTTGAAGAGTTCAAACTTATGGTTTTCACTACTGTGTTATTATCAGAACTAGTTGAACTGCTAGAAGATGGGATTTGGGCACTAGTTTGACTGTTGGTGTATTGATTTTATCGTGACGTGTTTCTTGGTTGAGCTATGGTTGAACCACGTGGAGGAGGTGGTAAACTGCACATAAAAGATGCATGGCCTTTGTTTCCACATCTCCAACAAGTAATATCACGAACATCGTCAGTTACTGGATTGTATTTACGACGTTGTTCATCATGTGTATAAGAAGATCGAATCTGAGATTTCGGAGAATGTTTCTTATGCTCTTGTTTTGCACTGCGAATAGCATCAAGTGCAGTTGCCCTGTCAATTAATTCTTCAACAGTATTCGTATTTTGAGTAGCTAATGCAATTTGCCATTTTTCCTCGGTAATATCACCTATGATCATAGAAATACGGTCAGGTTGGGGAATGGTGAAGGGAGCTTTTTCCAAAAGAGCGTCTTTTGAATAAATATAATCTACTAAACTTTCATTATGCCTCAACTTTCGTTTACTTTGGTGAGCCAAAAATTCTTGCATTGTAATACGCCTTTTAAATCTTGAGGCGAGAGCATTTTTCCAAATAATCCAATCATTAAAATTTTTTCCTGTTGTTAATTAACAATTTTTTGCAGATCCTGAGACGAGAAATAGCATTAGTTAATTTTAATTCGTCGGACCAGTTAGCTAAAGTTGAAATTCTTTCAACTTCCTTTAACCATTCAAGTGCATTTTCAATTATATCACCTTTAAATATTTGGATTGAATTTGCAGTGTCATTTGTAGATGTGATTTGAATCACATTTGGATTTACTTGTCTTTCTAAAAATTGTTTTTCCGTTTCCATTAATGTAGAAAGAATAGCTGCGATATTCGGATCTATTTGAGAGGGCGGAGGCATAGGAAGTGGCGATTGTGTAGAAGAATTACTTAAAAGTTCTACTTGTTTTCGCAGAGATTCAATCTCTGTCAATAAATGTGCATTATCAGAAATTGCCTCCTCAGCGTTATTAAGATTCTGCACTCGAAGAACATTTAATTCTTCGAAAGTTCCTTCACTATTTCTTTTATTATTATCCTCTACAATACGCAAAATTAGTTCGTTCTTATTTCCAGTTAGCGAAAGATTTCTGAAACGTAATTCTTTTTTCAGTTGAACTATCGTTAAAGTTTGTAGCGGTTGCGAGTCTAAAGAATTAAAAATGATATCATGTTTTGTTGACTTTTTTTATTTTTTTTATTTCTGTTGACTGTTCTTGACGAACGAAATAAATTAGCGAAGATTGCTTGGCGACGTTCTTGTTTAAAAAGCGAAGATTTCTTGGCGACATTCTTGTTTAAAAAGCGGAGATTGCTTGGCGACGTTCTTGTTTAAAAAGCGAGCAATAAATTTTGCAAACAGAATAATATTTTGGAAGGTAATGCGAAATGAATATTCAACATTCGTTAGAATACTCGCACTGATTTGTACAAGGTTTTATCACAAGTAAAATGAAAGTATATTGATTTTCTCATAAACTTCACTTACTATGCGCGGGCGATTTTTGGAATACGTTCAGGCAGAAACAATCTTGGCGAGATTATCATTCCTTGGCGAGGATTCTGAAAGTTCCAAAGAAGGCTTAACGAGTGCGATGTGTTTTTATAAAATATTATTTGAAATTCCCTTTGCACGTCCATTAGATTCCGGCTGCGCCATATAAGGCTGATTTATAATCAGCCTCTTGAAATTTAAATGTTAAGAAAGAATTCTTATTTAGAAAAATAAAAATATATTATTGCGGTAAAGCATCTGCGTAGATTACAACCATGGCGAACATCGACAACCAAACATCTGTTGCCAACATTCATTTTCACAAGTTAACATAAGCTAAACGATTACAATTCTTTCATCGATACACAAAGTGAACCTTACACTGTTAAATTGTGAGAAAATTAGATTTTTGAAAATTTTAGAGTTTAGATTAAAATGAATTACAAAGTTTCGTTATTTTAAAGTTGAATGCATCCCTTTTAGTCTAGATACCAACTATTGTTTTATCATTAGCTATTTCGATTTTTAAATCCAGAAAGGTGGTCTCGAGTTGATTTTTATTTATTTCTGTTAGAATTAAATCTTTTGGATAGTAATTAGTGACAATATTGGTATTATCTAAGTTTATCAAAAGTAAGTCATCAATATACCTCCACCTATTTATTAAATTATATTTAATTATTTTTTTCTCATAATAATGTAGGAAAATATTGACCAAAGTACTTGAGAAAGCTGTTCTGTTCCCATTAGAATGCCCTTTAATTGTATATAAAAATTAATTCCATTAAAAACATAATTTTCGGTAATATTTAAATTATATAATTCCAGCAGTTAGTTTTAGGAATAGCATCTTATTTAAATATTCGTCATATATAAAAGTAGAGACAGTTATTAATTTTTAATAAGGTAGATTGGTGTATAAATTTTCGAAATCAAATGTATTAAGTTTATTAAGTTGTCAAAATATAATGTTGTTATCTTTAAGAAAATCCAGTACTTCTTTGTTACTATTAATTATAAAGTTATCCTCATCTTTGATTTTGTCCAGGATAATTTTTAAGTATTTAAAGAAATGTTTTCCCGTATAGTAATTATAACTGCCAGTGCTACAAGTCATGAATCTCAATTTTAATGGATTTTTATGAAATGTAACTGTTGGAAATAAATAAGGGTAGTTTAGAGAGCAAGTTTTAATTTTGGTTGTTTTTTTTTGGGGGGGGGGGTTGCGAAAGCTAGCATTCTTTTATCTAATTCCTTTTTCCCAGTGTTCTTCAAAATATAAGTTGCGTTAGAGTTACATTCATTAATTAATAATTCGTTATAATAATATTTACAAATTCAACAGAAATTATTTGCTGATTTATCTATTACTGTGATAACAAATTTTTCTTTTAATTTTTTTATTTCTTTTTATAAAACTTTGCTAAAATAAATCCCGCGTTCTTTAGATCTGTCAATATCTGTATTCATTTTTATTTTAATTTCCTCTAAAACTCTCACTTCCCACTCTCTGAAACCTTCTGCAGACCAATGGTATTTTCTAGATAATTTAGCAATAAAAATATCCTAATCTTTACCAATAGAAATTAATATTTTATTATGGTTCTTATATATATAAGGTGTCTTAAAAACCTTGACCATGACTTTTTTTTCCTTAAAAATTGATCATAGACATATACTGTAAATCACAAAATTGAATAAAAAAAGGTGCAAAATGTTATGAAATCGATTCAAATTTTCAGGGGATTAAACTTTAAAAAATAAAAAATTTAAATTTTTATACGGACCCCGTGCAAAAAATTTCCCAATCAGTAAAATGTTCCCCATTCTCTAATAAGGTCATGTTTCAGCAATTTATCACAAAAAGTGTCAAAAATATGAAACTACATAAATGCTGACTTAAACCACTTTTCGATACCTCGATATGAGTTCGCAAAAACGAAAAATCATGTCGGATGTTCGTGTTTTAGGGTTCGTACACAAATTAACAAAGAAAGTAATGATTGAATAAATCAATAATAGCTTTGCTATTTATTGGTTTAAAAGTATTAAAAATTTGTAGAAATAATAACTTTTATGATAACATTAAAGATTATGTAACTTAAAGGAACAATTACATAAGTTTTTTTACAAAATCATTGACTGTGCTATTTTTAAGTTATATTCTGTACTTCATGATATAAAATTTCAAAGTATTTTTCAGGAAGCATAGATTTTAAAATTTGTGTGTGTGTGTAAACATAATTTTTTGAAGCAGAGTCATGGCTGAAGTAAGAGATGATGACAATTTGAATTTCTAAGTTTGTTTTATTGCATCCTGGTAGGCATAATTTTTGGTACAAATGGCATGGACATCTGTTCACAGCGTTGCACAAAAGCAGAAGGTAAAAGATTGAGAAATTAATTATCCCTGTTCTTTTATACCATGAAATTTTGATAGGGATTTCTCTACGTCGACCACAGGCAAGGGAATTGTAGGGCTCTTTTAGAAGAATTTATTTAAGTCAGCAGTATTTTATCCCTTCAGTCTGAGTGTGGGAACTTGTCGGCTTTTAGCTGATTCGGCAATTTTAGAATTCGTGTTGAATTAATTAAATAGAAAAGGTGAAATAGGATCAGGAAATAAGAGAATATTTTAGAATGATGTTGATTTGGGCTAAATTAAATTGAAAGTTAGGAATTTAATTAAGTTTAAATTAGATTTTAAAATATCATTACAATTTTTCTTCCTCCACAAGAAGTGAAAGTATGCAGGGGCCCTTTAACACACATCCATACCCTACATTGGTGTCCAAGTAAGAAATGTAAATTTTATTGCATATTAAAAGTGATACCTAACTTTAAATGCATATTAATAATGATACCCAAGTTTCCCTTCACTTTACATTTATAGAGAAACCCCATTCATTGTTTTTTATTAGAAGCTTAAAATGACTAATTATATTTGTGAAAATATTATATATGCCTAACTAATCAACAATAACTACAAAATATTAAAAATTAAATTATAGTATGCACAAATGTATTGTGGCCATTTTTCTGTTGACACTCAGCTGTTGAATTTAATTTGGTAAATGGTATATTTGTCTATATTATTCTTAAATGCTAGAAAATCTGACTCAACAAGATTATTAAATTAGAAATTAAAATATTGAATTGTCAAATAAAACATCAATATTGCATGGTTTCACCCAAATGGAATATCAATATACTCATGATTTCAAATAAAATATTTGGAACTGAAAATAATAAGATTCAAAAATTTCAAAAAAAAAAAAAAATCATTGAAATGAAAATAATGAAATTAAGATTTCACTAATAACAAATGAAAAATTTGGCAGTAAAAATAATGTTAATATTGAATGGTTTCATATAAAATACTTGAAAATGAAAATAATAAACGTAAGCTTCAAAAAATCAAATGGAAAGCTTGGAATTAAAAATAATTGATGCAAGAAAAGATTTCATACAAAATACTTATAAATGAATGTAAGAAACACAAGATTCAAAATACTCTTATAATAAATATTTGAGACATAAAAAATATAATATAAAAATATTTGGGTAATTGAAAAAAAATTGTATTTAGAAACTTGAGAATATATTTTGACACAAGTGATAATAGAGGGTAGCTTAATAACTGTCAGAAGTGAAAAATTTTTTCCCTTGGCGTATTTACTACATTATTCTAATTATCATGTGACATTATGCAGTATATAAGAACCTTGGTCCATTATTATAACATAAAAGCACTCTGACACAATAAATAACAGAGTATAGTTTAATTACAATCAGAGGTGTAACAAATTTCCTCTGAGGTATTCACTAATTTTCTCTTATAATATGTGTCATAATTTTTTATTTATTTATTAATTTTTTAATTTAAAAATAAATTACATTTATTTAGGTCAATCATTTTTCTTGATTTTAATAGCATATAAATAAATTTCAAATGCAGCACACTGTAATATTATACATAAATTTTAAATAATAGATTTGATGAAAAAAAATTTAATAATAAAAAATGAAATCTTCGACTGCAAATTTCGTTATCACAAATTTCAAGTGTGAGAACATTATTAAGTCATTATTTATCTTAATTAATTTAAATCATTCACCAGTTTAAACCGGTTTGAAACAAACATCAACTTCTCTATTGGTCTCTCCCCCCTCCCTCCCTCTCACTTTCTCTTTATATTTAACTTTCATTTTCAATTTTTCTAGCTGGCACACAAAGTTTTAGAGCTCGCCCGATTTTAAGATGAGGAAAAAAAAAAAAAAAAAAAAACAGAAAAAAAAACATCGTTTTTCTAAATATTGACGCATGCGTAATCCGATAGTCTCGTGATTATTTCAAACCGGTTTAAACTGGTTAATGACTTAAATTAATTAAGACAATTCGTAAGAATTCAGAGAATGATTAATTTGGAAATCAAGTTGTAACTTTAGTTGGCGATAAATCGCCAAATGTGTCAACCTTCTGCACTATTTATTAATAACCCTAAAAGCGACAAATTGATGCCTCAAAAGCGATAAATCGCCAGTTTGTTGCCTACACATTTTGAGGCTTCAACAATTTGTTGCCTACGCATTTTGAAGCTTCAAAAACCTCAAAAAAAAAAAAAATCATGTTCTCACATGATAAAAACTCATAATATTTTGAATAATAATATAAAAAGATTATTTGCAATTGTATTGTAATTGAAAAATGCGATTCAAAATAAAATCAAAAGCACAAAATATAAATCTTGACTTTCGCCCGTTGAGCCAGGAAATTTTTTTTAAAAACTAGATGTTGTGCATGCGCTCTGCCAATCGGTCATGTGATCACGAGTGTAAACTAAAAGAAAACATACCTCAGCAGATGCCGTACGGATTTCGGCAACAACTAACGTGGGTAGTCACGGTGCAAAGTATGAATCGAAATCCACTATAACAAAAATTGTCATCTATATTATTGTTTTGTGTAATGTCAATAAAAAATTTAGAAAAAGATGACACTGGTCCGTCTTTAATTTATCAAATGGACATTGGTTTTTAAGCCAGACCACTAATCACTTTTTGAAGAATCTCAAAAGGCAATTTTGAGCACTGGATTGGCACTTGAGAGTAAAGCAGATGACGGAAGTGACTTATATTTTGATGATAATATAACACGAAAGTGACATCTTGGAAAATTGGATCATTTGGCATAGGCAAGGAGCTTCAACTTCTTGAAGATACAATAAGGAGCACGCACACAAGGACAGAGCAGGAATATCGGATGAGGTCTCAGGTTACGGAAGGCATTGAAGGAAGCTAAGGTAATTCAGCGAGAATTGGATCCTGGAGGACGGCGAGCGACGGAGCAATACAACGTCGAAACCTCACCAGCGGATTTAATTTTAATTCATTCGAAAATTTGGCACAGATAAATCCTGTCGACTAATTAATGTAAACATAATTTTTTTGAAGCAGAGTCGTGGCCGAAGTCAGAGATGATGACACTTTGAATTTCTAAGTTCGTTTTATTGCCTCCCGGGAGGCATGATTTTTTGTCCAAGAGGCACGGACAAGGTACGTCTGTTCACAGCGCGATGCAAAAGAGGGAGAAATTAATTATCCCTGTTCTTATATGCCATGAAATTTTGATAGAGATTTCTCAACACATGTCGACCACAGGCAAGGGAATTATAGGGATCTTTTAGGAGAATTTGTTTAAGTCAGCAGTGTTTTATCCCTTCAGTCGGAGTGTGGGAACTTGTCGGCTTTTGGCCGATTCAGAAATTTTATAACTCGTATTGAATTAATTAAATAGAAAAGGTGGAATGGGATCAGGAAATAAGATAATATTTTAGAGTGATGTTAATATAGGCTAAATTAAACTGAAAGTTATGAAATTAATTAAGTTTGAATTAGATTTTAAAATATCATTACACATACACATATATATTTATACACATGCGAATAAAGCTAGGCATGAAGAATAAAAGTTGTTTTATTTATTTATTTTTGCTGGATTATAACATAGATTAATGAGTTGAGGATCTGCACGTTTTTTAAATGATGCTAATTCATTATATTGTCACTTTATAAGACAGTTGGAAGTTCTATTATTTTCTGTCGGTCTTTTTTTATCTTGCATTTTGCGGTGCGTTATTATTATTAATAGACTACTACTTGTTGAATCCGATGTAAATACTAATTTTTTTGCTTGCGCGTGTTTGAGAATTCTACATTTAGAAAATATCTCAATGCAAGGAAACAAAAGTTTACAAAAGAGTGAATTACATGACAGAGAGTGATGTAAAGTCAAAAAATCATTAGTTATGGGATCGCAAATTTTCCATTTTATTTACATTTTTCATGCTGGATTGTAGCAAAGATTTATGAGTTGAGATCTGCTAATTCATGACATTTTTACTTTATTTGAAGGTTATCGTTAGTGTTTTCTTTCAGCATTATTTTTTTTCATTTAGCATTGCATTTTTATTTTTTTTCTGTTAATGGATGGATATTTGTTTCAAACCGATTTTACTAAGTAATTTTAAACTTTATGGGTAGAGAAAATTTCTATACAGAAAAACAAAATTTTTATATTTATAGTACAAATAATTTTTTAGTCACTCAGCTAGTATGTACGAGATTTTGTATAATAACTTCCGTTAGTCAATCTGTGACAATCAACTCAAGGTATTGTGTTGATTGGGCACATTTTCGAGTGCATACTGATCACATTTCCAAGTTCTTAATAATAATTTGGAACGGATTAGTTATTAAATATATCTAGTATTAAATTTGAATTATCAGTAATTGAGATATATTATTAGTTGCTAGCAACATTTATTTTTATTTTATTTCGCTATCTAAAATACCAGCTTTGTCTTTCAATGCATATTGCAGAAATGTGTATACACTATCAGAAAACTTGATAGTTAGCAGTGTGGGTTATATTACAATATAGGCAGTTATCCACTAAAAGCAAAAGGGTTGCATTTATATGTGCCAAACACTTGAGAACTTGAAGAAAAGTGAATAGATGGTGAGATTTGTTTTCCTGGGAGGGGGGGGGATGCTTGTTATAAAAGGAAATTGCATAAAAGATTTCATTGGACAGTTTTTAATTTTTTTCCAAGCGTCCTCTCTATAGACAGAATATTTTGAACTGAATATATATCATAATGTGGGTGATGTAATTAACTTGATTGCAACTGTTATATAATGGGTGGTTAGGTTAAATTTGTTCAGAAGACCTGGAGTGATGATAATTTTACTTATCAAATGCACAAATATTCTGCTCTATCTCCTGATTCATTTCATGTCCAATTTGTAGTGAGATAATTTCTGGAGAGTTCCAAATAAATCTTAATAATTGTTCCTGTGATAGTTTTTTTTTTTTTTTTTTTGCTGTAATTTGTAGTGATTTTTATGTTAGAGTTGATATCTTCTAGAGAAATCCAGTTTATAAATAGTTAGAAATATGTAACTTTCCTTACAACAGAATCTGTTTCTTCATTCCATGGCATTCCTAAGTTACTAGTTATTCTTAAAGAAAACAAGAATTTTTTTTTTTTTTTTTTCTTTTTTGCTTGCTTTAGTTTAAGTATTTTCTTATATAAATTTTTTGAATGAGCAGATTTATGGTCTTGAGCAAATGGAAGGGGATATTTTTAAATGAAAAAAGACTAAAAGACTGTCTGCAAGAATTAAAATATCCTTATCCAGAATTATTATATAATATAATGTTTAGCATATAATTAAAACTTCCATCGTGAAAATAGAATTTAGTTGATGAATATGAAAAGAACATTTTTGGATGCTGGATGAATCTGCAACTGAGATGAAATTATGTGATTTTGAATCATCAATAGCTATGATGAAATGATTTGCAAATGTGATTTGGATGCAATCAGGAAAACCAACTGCAATGAAGGTTTTTTTTTTTTTTTTTTTTTTATCTTTGAAAACTGAATTTGTTAAAGAAGGTTTCACAGGTGTTGAAATGGGAAAGTTCTGGCAATGTTATTAGATGTTTTTGAAAACAATTGAGACTTTGGAAGACATTTATTTTGGGGAGTTTCTAGAAGATTCTCATTCAATTATACTTTGAAAATATTGGTATTACTTGCCAATGGGGAAAAAGAATTATTGTCTAATTGTTTAGTAAAAATTTAAATGCTAAGCATTTGAATTTTTCAGAACGTATATCTTATCATAATTGTTTTAGTTAATTGATTATTGTTTAATAATTGATTAATTGTTTAGTTATTGATTAATTGTTTGATCATTAATTGATATTAATGATTCAGACAAATTTACCTAAGGTTATTCTACGGGTCATTGTTTGTATAATATTGAAAATTTGAAACGTATGTCAGCAAACATAATCATGAATGGGAAAACTGTAATAAAAATGCTGCTGTTGGGAATTGCGATTAAATTTTTGTTCTTGGACCATTTATTTTGAAATCTAGAATTTTTAAACCATTATTTTTAAAGGGCACTGATTTTTAAACTTTTTAAAAAATTATTCCAATTTGATTCGGTTTTGTAAATGAAATTCGAAGGTATATAAACCAGTTCACTCCATGAAGGTGAATTTTCATTTTCATTTTTCCACATCATTCGGTCTCCAGCCATGGAGGGAGACGGACGTCCTGATAGCAGATGCTCAAGCAACCTTTCAACGAGCAGCTCAGGAAGAAATCGTAGAATTATGGTAGTAGGCTTTAAAGGCGATGACGATGATTTACGCTCTTCCTCCAGGGGAAGTAATCACTCCTACAAACACACTCCACCCTTGGGAAAGGACAACATGTCAAGGAATGTTGCAAATCCCAGAACAAGTAGCCATGATAAAAACAAACAATTACAAGAACATTTGGATTTTATGGAAACCGTTACGAATAATGCAAGGATTAAAAGAATAGAGGAATTACGAAAATTAAAGAAAACCACCAACGACAATTCCCCCAACTTTGAAATCGATCTAGCCGTAAATGAAGTTAAACAAATGGAAGTTGACAACCTATCCCAAGCCAAACACAAAATTGATGATGATAACACAGAAACCTTCCAACAAGTTAACCCCAAAAAAGCAGCTAAGATCAAGAAAATTGAGGAAAATGTTGAAAACATGGACACATCCAACAGATATGAAGTACTTAGCGAAAACCAAGAAATATCAAATAATAGGCCCGCGGCAATAAATATGAAAATATCAAGCAAATACAATATTACGCTCCAAGAAATCCATAGGAAATTCCCCCGAACAGAAAACAAACTCATCAGAAATATGATCGCAATCCACCCAGCAAACGAAGATGAGAGAACCCAAATCATAGAACTGTTAACAGAAAAACAAGAAGAATTTATCTTATCAGAAAACCAAGATGAAAGACCCATAAAAGTTATTCTTAAAGGACTCCCAATAAACGCTGATAAAGAGGAAATCAAAAAAGAATTCGAGGAAAGAAATTACGTTATCAACAGAATCTCCCAACTTAGAAATTACAAACTGCAGTCCCTATATCCCATTTTCCTGTTGGAAGTCAAGAAAACTAAAAATGCCATCAGCATATACAATGAAAAATCCCTCCTTCACCTAAAAATCAAGATTGAAAGCTACCAACGAAAATCAACTGCAACAATATGTTACAACTGTGCAGGGTTCTACCACTCCGCTAGAAATTGTAGATTAGCACCCAAGTGCATCAAATGCGGAGGCAAACATGCAACAAAAAACTGCAACATCTCTGAAAAGATCACGGATCCAGTATGCGTTAACTGTAATGAAACTGGTCACACAGCTGCCTGGAAAGGATGTTCCAAATTCCCCAAACTGACAACTATTAATGGAAGACCCTCTTACGCAGAAATGATGAAGAAAAACCTTAGAAAACAAGACACCCAACCCAGTCCCCCACCACGAAAACAGAACACGGAGCCCACTTTGACAGCAGCTGATGATCTCCCTTCTCTCCTAGAAACCCTCCAAATACTAAAAGATCTCAGAGAAATACTGAAAGAATTCCCAAAACTAAGTGAAGCAGCCAAGCTCGCAAAGAAAACTGAAAATAAAGAAGAAAAAAAGATGATAATCCTGAACGCACTGATCGGCTAAGACCCACCAAAAGTAAAGTCAATTCCTCTGCAATATCCCAGCCTTCTGATTGGTCACCTACGTACAATAGATTATCCCTCACCGAGCTCCGAAAACACTCTGCATCACCCTCTCCTACTCCCCTGACAACCTGCTTTCCTATTGGCCGAGACAACTCTCCCACTCTCCCACACCTCCAAAGTCCAATTTTCGCTGAAGATCCATGCCACTTGCTCTCATTCCACCATCGAGTCAAGACCCATCACAGTTATCATGGCAAAATACTTAAAGTCATGTTTCTACCAGTTATGTCATTTAAGGGGATAGTCCTACTCCAAGGACGGGTACCCCGATAAGCTATCATCGAGGTCGAGGTCGAAAGGTGAATTTTCAGCATAAGTTATGTAAAAAAGTGAGAAATATTTTTTCAAATATCAAATAAAGAAATAAATTATATATATCAAATAAATAAATAAATAAATTTCTTTTTCTTTCATTTCATTTTTTCTGCACTTATAGATAATTTCCAGCTCCTTTCTCTTTATAAGTATTCCCCATGGTCTGTGTAGTTTAATTTTATTATAATTCAATGAATATATACAGTAATATTTCTCTTAATTGGTAGTAATTGACCTCACTGATGCCAAATGAGAGATTTTCCCTAGATAATGGAATGCATATTTCTGCAACTTGTCTATTCGTATTTTGTGATGTTGATCATATTTTAACAGAATAGTGTTTGTATACTGGCATACTGTCTGTAAATTGCATGATATAAGAATAATTCAAAATGGTCTACAGGAATGATGTTTGAACTTACAGTTATCAAATTTGAGTAATAGGTGTTTATTAAGATAGAATTTTTTAAAGTTTTAGTTAGAATTTTTGATTAAAAAAATCAATCAAAAGTTTATGTTTTCTCTTAATAACTTCAATGTATGTCATATCCCAAAAATCATTTTTTCACTATTTATTATTTCAATGATTACAATTTTATTTTCATTCTGTAATTTTTATAAATTTTAATGACTTATTATCATTTTAATAAATAGATATTTCGATGTACATATGCATTGCGATACATTATTTTGTAATATACATTGTTTTACGTAGGCATTATTACCTCTATATTATTAAGGATAAATTCTAAAAATGATATGGGTATATATGAATCCTAAGCTGCCATTAAATATATGATTGAAAGAAAAAGAAATTCTCAAAATAAAAAAAAACATTATAATACCTGTCTTGAGGTTTGAGTGTCCTTTATTTATTTTTTATGTTCTGACTTTAATTAACTATTTCAAAAAGTCGTAAGAAGTATTGAAAGGTAAATGATAAGATTTTTGCATGCAAGTTACACAATTCTTAGTGGGTTGACATATTGTTTGTCTGCCACTTGAATTTTAAAATTTCACTGTATATGTATGCATGAATGTGAGTACACACATTGAAGCTTCATGTGCCAATATGGATGAATGTTGTTAATCAAATTTTGTATAAGTATCTTTTTCTGACATCCTATGTTTTCTTTCCATTTAATTTCTTAGCTTGCGTGTTGCTTCATCTTAATCCTTTCATCCCTCATCACCCTCTTTTTCTGTACATGTTTGGTTATTCCATTGTCACCAAGAAGAATTCTGCTGGGATTTAAATTGTATACATGTACATGATGTTGAATAATCCAGTATATATATATATTGCAATCCCAATATATTTATATTTATACCTTTTGTAAATGCTGTTATTTTGATATTACTAGTTAATTGATGATGATTCTAAAATAATTTAATACATAAATTAACACTGCTTTTACTGCAGTATGGAATTTTTAAAAAATGCTCATTTTTGCTTACATAACTAAAATTTAATATCTTCAAGTACATTTTTACTTTGTGTAGAAAATTTGTAAAAACTTAGTGTAATGATACTTTGTGGTTTAAAATGATTGTTAGATACAAACTGTATTATGTAGGGCTATTGAAAATATCCACAATATCATAAATGGCTATAAAAGCTTTTTAAATAATAATGGGAGTAAGAATTTGCATCTAATATAGGAGCAATTTTAAGTTTCAGTTTAATACATGATAATTATCATATATTCCCATTGTTATTTGAATAACTCTTCTGCACTAGTCCATTTCATGACAAATACTGAAAAGAAAATTTATAGCCACAGTATTTACATTGTAGTGTACTATTCAATTCAGTATCCCTAGACTACTATTTCTTTAACAATTCTACCTTGCTAAGTGGTGAGCTGCGAATGGATGAGTGCATTTCCAGAGTTCTTCATCCTTTGACCTTGATTTTCATTCCATTAGATACTTTTTCATTCTTTATTTCATCTACATATGAGTGCCATGTCATTTCTGTTTGTACTATTTTATTCTAATTTAAAATTGCTTATTGGTTGTTTATATGACTAGTTCAAGTGGCAAAAACTTTCAGAGCCTGGCACAGGAAATATTTTATGTGATATCATTAAATATGACTGAAATTATATACAATTGTGAATCTCAAAATGTTATCAAAAAATTCAATAACAAATTTAAAAAAATTATTTTAACCTAAAAAAATTATTGTTTTGTAAAAAAGTGAATTACCAAATTTTAAGAGCAGAAATATTTTATTTATTCTTCATAATTTAATGATTAGAACCTATCACAGTAAATAAAGATCACTAAAGTATTTTATTGTGAATTAATATCTTTTTCTGACAATATTAGGTGTTACCTGTAGTTTTTACAGCTCCTAATATTGCATATGATCTGCATTCACTTTATTGTTAAATATAAACATCTCCTTTCATCTCTCATCTCACCCCTATTTTGGCTAAATAAAGACATCTTGATGCTCAAGGATTGTAGAATCCAAGAACAAACAGTATATATATATATATATAGGGGAGAGTGGCTCACCTTGGGACACAGTACACCTCGGGACAGCTTTATTTTTTGCCCTAGATTTTAAATTAATGCTTAGCTTTTATAGATGCAGATAGACGGCAGCACAGTCAAATCTTCAGATGTGTTTTGATTCCATTGATACAGCAGGTAAGAATTTATTAAGATTTTTATTTTGAGAACATGTCTAGTAACTTTCATGTAAAACTTTGATAAGTAGTTAGGTGGATTTTTAATGAAAATATTTTGAAATAAAAGGTACTGTAATGAAATTTAAAGCTTTCTCTATAAAACTCATGTGTAATTATTGTTCTGATGCTAAACCTAACAGCATGTCATTCTAAAATTTCATTGTGTGTGAATGGTCCACCTTGGGACAGGTGGAAGTGGTCCACCTTGGGACACAAGATGTGACTACCTAACTTTTATTTCAAATATTTTTACAAAAATATATTATGTTTAAAATATTTTTTATTTAATCTACATAATCTGTGTTTATTAATAGTTATTATTTCTACTTTTAGGAACTCATTAGGCTTAACAATGGCAAGGATTAGAAATAAAGAATACCAGAAAAACGAAACAGTTCGTGGTAACAATATTCAGAAAGCTGCTGCAAAAGTTTTATCAGGAGAAATGTCTTTTAGGGAAGCTGCTGCAGTCTACAATGTTAGTAAGACAACTCTGAATCGCCATGTTAGTACTTTTAAAAAAAGTGAACAGCCAAATTCTAACTTCAAGTACGTATCAAAGATTCAAAGTCGAAAAATATTCACCAACGATGAGGGAAACAAACTAGTAGATTACATTTTACAAGCTTCGAAATATCACTATGGACTAACAATTAATGATGCACGTACCCTTGCATATGAATATGCTTCAGCAAATAAAAAGAATATTCCCCCAAGCTGGGAGCATGAAAAAAAAAAAAAAAGCTGGAAAGGACTGGTACATTGGATTTAAAAGAAGACATAGTGCCATGTTTTCTCTTCGAAAACCAGAAGCAACTAGTCTTTCTCGGACTCTCCTGAAAAAAAAGCAATTGAAGATGCTATCACTAATAATGAAAAGAACACTCAAGTAAAAGAGAAAGAATGTATGAATATGAAAGCGAAAAAAAGGATTAAAAAACAGCTTCAGTTGATCATTAGTAGCAGTAGTGAAGATGAAGATTTAATGCTCTCAGAATTGGTAGGAAGTAATACAACTGGAAGACCAGTGAAGAATTGATGGCGATGAATATGAGTTATCTTTTTTGAGACGACTAAATCAATCATTGACATTTATTTATCCTGAAAAAGAGGACAAATCTTACGTAAACTCAAATGACATTTTATTAAAACTTAAAGAACCAAAGCAAAGTACCGAACGTTCTTTGGGTTTGGTATTTGATTTCCAACAATTAATTACAATTAAATATAAAATTTGTTAATTTTTTTGTGTGTTCAACTAATAAAAAGCTTTCTTAACAAAATTAGGAAATATTAATTTCTAATTAGTTATATTTATCACTTTATATACTTTTCTTTTCTCGAATAAACAATTTCAAGTGTAATGTAATTCAATTATTGATCTTTTCATATCTGTTTTTCAGCTGTCCCAAGGTGAGCCACCAGGTAGTACACCTTGGGACAAAGTACAAGTTTACTAAATATTTTTTTAAAAATTTTCTATAATGGATTAAAGATTAAAAGCTGTTAAATAATGTAGGCAAAGGTTAAACAAATACAAGGTAAAAATTTGAAAATAATTCATCAATATAAAAAATTTTGAGAAAAAAAAGAAAAAACGCGTCCCAAGGTGAGCCACTCTCCCCTATATATATATATATTGTGCATAAAGTCTACTTCTCCATTATGGAAACATTAAGTATAGTGGACACAAAGGCTATGCTTGTATTTTCATTATGTATATAGATTCTTCTGGAATTTAACTTGTAATTTGTTTTTCGTGAACCAAAATCGATTATAAAATAGATATGCCCTTAGTGTTCTGTCTTTGGATTTTTAAATCATCTAAAATTGCTTCTTCAATTTATTGTAATATATCATACAAGCTATAAATAATGTAATAATGTTGTTTTGTTCTCTGAAATTGCTGAACAATACAATTCAAATTGAATACAGCAGTTTATCAAAAAATATGAAACATTTTATTCCATGAAAAATGTGGACTCAACTATAAGCTGTTGCCAACTTTTTACAACTTAATATGAATGTGACTAAAATAATATTACATCAATATGTGAGAAATGGCTCCTTTGAAAATAAAGAACTAAGGGGATTTAGAGAGAACGGTTCACTTCACCATGGATTTACTAGTCGATATTCTCCCTCCAACCTAGGAAAGTCTTACAGACCAAGTTTTGTGTATGCAAACAAGACTAACTTCCTTCTCTATTGTGTTCAAATTTTTTCTTTCTACCTTTGTTTACAAATAAATTATTACCATTATTTTTCACAGGTATATTTGTCATCAATTGCCTTGTGTATTTAAAATATTCCTTTCTCACTTGTCACTTTTACAGTTAAAAAATATTTAAAATTTTAACTTGTAAATCAAGTTGGGTATCTAATGGGGGGGGGGAATAAGATGCATAGATAAGTCTCTAAATTAAAGCTTTCACAGTTTTTAATAATTATTTGCTTTGCAAAAAATTATAAATGGAGTCAACTGCAATGAATTTTTCAGAAATACTGAATCTAGATTTATATCTCTATTTTATGATCATCTCTATTTATTTACATACTTTATACTAATTCAGGTAGTATGGAGGTCAAGTCTATGGTATGGTTTATTCTTTTAAATAAATGGTGACACTATGTAGTATCCGGTTTGTTGAAATTTTCTTTAGTCCTTACCCATCTTCCCTCCCCCTTCTTTAATATATCAACTTAAAATAGAAGAGGAATTTTGTTTTACTCTAAATAATTTACTTACAGATGAGAAAATTTCAATAAATTTTGCTTGGCTAAATTTGGGGCTTTTGTAAATGAAGAAGATCTTTAACGGCTACAAATTCATTGAAAACCTTTTCATATGATGCTAATATAATTTGTACAGTTTTACATTCCTTAATTCAGTTACCATCAATGTATGTATCCTCCACACTCACACACAAATTGTGTGTATGTGTTTCTTGCATTGAAACATCCTTGCACATGACGAGGTTGCATTATCTTTTGTACCATTTTTACGCAGAACAATTTTTTAGGTTTTAATTTGATGAAAAATTTCTGATGAATGCAAAAATACCAAAAGGCTGCTAAAGAATAAATACCGCAAATGGAAGTTGCTTCTATTAAAAACTTTAAATTATTTGTATTTTATTAATTTAAATATTTATTTTTCTTTTTTAGAAATATCTGAGGCAATTGAATGTTAATTTCAGCACCAATTTCTTACTATATATTGTAGAAAAGAACATGAGGACTATTTTTAAATTTAAATTTGCGTCTTTATTGCATGGGCTTGCTCAACCTGGTGTGGTAAGTAAAATATTTTACTCAGTTCTTCCTTAAACTTATTATTCAAGATTGTAAGCTTAAGCATATGTATTTTAGTGTATGTAGATTGTGATTTCTTTTATTCCTTTATATATGAAAACATTTGTGAGCAATTTAAAAAAGTCTCTTCTGTGTATTGTCCTCTGTGCACTAAACTGTATAGTAATTCTAATAGTTCCAGACACATGCATATAGGACAGTATATACTGTCTTGTGAGTTGCATTTTTGTGAATCAATGTCTTTTTAACTGGCCTTCCACTGATATTCTGACTTGTAAGCTGAAAATTTTACATCTGTAGATAAATAAATCTTGAGTTTTTCAGAAAAAGGTCCTTCTTATTAATACATAATAAATCTCAAGTAATTATAAAAATGTGCATATTTATGTGTATGTTTCTGCTCTACATGTCAGACCATTTAACTCAGAAGTACAAAGTTGTTACATATATATAATTTGGAAGATAGAATGTGCATCAGTATAATTTTTGAAATTTTGATTAAAATTTAAGTAAAAATTTGGCATTTTTGTCCTCATAACTACCAAAAATATTATTGCACAAAAATGATTTTTACACTATTTAAAAATTTAAAAAAAAATTGTCTTTTTAAACATCTTATTTAATGGCAGTACAAGTTTTTTCCGAATTTCGGCTATCTATTTTTTCAACAATAGATTACATTGTTAGCCTGAAATTATTCATCACTGTTGAAAGTTTAGGAGGAAAGATTCAATTTAATCTCTGTGAAGTTTACATGACAAATAAAACAATGGTTACTTATTACACTATTTCAGAAAATAGATGATCCAGATAATTATAATTTTAATAGCTCTATGATACTGTGCAGGTTTGAGACGCGTGAGGTTAGAACCTGGGACCTTTTAGGTTAGCAGTCCAGTAACTAACCGATTTTGCTAAAACAGCTGTTCGGGCAGAAGCGCTGTTACTGGCTTATGTGCGATTCACCACAGTACTCTCCCTCCAGTGAGGCGAAGGGGAGACGAACGATATTGCGTTGAGTGGTGATATATTTAGTAGTAGCTGTTGTCTTAATGGGCCGTACCCTTATTTGAGTAGCGCCAAACGTTATGGCGAGAGTTTGTGGGTGCTGATGCGCCAAGTGCGTCTGGCGACTTAGGGTTGCTGCGTCACGTGAGTCTGACGACTTTGCTGCGCCAATTGAGTCTGGCGACTTTGGTTACGGGTAGATGGCGCCACAACAGCTGTATGAAGGTTGAAGGTTCAGCGTCCGAGGTCACCAATGAAGCGGTATGGGACGCGCTAGGATAGAACCTGGGACCTTTTAGGTTAGCAGTCCAGTAACTAACCGATTTTGCTAAAACAGCTGTTCGGGCAGAAGCGCTGTTACTGGCTTATATGCGATTCACCACAATACCAAGAAACTTATTTCTTTTAGAAATGTTCATGTTCACAGTGAGCAGAATGTGTATAAGACAACTAACATAATATGGTTTTTCATTTCTATGATAATTTAATGCTTAAAAAGTTGAAATGATCTATCTAAGAGATGTATTTGAAATTAAATACAACCAATACCTGTTTTTTAGTGTACTGATTTCCAAAAGTGACTAGACTTTAAACAAAATGAAAAATATCACTTATTAGTCATGCTTTTTTTTTAATAATAAGTAGTTTTATTTAAAACCTTACTCAAATGTTTTTTTTTTTTTTTTTTTTTAGATATCAGTAGTATTGAAGGAGATTCCAAACCAAAATCAAGTTCAGCAATCTACTTGGGTGAAAGTTTTCAAAAATTTTGAGGATTTTCTAAAAATGTATGAATAAATATTTTAAATATTTCACAAAAAATACCTTATTGTCATATGGTGTAATTCATTGTAATTTTTATTTCTTATTAGAAATATTTGGAATCCTGAAAAAAATGTGCCTTATAATCGAATTCCCGAATTCGAAGTTCAAGCAGATGCAGTTTTTAGAGTGTATGCACAAGAATTAAAAAAGGTATGACTTGATACACTTTTACTTAAAATCATTTGACATAAAATCATCAGTAAGATTAAATATTGTGTTTAAACAAACGTTTGAATGTTATCAAATTTATTAAAGCAATAATTATTTAAAATACTTATAATCTCTGAAACATGCTAAAAACTTCCAACTATTTAAGTTTTTAAAACTTTTTGTATTTACTTATTTTTCTCATACAGAAATACTTCGTTATATATAATATTCTATATAAACAAAACAAAAAAAAAGTGTGTGTGTGTGTTTTTGCCAATGGCAACTATTGGTGTGTTTTTTTCCTCCAAAACAAAAGCTTTTCTCTCAATAATAAATAATTTATCAATTGAAATTAATAATTGGTCATTGCAATGTATGCCAGAAATCAAAATAATTTATAAAATCATTGATTCTTCATATTGAAAATATACTAAATCAACTTAAATGTAATATAAATTTGTAAACACTTTAGCATCAAGTGGAATGCTACTTCATAAACTTCAATTTAAACCTGAAGCTATCATAATACTTCTTGGAAATTTAATCTGTACTAATAATAAAGCTTTATGTGTTTACAGACCAGACTTTTGACCTAGAACTAACACATTTGGCTCATATACTTTGAAAGGTGAGAATTTGCACATTTGAGGAACTTTTTAGAATTTTATTTAATTAAAAATTATTCGGCTGAGGTTTTTCCATGATAGTTTCCAAAAATATTATTGCATAGAAATAAATTTTGTATCATTCCAAAATTTATCCATTTACTTATAACTATTGCAGAACTTCTGGAATTAGATCATTTAAATATCTGGGATTTTTGTCTGCAATTTTATGAATATTATATTAACCTTTTGGGGCATAGTGTTCCACTACATCTAAAAACTGGAACGTCTAAATTTACTCGCTTCTAAAATCGTTCAGTTCAACTATAGATGGAAAAATATATATATATATTTAAAAATCACTTTTAACATTCTTTTTCAATAATAAATGACAATTTAAATCAAGCTGATTCATAATTTTCAGATATAGCACTCTATGTAAAAGTCTTTTTTTTTTCAAGGAATTTTTTTAATTTTTTTCTAGAAAAAAAAATTGTTAGAATGTTTAAAATTAGAAAAATAATAACATATAGAGAAAACATACATATAATCATTGGATAAAATTAGGTGTTCCATCTACTGGAACACTGCACCGATCATGTTACTTGATGGGACACTATGCCATAAAGAGAGCACCTGTGTCTTGATTTCCTGTTCTTTTTTCGTGGAAAATGAACTCAATTCGAAGAATAGTGTTTTGGATGGATAGAATTCTTGAAAATGACCAATCCTTACTAAAGGTCTGAAGTTTTATTGGGGGGGGGGGAGTATTTTTTTTTTTTTTTTAAATCTGTAGCCTTTGCAATCTTTACTCGGACCTGTACGGAGTTTCTTGCTCTTTATTTTGAGTTTTGCTAATGTTTGTTCTGTAAAATATTGTAAATATTTTTAATTTTATATATATATACCAGCTATTACCCGCGACTTCGTTCGCGTGGAAATTTTGATGCATATGTATAAGAACTGACCTAGGCATCTAGGCACTAAAATTGCAAACAGGTTATTGTGAGCAAAACGACAACGCCGCTCATCACCGCCTTGTTGCCACGGTTGTCTGCAGGCTGCTGTTTAACGCCTATAATGCATGCTTCTGCGACATTGTGCATTCGTCCCATAATATTAACTTGCACTGCTGCAAAAGGACTACCCGGCCGTTGTTTTTGGTGGTGTTGCATGTTGGGGTATCTTTGCTTGCACGATTAAGCGGCAGTTTGAAAATGGAATGTGCCATCCGGCCACCGTTAAGCAAAGTTGCAGCAATGTCCGAGTAAGCTATATTGCGGAGTTGGGCTAGCAGAAGATTCAAATCAAGTCCGTATTTTTTTTTTAATCAAGTCTAATTTATTTATCGATTGAGATAGCTACAACAATATAATACACTTAATTTTTAAACTCTTAATTAAAATGAAAATTTTCTACACCAATTGGAGTAACGCAAATGCGTGTATTTTCTACGCCAATTGGAGTAACGCAAATGCTCGAAATGTCTACGCTAGTTGGGGTAACGCAATGTAGATTAAAAATTTTTAATTTCTTTTATTCTGTTTTATTTTAATTTTAAAGTACTTCCGAATAAATCCGAAAGATCGATTAATTAACAATGTTTAATTTTAAATGCATCAAACACTAAGAAAATAAGCAGAATCGTTTGAAATAATCGATCGAAAAAATGTTAAGCCTAACCTTGTTAGCATGGAGGGGAAAAAAAGACTGAAGTCTTACTCATTTGGCGGTGGGGAGCTTAAAAGATTTTTGGCGGGAAAGTTAGTTTTTAATTAATAAAAAAATTAACCGGAATAAATAGTAGCCTATGTCCTATTTCAAACTATAATCTATCTCTATGTTAAATTTCATCCAATTCCGTTCTAACGGGATTGACTAACATTCAAAACAACACCTCAAAATACCTAAATAATTGGACTAACCTCCAGAGATTCAAGAAAAATAGTCCCTTTAGTCAAGTCTTGACTCAGAATGTAATTCCTAAAAATGTAGAGCCGCATTCTCTTCACTCCTGTATGGATCCAACTGAAAAACTTACCAAGGTTCACTTTCATTTCAACCTCCCTGTTCCCATTAATAAAAAGAAAAATACTTCAGAACGACAATTTTGCAGCTAGTGGCATCTATATTGTAACTCATCAGTCTAATTTTTCTCTATTCCAACGAAATCCAGACTTCAGTTCCGTTTTTAGAAGCGAACTTCTAGCAATCGATGAGGGACTTAAGACCATTCTGCACGAAAATAATTATAAGAACCTTTGGATTCTTTCTGATAGCCGCAGCTCAATGGAACACCTTAACAATTGAACCTATGTTGGAGATAAAGCAATTTTGTCTATTCCTCAGAAGTTGTAGCTGATTTCACTCCAACATGATATTCATTTCCAGTGGATCTCATCTCATGTGGATATACTTGGTAACGAAATAGGAAACAGGCTTGCAAAGAAAGGAAGCAGCTAGCTACTTCATCTTCTGCTGAGCTCACATACTTAGATCTCTTCTTTCAGGCGAAATTCCTAAATAAGAAGAATTGGATGATACCTCTTACTCATCATTGGTGTAAAGCCAGTAAGCCGGGCCAGTCATTAATTCATCCTTGTGAGAGAAAAACCAACACTTGCCTATCGCACCTTGCCAGTGGCCACCTTAAATGTCTTTTCCTTTCTCTGGGTGAAAAATCTTACCATCTTTGCCTGAAATGCTGCCAACATCGGGCCTCTGCTGAACATATTCTAGACTGTTTAGGACTTCTTTGGGGAGAAATTTATTCTTCTCCCTTCCTCGTTTTTGACTTTTTTTCTTGTCAACGGATTTTTGGATTTGGTCTGACTAAGTCAAGCCATGGAGATTAGCAATAACAACAGAAATAAATTGTTATAATTATTAATTAGTATATATTGCAAATTGTGTTGAGCATTAGTTACATCCCTTTCATTCAAAATCAAATCCATAGCAAAACAGTTATTTGGATTAGGTTGTCATCTACTTCATTATTAAGAAAGCCTTACAAAGTTTTTGAAACATTTTTCTGGTTCATTTTTTTCTAACGTTTTTATACGAGTGATTAATTTGAAATACTTTTAAATCTATCTTCTCTGTACAATAACAGCATCAGTTACAGAGTTAAAAAAAAAAAAATAACATCCAATTTTCCTCAATGGGTTTTCTGTAATTTCATCTTTGCTGTTTTGAAATATAATTTTTTTCTCTTTTTCAAAATTTCATTTTTAGGAAAATGTTCGGAAAAATTTAAATTACTTGAAATTGCTTTTTCTTCGCCTAAAAATGAGTTAAATTTTTAATTTCAGTTTTAATTTGATTGACTCTATTAAAAGTTGAGTCAAGAACTATCGTTTTTACTTGAAATAGTTTATTGATAGCTCTAAATTTGGACAATATTGTGAACCATACTATTAAACATAAAATAAGTGTGATTTCTTGTATTGAATCCAATAGATTTTTAGCATTGGATAACGTTATATTATTGTTATTTGCATCAATAAATTCTTGTAGAGAATTACAAATTTGTTCAAACTGTATATCCACTGCTTAAACCATGTCTATTTTGGCTTCGCAACGAGTGTTGAGTAATGTTTAAATGTTTTTGTAGAATTTTTGATCTTTTTGTCGAGGCAGAAAATAAGCAAGATAAATGTTGCAATATCCAAAAGAAAAAAAATTGCAATATATACTGCTGAAAACGTCATCACAAATTAATAAATTAAAAGATGTCATTGGCAAGGCACATAAATTGCTTGAGGGTTTAAAGCAATTATTCTCGATTGTACACCTTTATATTCCCTTTCATGTGTCTGCCATTGTTGCATGCCTGTCAACTACAATCCATTATATCTAAATCAGGTTCACTTAATATTTCCAGTATATCGTTTGCTAGTCCTTCACCAGTCACATCAGTTACTTCAATAAACCCTATAAAAGACTCCATTTATACTTAATCTTTTCTCTTCAAAATTTACATACATAATAAAAACTGAAGATCGTTTTTTATAGGAAATATCAGAAGTAGAATCCATTTGGATACTGTAATACATGGCTACTTTTGTATCATCTGTAATTTCGTTAAGAATTTCATTTCCTAATGCAAGAATAATCTGTTCTTGTGATGTATGTGCTAAATCGTGCACAATTTTATTTTTGGAATTTTTTACTCTGTTTATAAGATCCGTAAGCACAAGGTTGTAGTTACTTAATAATTCGATTAAACTTACAAAATTTCCATTATTTGGCTTTCCTATTATTTTATGGTTTCCTCGAAATGGCAGATTATTACATGCTAAAAATTAAGTCACATCTACAATTCTTTGAAATAGTAATTTAAGTCATTCCATTTCCTTATTTATATTAACTTAATTTGTTTTATCAGTAGTCAAACATAAATTTAGTTGCTTCAGTAATTCTTTCCAGCCAATAAATGAATTAATGCAAAACAGAACGCTCACAATATATATATATATATATATATATATATATATATATATATATAATATATATAATTCTTTTCTTATTTGGATTCTTTTTTTTATTTGGTTTAATTTGAATTTCCTATTAACTTGATTTTTATTACTTTTGTCTCAATTCATCTGTGTTTTAGATGTAGCTGCATTTGCGCTCTCTAAATACTATGATGTTTTTTCTGTTCCATTTTTGGTTTTAGTTTGAATAAGAAATAATTTCTAGTTGCGATTCCGAAACTATTTCGTTTCGTTTTCAAAATATTTCTTTCTTTGATTGGTCCAGATGGCCGGCCCAGATGATAATGCACGACCATACTGAGCTCAAATTGTTGATGATTTTCTTAAGGCAGAGACTATTCACTGTATAGATTGACCCTCGAGGTCTCCTGACCTCAATAGTATTGAACATATATGAGATGGTTTAGTAAGGGCCTTTGCACTGCGTTACACCCCCCCCCCCCATCCAGACCCTCCAGGATTTAAACAGCCGTGTTGTTGAAAGAATGGGCTTTATTGCCACAAACATTTATTGACATATCAGTATTATAAACAGTATGAGAGCTTGTTGTGGGATTTGTATAGCAGTTCATGGCGTTCACAGACTTTTCCCAAGATAAATGTTTTATCTCTGATTCATGATTTAACACTTTTTTGATATACCCTGTTTCTTAATTCATTATTAAAATCTTTTCTATATTGATATGTTGCTATAATCTTTATCCAAATTGTAATATATCTTTGTTCCAAATTCCACGGCAATACAGTGGATAGTTCATCAGTTTTCACAGATTTTATATTTGTGTCCATACTTTTGGACATTGAATGTATTTCTTAAAGGATTTCGTTTATTTATTTATTTTCAAAAATGTTATGATAAATAGCGTAATTAGCAAAAATAGTCTTGCTTTTGCCTTCTAGGGAAAATGTAGTAGTCTTGTTTTCCCATTACTGTTTTCAGTTTTAATGGCTCTCTTTTATTGAAAAGAAGAAAAAAGGTCTATCATTTTATTATGCCTCCTCTCCCCCCACCCAAATTTGCTGCGAAAACAAAAGTATGATGTGTTTAATTTTTTAAGTTATTTTAAACTAGATATAAAATATTGTCTCTGTAATATAATATAAAATAAATTAATAATTTATTGTAAATAAGTACTATGCCTAGATTTTTTTTTTAAATTTCTCATGGCTGGTTTTTTTTTTTTTTTTTTCATTTATTTTATGTACGTCCCCCCCCCCCCTTCAAGTATTCGGAAATATAATGTTATTATTTGTTTTATATTATCAAAAGAGGTCAAGAATCAACTTATTCAAATAAACACAGAACTATTCATTCAGTGTGCTCATTACATTGTTTAATGTTATCAAGTTTGAAGCAGATAATTAACCAGTGTGTCATTTTCAATCAATGTTAACAATTGGCATTTGTGGAATTGCTTCTAGCTTTCTAGAAAATATCTTTCTCATAATTTTGTATTTGTATTCTTTTGTCTGAACTAGAGCTCTCTAGATTGCTTTGAACTGCCAGGTCTGACTTGCAAATCTGTTGAACAACCATAAGCAATTGTCACTTGTAATTGAATAAAAATGGCAAAATAGTTAAATAAAATACCAAAATATAAAAGGAATTGATTTGCATTTTAAAGGCAAAATCGAAATTCTTAATAAGCATAAAAATGTATCTAAGATTAATCAATGCTAAGCGGTAGCACAGTACACAGACTCTTCCACAAAAAATTTCACTGCCTCATTTTTTAAAAAAATTTTGAAAAATCGTAAACTTGTCGTTACACAGATTATAAAATCAAGATAAGTAAATGTTGATTCGAAAGAAGACAAATTTGTTGAAGAAAATCTTCCAACTAATGCCAGAATGAATCAGGTATTTAATATTTCGTACTCAAATCGGTTCCTATTTGATATCATGTACTATTTGTTTCTCAAAATCACCATTTTAAAAACTCAAAAACTAAACATTGTCATGGTATAATTTTTTAAGAAACTTGATATTTGGAAAAATGTTCGATTTAAAGTATATTTGTGTTAAAATTAAATATGCAGATGTTTTCACCAAAGTATTGTCTGAAATAAAATTGGAATAATTTTAACAACAAGAATTTCAAAAACTGATGAGTGTTCCTGAAATATTTTTAGTAAATGTTTTAATAAAGTTGTATTATTTGTTATACTTGTGCTTTATTTTTCAGAATAAGTAACCGAATATAAAAGAGAAGTGCATTTCTACATAATATCTTAAATGTTTAAAGTTATGTTATTGCTGAAATATTTCATATGCAACTTAATAATTTTTAAATTGAATTCGAATATAACTCATATTGCAATAAATGAATTAAATAATATTTAAAGTAGTGAGACTATATACTATTAAAATTGTTATAGTTGTTTTTATATAAAACAACAATAACAATTTTCTTAAAGCTTTTAGTAAACAATACTCACAATTATGTATGAATACATTTGTATGAAATACTTTAATTTTCACTCCTGTTTAATTATTTCATAATATTAAGCATTAATTTAGAAAGTTTCTTTTTATTAATAATAGATAAATGTGTATAAATATTATATTTTTGAATTATTTTATAATTTAAAGAATCTTGAGAGATTGATTATTGGTACAATCCCATTTTTGAATACCACTTCATACTTTTTCTTTTACTAGTAGTCAGGGTTCAAACAAACTCTTTACTCTTAGTGATATGCTGATGTATGACATATAAATTTTCGTTTGGTAATTGTGATTGCAATCGACTATTATACTCTATCCTGGGTGTCCCATAAAAGCTGAACAAGCCTTTATTTTTTTAAATATCACATCAAGGCATTTACTTTTAATTATAAAGTTTCATTTGTATGAAAATATATTATATACTTTGGCTTCTGTGTAAGTTGGTTGTAAAAAAAATTTAATGAATTTTTATATATCCTTTATAGTGAAATAGTGTCCATTAGTAAAATATTTCTCTTATATTCGCTTAAACACATGGAAAGCTTTATATTTCCGTCTTCAAAACTTGCAGAGATATGCTTAATCTTAAATTTAAGGAGATTAATCAGAAATTTAGATCAAAACATTTATTTCAGTAACGCAAATTAATTCAATATTGTTACAAACTTAGTAAATTTTTCTGTAAATATTTGAGTTCGTTTTGAAATATCTCAGACAGATCAGAAATACTCAGATTCTGGGGCGAAAATCGCGCAATTTAGGCATATTTTCCGTAAAAACGGCATTTTCAGTGATTTGGCAAGATTCTTGCCAAAAAATAGGTAGTTCTGGAAAATTCCATCACCTAAGCTCTAGGACCATTATTAAACGACATAACCTAGAACCCTCCAGAACCTTGATGAAAGTCCTAGATTTTCACTCCCAAAGCGGGTATAAATACCACCGCCCCATTGACCATGATCATTAGAGAGTAGTTAAGACTTGAGTGTTAGTCTAGTGAGCAGAAGCTGTTATTTGTCTGAGGTATTAGAGTCCTCTGTGTTTGGTTGTTTCCTGGTATTAGCTGAATTGGAGCTGTGTCATTGTGACTCGTAACTGCTGTAATTTCCTGCATCTTCTAGAGATTTCTACGAACAAACGTCTTGTGATTTTCGAGAAATTGTTTTATCAACTCTCAATCTACACGAACCCCGAAACGCGATACAATATGGATAAAATGTTATATGGTAATATTTGTGTAGCATTACATCATCCAAACATTATGATTTCAAAGGAATTTGTTAATCACACACTTTGATTGGTGAACAATTGAAACTTCGACTTCATAAAGAAGGGAAAAGAAACTTGAAGAAATGAACATTTAAGAGATATTTCAGGAAA
Organism: Argiope bruennichi; assembly: GCF_947563725.1. NCBI lineage: Eukaryota > Metazoa > Arthropoda > Arachnida > Araneae > Araneidae > Argiope > Argiope bruennichi. Next base: position 57,835,019 of record NC_079157.1, on the reverse strand, counting down.
GTATTTAAATGCTGAGCAAAAGAATAAAATTATTTTTCTATTAAACTCTTATCGCTTATACCTTGGTAGGTGGAAATGTGCATCTTGGCATAATTTTTGTTGAAATTTTAATCAATTAAAAATTAAACTGAATGTTAAAAATGTTAAAAAAAAAATGTCTTTTTAATTGTGACAATTTTATAATTGTAGAAATTTTTGCCAAATTTTGGTTTCCCCCTCCCCCTCCTGATTTTTACAATACTTTACATTATTGCCATGTGTTCAAATCCTTTCCATTGTTTCATCATATATCTAATTGTGTGATTTTCCTCTATTTTTGAAAGCTAAGAAAGAAGGATTCTGTTTAATATCTGCATGGTTTACGAGATAAATAAAAAAGTGAAGTTATAATATCGCGACATTTAGATAAATCAGGCATTTACCTTTTTGACAGTACTATGATGTAAGGAGACTGGCCTTCATTAGAAAGGTTCATATACACAATACACAGAATAAAACAATATAAATAATATGGCCTTGATGCCAAACAGTTTGGTGAAAGCAAGGACATGAAGTTATATCTATATAATTTATCTGAAAGCAAATATAACCTATATTTGTGACCAATCAGTTGGTTGCCTGAAGTGTCTAGTGATGAAGGGTCACTTGTCTGCTCTAAAAGAATTGCATATTTCGGTAAGAAGAAACATTTAGATATGTTAAAGATTTTTGCTGTATGCAATTGTAATATCGGCCTCAATGTGAGAAGAATACAAACTTCGTTCTTTTAATTCCTGCATCTTTCTAGGAGCTATTTTTACAAAATAATTAAGCGCTTACAAATACAATATGCTTACTTTTTTGCTGAGGTATGAGGAGGATGTGGCATTGTTATACATGTGGTGCAAAAATTGCCTTTTTTTTTTTTTTTTTTTTTTTTTTTTTTTTTCAAGTTACCCTTATGCTAGTTATGAACAGTTAGTCCCGAATTTAACATTCCGGAAACAATAGTGTACGGAATATTTCAGTATAATAATTTATATCCATAGAATCCATGGATAACCACAACAGTTGTTGAGTAACTACTCAATGATTGTTGAATAGTTAATTGTTATTAAATAACTACTCAATTGACATTCAGAATTTTACAGTTGGCCCTTATCTTATCTAAAAATAAAATTCTTCTTTTATGGAAATTGCAATTGGTGAACATTGTTCTAGCCAAAATAGAAACATTTCTCTTCAATACTATTACTTTTGCAATTATAAAAATTCATTGTTCGTAAAAAGGCTTTCATCAGTGACAATTTCTGTAAATGTTATGGCATTTTAAAAGCTCTTTACTTCCATTTTGTTGGACAGTATTCTAAATAGTGACCGATATATCCATTAAATCATGATTAGCTTTATGTCTAAAATAAGGGATGAATTGACTTTGGCAGTTATGCTCTTTAGATCTTTGCCAATGAATTCGTAAAGCCTGTCTCAAAAGAATTCAATTTTTTGTAGATGTCAAAAATATTCATTTGAATAAATTTTTGAGCAATTTAATTAATGTATTCTTATTTTTAAAATTTAATGAAAGTTAATTAATACATTATTATTTCCCCGATTCTCCTTTTTTTCAATCTTTCGATACCTATATCATTCCAGAAAATTACACCGAAAGCTTCTATCAAACATCGGACGGATGAATAGAAAAATAGCTCTTAACGTATTAATTAAAAATGGAGGATATATTAATTAAAACTATTTGTAAATTGTTAATTTAATTTGTATATTTTAAAATAAATTACAAAGGGAAAAAAAAACGCATTGGGAATCTTCCTCTTACATAGTGATTCCTTGACAACCATACCGAAGGGCTGCTGACTAGCATATAAAATATTTAAAAGGTTTGAAGGTTATTTTCTCAGAATTTATTGGATATTACGCCTTCCAATTTTAATGATTGAATATCTTATAGTTATACTATCAATATACTAAATCTCATCCCGAACTCAATTTTCCAATCCGTTCCCTTCCCTTTCCTAAGTCAATGAATTTCTTTTTAATACTTCAAAATATTTTACAAATAGAATAATGAAACTTCATGCCCTGATAGATGAGTGAGAGGAAAGTATTTTTCCTACTCGCCTTTTCTGCTTTGAGGGCCATATAAAAATTTGCGTAACTTTTTATTATTCTCCGGTACAGAAGTCTGAATATTTTCATATATTTCAGTACTTTATATGATGAAACTTTTGCAAGCAGAAATATATCTAATTGCGATAATTATATAACTGTTTGTTCCACATTTTTTTTTTTTTTTTTTTTTTTTTTTTTGTGGGGATGGGGGCATTCTGTATATGTATCTTATGTTGTTTTTAATGGAGTTTCAAGCTCATTAAGAATAGAATGTGATAAAATAATCATAAATTTGTTGAAACCATAAAAACTGTTTGAATTTCATTACAAAATATTAAATCTATTGTTGAAAATTTTAACAAAAAAATGTTCTATTACTAAAAAATTTATTAAATAAAAAATATAATATTGGTGTAAAAATCAGTTATGTGCAGTAGTATTTTCCATATCTTTTGCGAATAAACTTCAAATTCTATTTTTAATAAATTATTTTTTTAATCTCTCTAAAGCTCATCTGTGCCAAATTTGATGGTTCATGGTCAAGCAGTCTACCCTGTTGAAAGCCGACACATGCATACATTATCCTATATTAATTGCAGAGATTTACATTTGAGAGTTTCAATTCGATTTGACTGGTACTGACATATAACAATTGATATTTAATTATCACTTTGCATTGAAACTTGTATCATCACCACAAAATTGCCCTGAATCACCTGTAATATCATTGACAATAAAATCAATGTTCAGTAGTGCCATAGTTCTAGGTTATTTTAGCTCCTCGCATTATATCTAAAATATATTTCATTCTAGGTTCTCGAAGAAATCGTAGGTTTTGTAAATAAAATGTTCCAGAACATTGCACTACAGTCTGCTAATTTTTCTCCATCTACAGCTCAAGATTTTAAAGAGGGTATAACTTCATATATAAATACGAACTTGATACGGTAGGTATAATAATTATTCTGAAAATTTATGTAGAAATGTGAACGCTTTTGTTGTATAAATCAGGTTACTATTCAATTCCTTAGAACTTTACTGGAAACAGAAAAAGAATTGGATTTAAATCAATATTCACAAGTTGGCCCAGATCAGCGTATTTCATATCTATATATATGGCAGTAAGTTCATAGTTTTAAATTTAAATCCATTTTATTTATTAATTTTTAAGTAATATTATTTTAAAAAATGATAATATAAAGTTAATTATTTACTTTTTAGTTCTGACCTTCAAATCATTGTGTGGGGAGTCTTGAAACCTATCTGTATTAGTTTTCCAGAACTCTACCAATCAAGCCATTTAATTGAACTTATACAAAAAGTGTGTCGAGACGCTTTGAAAGAGATACCAGGTGAAAAAAAAAAAAAAATATTATTCTTATTTTACAAAAACTTCTTAAAAATAATGAAATAAATTATAGTAGTAAAAGTCAAAGTAACATTTTTTTTTTTTTTTTTTTTTTTTGCTTTATATAAATTATTTTTGTCAATAATGTGTGAATATGAATGCAGATACTAATTTTTGAGCTTCTTGATTTTGTATGTAAGCTTATGGTTCAGAATATTAAGCATTAATATCCAGGGTGTCTGCTGAAATCTTTTATGCATTGACTTTTAAATGACAACATGTATAGTCATAAAAATAGGTATAATAAAATGGTATGGTCTAAGTATAATAAAATTGCTGAACGCAATGTAATGTAATAGTGCCACCTGGTGGTAAATTCTGGAGTTAAAACTCAAAACTCCAGAATTTTATTCCAGTTAAAACTCAGTTCAAGATGGGGAATATGAATCAGAAAATTGTTGAGTATTTTGAGTTTAGAAAAAGAAAAAAAAAAAAGACAGCTGACGTGCATTAATGCTAAGAACAAAACATTCAAAATGCATGTTTGACCGCGATTATAGAAACTGTGACATTCATAAAACTTGTTAAAAAGAGAAAACAATTAATTATCACAAGTTACCATTATTTCTATTCTCTGTCATTTACAATACAGATTTGGGCCACTATTTGATTTCCATTTTGCATGTTTTTTTCGCATATCTGTTGGTATGCTAGCACAAACAACAATAATATGCCATCAAATGTTCTGCAATGTTATCAGAAAGATTACCTATACTACTTGCCGTTTGAGTTATTCCTACTGGAAAAAATATATAGGGGTCTCTCCCTTCCCTTGGAAAAATATTTTCTGCTTTGATCCATGTCTTGAGGTCACAATTTTGGAAAATGCCAACAAACAAATGTATATTTTACATGTTCTGTTCTGTAGTGCAATTATGTACAGCTCATTGCGATCGCTTATTCATATGGATTATATTTCCGGAATGATTAATGCAGATTATATTTGAAATTAAAATAACCAAAACTATATCAAGTCGACATATTTTTTATTCCATACCAGCAACTGATGCTGCCACTTTTTAAAAAGACAAACTGGCAAAAACAAAGATAATAAAATAAAGATATAGCTGCTGCATCACTCCTTCCCCAGTAACAATCGAGTTACGATACAGCCACAACATGCATTTTATACAAATGTGAGAGGAATACATATATACAAATAAAATTAAATGAAAAAAAATACAATAATAAACAGAATGTACTTAATCTCTGTAACGTACTGGAAATCTCACATGTCTACCAGAGCGTGTAAATTTTTCCATTTGAACATTTTTGTTTAACAGATCTGATGGTTGTTTTTCAGTTTCTGGATCTGCTGTCGTCAGTGTTTCGTTGGGCAATGTTTGGGCATGACCCGAGTCCAGAAGAGGAACGTGTGTATCAGTTAGCAGATATACCGGTTTTAATCTATCAATGGATACATTTGTATCCTTGCCCTTAATTTTAACAGTGAAATATTTATCATGTCTTTTTACAATTAGAAAAGGTCCATCATACGGTGGTTCCAAAGGCTTCCGAATTCTGTTCGCGCGTATGAAGACTATGGCTCAAATCTTTGTGAATGAAAACATATTTAGAAGATTTGCGGCGAGATTCTAATGGTTTTAACTGATGCATCTGTTTCTGTAGGTCTTTTGCAAACGTATCGGTATCCCAGCTATTTTTAGGTTTTTCGAAAAATTCTCCCGGCAACCTGATAGGTTGTCCATAAACCATTTGGGCAATGGTAAAATTCGTATCTCCAAGCAGAGCAGTTCTTAGTCCCAACAATACTGTAGGTAAAGTTTGAGTCTATTTAATGGAATTATGCGCTCTTATTGCGGCTTTTAAGGTCCGATGTATCCATTCAATTTTCCCATTGCATTGTAGGTGGTAAGCTGTTGTTGTACTTATATGGAAACCACATATAATGCCGATATTTGTAAAAAGTTCAGACCTAAATTGACTACCTTGATCGGTAATAACACGATAAGGCATTCCGAAACGTGAAATCCAATGATTATAAAATTCTCGAGCCACAGTTTCGGTGGTCACATTTGCTAAAGGTATGACTTCTATCCAACATGTGAATCGGTCGATGCAAGTAAGACAGTAAGTTTTACCTTCAGAAGTAGGTAACGGGCCTATGATGTCAATATGAATAATAGTGAATCTATCATCTACTTCCTTGTAATTGGCAATTTGGGAGTGCGTATGCCTGTTAATTTTATTCTTTTGGCAGTGGATACAAGATTTTGCCCATTGGGTGATATCTTTCCGAATGTTGAACCAAATAAATCTAGAAGATATTTGCTTAACCGTAGATTTCACACCAGGGTGTGCTAAGCCATGAATTTTGAGAAAAATTTGCATTCGAAATTCTTGAGGTATAAATGGACAAATTTTTGTAGTTGAAATATCGCACCAAAGTAACTTTTCTGAATCCAGAGGATATTGTTTGAAAATCAAAGATGGTTTCGAGCGTAGCTCGTTAAGATCTCGATTATCAATTTGTGCTTCTGCAATTTTATCATAATCTATTTCAGAGATAGCTTCTATCCTGGATAGTGAATCTGCGACAATATTTTCTTTTCCGCCAACGTAACGAATATCCGTCGCATACTGAGAATTTTTATCAGTCGTGCTTATGCTATCGGCACTTGTTAAACACATAATATGGCTTCGAATGGATAAATTTGTAACACCATCTATTAATTTTCTGTTATGCATATCAATGAGTAAATTAAATTTGGTTAAAAAGTCTGCGCCTAAAATCGCTCGATCCACTTTAGCGATTACAAAAGGAAACTGGAATGCTCGACGTAGGCCTAAATCCAAAGTTAAAATTTTGAACCCAAACGTGGGTATTATTGTTCCATTTGCAGCATACAATTTAAAGGACTTTACATACTTTATGGTTTGATGTGGCTGGGATAATCGAAAGATCAGCACCACTATCTACAAGAAAGCATAACCCGGTTGTTTTATCGGTAACAAATAAACGGTAATTACGGCAATCTTCAAATTCCTTCTCAGCAGAATCTGCCGTCGAAAGTACTGCTGTTCGGAGTTTTCCGACTTTTTCCAGCTGCACGGACTCTTGCATTTATTCGGGTAACATTTATCGCCAAATTTGAAATGATAATAACATAATGTTCCATTGGGATTGTATTTCTTTCTAGACTGGCTACGACTCCTATCTCGACGAAAACCAGATTGGCGAAATTTATTTCTAGCCTCTCTGTGAACCTTTAATTCTGAAATCTGTTTTTCTAAGTTAGAGATTTTTTCTAACATTGTACTCATCACAGAATTCTCAGAACCAGCAGAATAAATTTCTGTCGATGAGCTCATTTCAAATATTTTAGCAGCCATAATTGATAAGTTATCTAAATCTTCGTTACTTACAGTCAAAATATTTTTAATTGATTCTGGCAGCTTGCCAAGCCACAAAGTACGCAAAACTTTATCCGATATATTTGTTCCGCCAAGCGATTTCATTTTTCTTAAAAGTTGGCTAGGTTTCATATCGACAAGAGAAATTCCTGTAAGCAATTTTGTTATGCTTTTTTCTTCACTTTCTTTAAAAGTATTGAGCAATCTTTCTTTCGCAGCTGCGTATTTATCATCCCGGTCGCTTTGGATTATATCCCATATATTTTCAACAACTTTCGGCTCTAATTGTGCGACAAGGCAGTTAAATTTAGTTTGATCTTGAGTGATGTTTGCAATAGAGAATTGTGCATCTACTTGGAAAAACCAAATTTCTGGTTTTTCTTCCCAAAATGGAGGAATATTTACGCTTACCTTGTTCGCCTCGTACCTATCATTTGCCGTATTTAAAACAGGAGCGTCGCCGGTAGCCATAACTACGTAGGTAGAAAAAAAATATTCACAGTTCCGGTCACCAAATTGTAGTGCAATTATGTACAGCTCATTGTAATCGCTTATTCATATGGATTATATTTCCGGAATGATTAATGCAGATTATATTTGAAATTAAAATAACCGAAACTATATCAAGTCGACATATTTTTTTTTATTCCATACCAGCAACTGATGTTGCCACTTTTTAAAAAGACAAACTGGCAAAAACAAAGATAATAAAATAAAGATATAGCTGCTACAGTTCTTAGTATGCACAAGCACTAAACACTAAATCAATAGCGTTCTACAACTTTGTAATTGACATTCCCCCCTCCCTACTTTGTACCGTTTTCGAAAAAGGAACGATAATTCCAAAATTTTCGGCATGGCTTGTAAGTAGTCCTATTGCATAGCGCAAGACCGTTCACATGCCATCAGGTGGATGCTATTCAAAAGGTGCATTTTTCTATATATAGATACTATTTTTATGGATATAGATATTGTCATTCAGAAGTTAAGAAGGGTAGTAAGGTGTTTAAGTAGGCACCCTGTATATATGAAAATCTTAATTTTGTGAAGTTAGAAGGAGTCAAACGAATTATCTTAAGATAAAAATCATCGTGAAAATATTGCATAGGAGGAGAGAATTGAATGAAAATGTACCTCTTGAATACCACATAAGCTAAAAGTGATGGGTGATGATACATTGCTAATGTTACTTACATGATTCTTTCATGGGAACTGATTATTTCTTAAAATTGGCCATATAGGAGTGATTATAAAATGGGCAAAACAGACAATTGCCTATGGGCCCCACAACTTTAAAGGACCCCGAGTCATGAAGATTTTATTGTGTTATTTTGAAAGTTATTTAATTTTGTGCTTCTATTTAATTATAATTGTAATGCATTTATATATAATTAATTAATATACAATTATATAAATATAGCATGATCGAACTTATTCAAATTAAATTCATGCATTGTCGCATTAATTTGGAATATTCATACATTCTAGCAACATTCTTAATTATCATTTACAAGTTGTATGCTATTTTAAAGTTCTAAAAAAATGTGAGACTTTGTAATTTTTTAAATGCTCGATTCTATCATTGAATATTATTATTTTTTTTTTTTTTTTTAAGTTTTGCCATTTTTTATGCTATATTTTTTAAAATTATTTTTAAGCTTGATACCTGCTTTTTTTAATATATATATGTCATATATTGGAACCAAATTTTTAAATGTGGTGGTCAATTAAGCATTATATTGTTTTATTTATTCAGATTTGTTATTTATGTAAAGGTTAAACTAAAATCAATTCTTATTATTTATTTATTGAGAAAAAAGAGGATCCCTGATACGTGCATCGTCGAATGACCTATATAGACCTTAATTCAACTCTAGTTCTACAATAAATTGATGGAGTTAAATGATGTAACATGGATTTTAGAATTGGGTTTCTCTGCTTATTATTGTTAATAATATTTAACATGGATTTTTTAATTGGGTTTCTCTGTTTAATTTTGTTAATAATATTTAATAATGTAATATATGTTAATATAATAGTATATATAATATGATGAGTAACTATAATTTTGATTTTAAACAAAACTAGGAAATCCGTTGATTTTTTTTTTTTAAAAAATGAACCCTAATGTTAGTCAAAAGTTTAACAGCAATTTTAAATTTTTAATGCATCATGTTAGAATTATTTTAGTTCAAACTTTTTTTTCATATATTAACTAACTACATTTCATTATGTGCTTTAATGCAATTTTAAAAATATATATATGTATATCTTTTTTTTTCACTTTAATTAAATCTTTTCTCTTTCTCTCTTTCCTTTGTAGAAACAGACAGATATACTGCTGAAGAAGCAAAACTTGTTATTGCTCTAGAGATTTTTGAATCTGGTTTTTTAAAAATACCTGATAATGGAGAGATGAAAAACCTGATTACCAAATTGGCTGAAGTAAAAAAGACTAAAGAAGTATTCTTAACTATTTTAAATATAGTTAAAAAATGGTTTGCTAAAGATGTATTATATGATGATTGTATGAAAAATGATCTTCTTCATCTTATTAAGATATTGTGTGAGAGAATCCCTGAGTTTGTAACTGTCGACATAGTGCGTGATGAGCATTTTAAACTAATCGAATTAATTTACAGGTTTGTACATTTTAAGTATTTATTTTAAGTTTAATCTAAGAATTATCTTAACTGTAATATAAGGCACATACTAAAACTATTCCCGGTTCCCATCTATTATTAAAAATAATAGATGTCATTAAATTAATTCTTCAGTGAATATATATTATGATAAAATTAATAATTTTTTGAATATTATGATACATTCATAACTTAGCAAATTCTCAATATTTTTCTGAACTTCTTTTCTGAACCCTTAGTTGCAATTTTCAACTATATAAAGACAAAGTATTTTAACCATCCTTGATATAATTCATTTGATACTAAAAATCTTTTAGAAAGCAAATATTGTCAATAAGAATCCGGCTTCCATATTTGCAATTTCCTCATGTAATGCTTTTTTTTTTTTTTTTGCTGAAAATTTTAAAATTGTTTTTAAAAGAAAATCGCCTATTAGATACTCATTTACATCAGAATAATTGATCTTTCCATTTATAATTTCAGTATACAAAAGTTAAAGACAATAATAATAACTTTTGACAAATTTCTTAAGATTTCTATATGTTCTTGCCAAATTTCCTGACCTTTTATTAGGTTTTTAGGTTCTATAATTTTTCATTTTTGATTTCAATTCAGTTACATTGGTATTAACATGAAATATTGGTAAGGTTGCAAAGATTTCTAAAAATTGAATACTCATTTAACAATTTACAGAATAAAATTAAAAATTTATTTCTTTGTTAAATTTACCAACATTAAGTATTTTATTGTTTTAATTGAAGATTAATTAAATTATTCAAATTTAACTAGTGAAACAAGTTATTTTGTTATTCCAAAAGACATCGCTATGCAGCATTAAGTAGATTTCTGTGGAGCCATGACTTCAATACGAAAGCTGCCACTGAATCTGCCTGCAACATTTCCACATTTTTTGTTTGTTTGTTTGTTTCAAGATTAAAATTAATTTAATTATTTCAAAAATATGCACAATACTGATACCAATAATTTTGTTTCTTTTATAAAATTACATACAACATTCAAAATTGGAACAGTTACTATTGAGAAATGTAAAACAAAGAACTCTCTCGTCCTCTTTTATATATTTATTTAATTTACCTTTTAAAGAAAAATATCATTCATTAAATTATAATTGAGGTCTGTCTATGAAATTATCTTTTTCTGCTGATATATTTCCTTCTAGGTGATTGTATTTAAAAAATATTTCATGAACATTTCATTTTTACATATATGTGAGGTGCCCAATCTTATTGTGGCCCAATAGTTAATTTGTAAATTGCTGGAAACAGACATATAGTTTCAGATGAAAAAGTGTTTTATATAACAGGAAGAATTATATTTTTTATTGCTTGAATCATTAACTATATTTATCAAAATGTTATGAATTCTAACTTTTTAAATGGTCCCCTAATCCTATTCATATTTAATAAAATAGTATCGACTCTCTAAAATATACAATTATTACAATCCAATTACTTTATGACTAAAATTGACCAAGTTATAGCTATTAAATATAAATAAGGTTCATGTACAAATTTATTTTAAGGAACAGTTTGAAAACAAACAATGGCAATTTCAATTTGTAAACAATCCCTTAAGATCTATCTTGAAGCCCAAGAATTTATTTCTAAAATTCGTCTAAAATAGTGATTTGCAGTGTTTCGTTAATCAATCAATTTTAATTATAAAAGAAATTTTTTTTAAATATTAAAATATTTTACTAAATATGATGAATATAATTAGAGAAATTATATAAAATGTTAGATTTTTGTAACTTTTTGAGAATCTTTCTTATTGTTTCAAAAATATAAAATATCATTCTTCGCTTCATTTAAAGCACTTGGCCAAGTGTCAGTAGATGTATATTTCTAATGCTTTTGAAGTTGATTAAACGATAAGGGTGGACAGCCTGTGTATATTTCTCTGATTATAATAATGTTATTTTTTATTAATTATATTTTTGTGGAATGGTTTGGAATTTTGTATTGAGTTCTTTTTTTCACCCTCAACAGGTATTTCAAAACTGAATATAAATATGGTCTTTCTTCATTTGATCCTACATGTGTTCTTCATTCTTATACACTTGTAGTTCAGACAAGATTCATACAATTCCATCAGTTTATGACTTTGGATGATGTTTTGAATCACTTGGCCTGTCTTGAATTGTGGACTTATAATTTTTTTTCTCTACCAAGTTGTTTTGAATTGACAACATATGCAGTCTTAGAAAGGCCTATAAAAAATGCAAGTTCTGATCATGATATAAACACATGGTCTACTGAAAAAGTAAGTGCGAAAACCAAAGTAAAAGTTTTAATACAGAATGGGTATAATTAAAGTGACCCTACTGAGATTGATGTAGAGACTATTCTGATTAACATATTTTATTGAAATGTGGTATATACGTTTCTAGGATCACAAAGAAAAGAAAGAATGCAATAAATATTAATTCAAATTTCGACCCTCTAATGAAAAGATAGTCCATAAAGAACGAAAAAAATTAAACAAAATCTCTGTCTAACTGCATCATTTTTCAATGTGCATTCCGTTCATGCCAGTCACATGGTCAAAGTTTACTCAAAAGCAGCTCTTCTTCTTGAGGAATTGCAGGAATATGGCATATTATTTTTTCTTTAAATTAAAGCAGGACTTGTATACTTCCTTCATAGACACAATCTCCTCGACTAGAATTCATCAGAATTCAAGTTTGAAGAACAAAGAGGTCTGGCATTCTGAAAATGTCTCTGAATTACCTAATTATCTCCAAAATGAACTCTAAACAGTTACAGCACTTGTTGGGCAATATGGTGTGTTGCACCATCTTGCTTAAAGACAGTAATCCCTAAACGTTACCACATAAATTAATAATAATGAGTACCCATTGAAGAATAATCTCCACTGAAAAAAAAAGTGACCAAAAATTAAATCATTAATAAAACCACACCCTGCAGTCTCATAATCAAAATGAAGGGGCTATTATGTGCAATGATTTGCACATGATAGCCCCTTGCAGAACATGCAGTTCCCCATATGTGGCAGTTCTGACTATTCATTACTGCATCTAGAGTAAAAAAGGCATAATCTGATCATTAAATGTTCCAAGGCAAACACTGTTAGCAGCTATTGTAGCCAGAAATTGGAAAGCAAAATCCATTTATTGTTCTGGGACTGCAACTTTTGCACTACATGGATTTTGTGTGTATACAGAAATACCTTTAAATTGGATCTTTTGATATTGCATGAAAAGCATTATCAAATGGTCAGAATATAAAAAATTTCTCAATCTCATATCTCAAATAATACAAAAATCAAGTTTTACTGAAATAAGTCTAGCAATATGAGGTCTGCATACATTTGAGTAGAGTCATTTTAGTTGTAACCACCATGTATAGAATTTTTTCTGTTAAAGCCTTTTTTATTTATATGTTGCTCTGACATACAAAGTGTTTTCATTGTTTTGTTAAAAATTGAATGCCATGATTCTCATCTATTGATGAAAGCTAAAGAAGAAGTGATTCTGTTAATTATTTATGTAGTTTGCAAAATGAATATTAAAAAGTGTAGTTACAATATTGTGAAATTAGGATAGGTGAGCTGATCATTGTCATTTTTAATGCAGCAAAAAACTAATGTCCATTAGAAAGGTTCATGTACTTACTTAGAGCTTAATGTAACATTCATGTAACACGGCATATTCTGGGCAGTTAAAAAAAAACAGCTTTAATGCCTGAGAATTTGGCAGAATCATAGACATGAAAACGTTTCTAAGTGATTAAACTAGAATTAAATATAACCAATGACCCCAGCAAATCAGCTGGTCGCCTAAAGCGACTAATTAAGAATATCTGAGTCTTATTATGAGACTTTCTGTGTCAGGAAACAATATTGCTTGGCTGTAACATTATTATGGTAATGTGCATATTCATTAATGAATAAATTTAGCATATTTCTGTATGATTTCTCTTCATATCTATGTATAGGGTGGTAAAAAAAAATAAAAACTTCCCCTATATATGAAACCCTAGTGCTATCCCTATCCGCTCAACCAATCGAACCAAAATTTCTGAAGGTTGTTTAAGGTATGCGCTGGAGATTGTGATGATTTTAAACAATGCAGAACTCACAATTACGGTTACAATGAGAGTATTTTGAAATTTTCAATTGGCAACACCCACTTTTCCTTGCGCAAATTGATCAATGTATTGAAAAACCACAAATGGCGTGTGTTGGAACGATTAGCGTGTGACGAAAATTGCCGGCGTAAAGCATTTGCAAAGAAGAGCATTATAAAGGACTAATGAAAACACAGAGAGAAAAAAGAAAAAAAGCCTTTATTGGAATGGAAAGTTATAATTACAGGTTTTTAACGTGTTCACCTTCGCAGACGATCTTGTGCATAAATTTTTATTCATCATTCCATCTATGCAGTATTTTTTTTATATCAAATTATGATTAACCTTTAAGCCATGAATTTTAATAACATTACACATGTTCTATTTCTTGTGTATTTGAACTTCTCGTATGGAATCAAGTCAAATGACATCATATTTGCAATGCAAACATGACTGTATGACCATTTAACTTCTAATTTTGTCTAATGTAATAAATTCACTTTCTTATTTTTCATAAAAAATTGCAGCCATGATCATTCAATTTGCCAGTGTCTTAGAATGATATAAAGTTGACCACATGAAAAAGAAAGATTCCATTGTGATTTTCCATGGAATATTAAAAAAAAATAAGCAGGATCTTCATTTCTTAATTATTGAAACATTTCTGTAAGTAATTTGAATTTCATTAAAATAATGAAAAGTGTCATTGCAAGCCAAACCAATGATGTGGAGGTTCTTTGGAAGCGCCTATGTTCTCAGGTCTTTCATCTTCCATTTCGCTGAAATGAATGATCTGTAGCAAGAAAAATATATATATATTGAGCATAATTTTTAAAAAAATTATTAATTAGACTGAGCAAAGAATAAGCAAAAAAATTAAATTTAAATTACTAGGAGAAATGTTACTACTAATTATTGATAAATTGAAGAAGAATCAAAACCATTACTTGACTTATTATTTATTCTTTTTTATTTTTCTCATATACAAAGTATAGGTAAAATATTGTAATCATCAAAAAAATTCGAACTTCAGATTTTGACAAATTTCCACGTTTTAGAACTCCCTCAGTTTGAAGAACACAATTTTGGAAAATGTCTGTCCATTTGTGACAAAGGTAACTCAATGAGCGCTTTGAGTCGTATGGATGAAATTATACGTCTTTATACAAATTTGGAATACGTCTTTATACCAAATTTGTATATTTCTATCAAATTTTGAGCAAAATCTGTTGAAAGGAAATCTGTCTGTTTGACTATAATACATAAGTTATATTTGTATATAACTTAGCACAATAACTGCAAAACAAAGTGAGATAGATGAAATTTGGTGATTGAAATGAAATTATTGTCACAGAAAAGTTAATTTTATGAATTTTAAGATGATATAAAAATTTTCTGAAATCATGGCTACATAACAGAAGTTAACATTTTTAAGTTCCAACAGAAGTTAACATTTTTTAACCCTATATCATCTCCTTTGGATGAGTGCATAAACTTTGTAATTCATGACTCCAGGTGCTAAGAAACATGTGCATGAAATAAAATTTAAACAGATATTTAATTATATATATATAAATTTGGAATTTAAAAATATTGGCTTTTTTTTTTAAATTTTCCAAAAAGTTTCCTTTAGTAAAGTTATTACCATACTATTAACTGCTACAGTGAAAGTTCTTTTCTGGAAGGCTACTTTTACAAAGATAATCAACCATGTAGCCCTGCAATGTAATAACAAAATAAAATTACTTGCAATGATCCAATTTGATAAAATTTTCTATTTCCTCCCCAAATTTAATGCTGAAGCAAAGATTTCTTAAATGAAATGATTTAGAATAAACATTGAGATGTTGCATTTTTGGTCCAAAAAAAATCTGAAAACTGTTTTTGTCTGCTTAATATACAAATGTTGCCTAACCACTTTCCAGTAGGAAACTAAATGGAAACCGAATATGAGAATTCAAAATTGAAATTATCTGTGGAAAATTTTTATTCAGAACTATTATTGATAACTAAAATAATGATTTAAAAATTTAATTCATATCTTCTAAATTATTATAAGTGTATTAGTTTTGGTATTTTCTAAATACAAAAATATTATTCAGACTTTTTAATCTTTTTTCTATAAATTTCAACTTTTTTTAAATTGATATTTTTTTAATCAACTTTTTCAAATATAGAACTTTTTTTTTATATAATGTCTCAGTAAATGATATAACAAAATAATTTCATACTTTCCTGTATTGTATATTTTTCAATTTTAAATTGCATAAGTTTCGTTCTGTGGTTGTTTTCTTTACAAGTAATTTTAATTTCTAAAATTGATCTATACTGTTTTTCCATTAAAGGAAC
The DNA here is from genome assembly GCF_947563725.1 of Argiope bruennichi. Classification (NCBI taxonomy): domain Eukaryota; kingdom Metazoa; phylum Arthropoda; class Arachnida; order Araneae; family Araneidae; genus Argiope; species Argiope bruennichi. Next base: position 57,819,030 of record NC_079157.1, on the reverse strand, counting down.
TTGATATTATCCTGAGAGACTTAAAATCTTTCAAAAAAGATTTGAGCAACATCGATTTCTCTTCATTTTGTGATGCTATTCTAAAATTAAGTATAACAGATAAAAATCTTATGAAAGATGTATGGAACAAATTATTTCCTGAACTATGGGCTGTTTCACTACAAGACAATTTAGAAAAAGAGGTAAGTTTTATGAATTTTGTATAAAAGTGTTTTAAAACAATTATTTGAAATAAATGCACTCTTCACATCAAAATATATACACATATATATTGACTTTTCAGTCATTAGCAAAGAAATATGAGGCATTCATTAAAGAAATTTTCATCAATGAAAAAACTGACACAGGCAAAGGCATGGATGCTTTTGCTAATGCCTTCCTGAGCTGTCATAGTGTTCCTGCATTTAGCCATTCGTTTTTGAAGGTAAATTCGTTTTAAAATATTATGATATTTATTTATGATAATCATTCTTGTACCATTATCACTTGATAAATTGTCAAATGTCAAAGTGGAAAAATACATATAACTATATTTTGAAAATCATGTAATATCTTCCCAATATGATGAGCAGTAAGTATTTCATGATGTTCTTGCATCCTAGAATTCTATCACTTTTATAATCTGTGACATTTATGATGAAAATATCTTTCAAAACTCTCATAGAACTACAAAATGTGGTGTGTAAATACTTCATTAGGGTAGTAGATATAAATTAACAGTGTTGCCACGACACCAGGGAAAACTCAGGGAATTTGAAAATCGACAGAAAAAAACGCAAAAATGCAGGGAAATTTTAAAATTTTCATAAAACCAAGGAAGATACATGGAATTTTAAGTTTCTTAATTTTATTTCCTGTCTAAAAAATACCAATCTCTAAAGATTACAAGATCGTAGTCATAGCTTCCGAAGCGAATCAATACCGTTTGCGATTGTGTAAGGTGGAAACTCGCCCCTTTTCTACTCTCCCCCTTTTTTTCTATATAGATCAGTCCAATTTCGATTTGAAAGACAATTGCTCTTTTTCTATGAGATTTCTGAATTGCAACTAATTAGAATGTGCGAGACTTCTGCAACTGTGCAAAAGAATACATTTATCTGGCGGGATTAGCAACATTCAAATCGGTGGAAGCAGTTCTGTGATGTTTAGTCTACCATACTTGAATTTATTGAACGTTTATTTATTATTTAAGAAAATATGAGCTTATTCAAAGTAGATTAGACAAACTTTTTAAAACAATGAATTTCACAAAATCCATATTTAATATGAATTGGTCATATAAAAAAAAATTCAATCCTGATTTTACTGAATGCATTCAGGAAGTTCTGCAAAATCCATTTGTTGCATACTACTCATTTTGTAAGAAGATAATAAACGTAAGTAAATATGAAAAAACAGGCATCCACTAGCCATACCAAAAGAGGGAAATACGCAAGATTGCTTGCCAGTTCAAAAGAGTCATCATTGATATTGGATATAGTATCTTAATGGAATACACGGAAAGATGACACTTCAAATTTATTGTCGAAAAATAAACCGATTGTGAACATATTTAGTTCAAAAATAATCATTTAATGCATAATTTTTATTGGAATTTTTACTATTAAAACTTTTTGTGTCACTTTCGTCCTTTAATGTCTTCAAAGATGCTTTGGAAATATTTTCACATATATTCACTAAAATTGAAATAACTAAAATAATATATATTAGGCTGTACACAAATGTTGTATCTTATTAACTTTATGAAACTGATTGCTGAAAAATCTACAGAAGTTGATGCTCAAATAAATAAATTAACAAAAATAAATAAATAATTTTTTTAAAAGTAAAGTTGCTTTGTAATTAGTGCTTTTTGTATCATTTATCCCCTAATCATTTTTTTATCATTAAGTAATTATTAAATGTTATTTAATAACATTTGTTATCATTATAATGAAAATGTTTTGTCTGTTATTACACCCGAGTCCTTAATTTTGCATGACTTACATTTAAGGAGCATGAAAAGTAATATATCCCACCCTTTTAATTTATAAATTTTGACTTGGTAAATTCTAGATAATAATTAGATTTTTTTTTTTTTTTGCATGTATGTAAATGTGTGTGTGTGTGTGTGTGTGTGTGTGTGTGTGTGTGTGTGTGTGTGTGTGTGTGTGTGTGTGTGTGTGTGTGTGTGTGTGCCATTCGCCGGAAATTGGAGGCCGGAAATGTGCACCTTAAAGCTTTCTTTTTTTTTTATTTATTGGAAAATTAATTGAAATTTCGACATTTTTCGCAATAACTTCCAAAAATATCATCGCATAAAAAGTGATTTTTACGTCAAGGTAAAGTTCAAAAAATAATCTTTTCCGTGATACTACTGATACTACTACTTCCGTGATACTTTCCGTTAACCTGTAAATTAAATTTCTATTTTTAATGATTTTTTTTAAAAAAAAAATTTAATATTTTTCAACAATTTAATTTGCAATAAATAAAAATAAAATCTAAGCTGCCCGAACAAGTTGTGCGTCAATGGGGGAAAGTTAGCATTTATCAATGTTTATTGCTATCAATAAATGCTCTAATAAATTATGATTGTTTAGCTTTTATTTACATTCTCTGCTCTGCGAATCATGTTTAATAAAATATTCTTGAGATGCTTATATCTTAAATAAAAGAAGTTGCACTCCAATCAACTAAATCAATCACTACAGCTGACCAGTCTATGAAAATGTGAATATCACGATGTTATAAAAAGGAGCGATTTCATATTACTTCATCGACCATCTCTAAGAAGCCAATCAGCTTCCAGGATTTTGCAAGAGAGATTAGCCCAGATTATAAAAATATTGATTGTTCTAAAATTTACTATTCAAAACTTAATAAATCGGTCAGATTTGAACACAAAAGATAGATACGTTTATTCATTTATTAATTTTGTCAAGAATATTTTGCAGAATATGATTCCTTAGTACCAAAAGATTGTCTAAAATTTAAACTTCATAACTTTTTAAGTATATTTATAAACTGAGAAAATAAAATATTATTATTTACATCATTTAAATCCTTCTGAAAATAAAACTGAATTTTACGATAAATGCGTGAAATTTTCGTTGAATAGTTCTTTGAGATATTAAATAAATTATGAAAATTATTCTGTAGTTCATATAAGACTTCAATGCCTAACAATTTTGCTTTCAGTTCTCACACATACGCACATGCACTCAAGCACACATTGTAAAAAAGACATACTTGGTTTCAATAAAAAAAAAAAGTCTTTAATTACAGTTTCATCATTTCCACTTTAATTTAAAATTGAATTTCATGGACACTGATAGAAAATTAGCGATATGTAGTACAAATAACAGAATAGCTTAAGGCCTACATTTCTTGCATAGCTTAAGGCATAAATGAATTAAATGACTATCAAAATTTGAAGCTCGAAAATATTTCGCTGAAAAACCTATTATTAAGTCAAGTTACATAAAATATTTATTTGAAAATTTTAGCAAGCATTAATGCTGGCAAACCGGCTGGTCGCCAAAGACGGCTATTCTTGAATATATGTGCAGGGAAAAAACACAGGGGATTTTTTTTTTTTCGTTTTGAGTGGCAACCCTGATTAATAAAAAAAATATTCAAAATTATAATTAAAAATTAATCACAATTTTAAAGTTTTCCCATAAGAACTCTAAGGCATATTATTACAAAAGAAACATTTTCACACTATCTTTAAGTTTTGAAAAAATTAACTTTTTAATACTATGAATTTTATTTTTGTATAATTTTTTTCTCTTATTTTAAAGCATTTATTTAAATTTTGAAAACATTTTAAACTATATTTTGCAACAATATTTTTCATTGTTTTAGTGATTGGATTCATATCCGTACACATTGCATCAGTATTGTGTTATATATCTGTGCTTGTTTTTGTATTATCACTGCTATGTAATCAAACTAAACTTTTTAAAAATAAAGTAATCAAACCTGCAACGTTATCATGCTTAGGGATTACAATATCGGGATTTTGAGCCATTTGTACAATTTTGTAACACCGGTATTCACAAGTTTAAATACCGTTTTTTCGGTATTTACTAGAAATTTTTTAAATTGTCTCCACTATATGTTTAGGGATCGTAAAATATTATACGTTTTTGTTTTTATGTCTCCTTAACGGGCGAAATTAATTAGACTGTGAATACAAAGTTGCATTGTGCAATCAAGAGAAGTGATAAAATACTATTTCACAACGGATTGAAAAACCTTCCGCACTTTTGCGCATGCGTTAGGAATGAGTTTAATTCGACAAAATAGGAGTGAGAGGAAAGATGAAAGGAGGACATGTTTACATTTAACAATGAAGACTCGCGGTTTTATGAGACGTAAACATTACAGATAATTAGTAATACAGAAGGAAAAAGGTACTAATGCACAGTAAAATATTTCAGAGCAATTTTTATTTAATACTAGCCGCCTTAGGAAATCTTAATGCTGGTTAAAATTTTAATAATTAACTATCCTATGTAATTCCTACTTTAATAGCTTCTTCATTAAAATATTTTAAAACTTCGAATTTCAATTCACTCAGAATATTATAAAGGTCTTCAGTCATAACGTAATCTGTATCTCTGCAATTTTCTGTTAGCTCCCGTAGAATTTATGCTTTAAATTAAAGTTGAAAGGATTAATCTGCAATTAATATAATAATATTTTTTACTAAAACAAAGCTTTTTTTTTTTTTTTTTTTTGTAATATGATTACTGAAAACAGAGCCACTGAGCATTTAAACCTTATGGGCACTAAAGAATATCTTTCTTAATTTATGTAATATCTCAAGAATTTGTCAACAAAATTTTTTTCAGATTCATCTTGAGCAGGTATATTAATTAACAATGTTTAATTTTAAATGCATCAAACATTAAGAAAATAAACAGAATCGTTTAAAATAATCGGTCGAAAACAGGTTAAAAAAGTTGCTTAAAAAACGATGAATTTAAACTAACATAAATACAATTTAATTACAAAAGCATACAACTAACCTAAAAATAATTTAAATCGAATCCGCTTCCGTTGAAATGTAAACAATCAGAATACAATGCGCATGCGTGAATTTTCAACGCCAATTACGGTAACGCAAATGCGTGAATTTTTCTACGCCAGTTGGGGTAACGCTATGTAGATTAGAAATTATTAATTTCCTTTAATCTGTTTTATTTTAATTCAAAAGTACTTCAGAATGAATCTGAAAGATCGATTCATTAACAATGTTTAATTTTAAATGCATAAAACATTAAGAAAATAAACAGAATCGTTTGAAATAATCGGCCTAACATATAAATAACATATAAATCCACCCCGTAAATAGGGTACAAGAGACGCACCCTTGGTTTAAAATCACTGACTTCTAAAGTTAGTGGGCTTATCTATGACAAGTGCCATTAGAAGCCGCAATAGCATAAAACTGGCTGTTCAGGCATTATGTCGGAGAGATTCTAATTTATTAACAGCTAATGCAACAATAAATTTCATGTTGCAGTCACTTAAAGAACAGCACACGTCGCTGTTCAAGACCTGCTGTTCTTTCAGTAATGTAATATACAAGAATTTCAATGTAATATACAAGAATTATATATTACATTGAAAAATCGCGAGAAGAAGGGTATACCGAAATAGAAAATGTCTTACGGTATTTAAATAATTATAATGATTTTAAAAATGAAAAAGAAGAAAAGAGATTAACCGATTCAAATCTGCTCTAGTGTATAGTTTTCTTAAAAATTTTAACCCACATACCTATCCACATTCTGAAGAATTCTTTACAGTTATCGAAGATTATGATGTCACTAATGTCGATAGTGAAAAAGAATCGTCTCTTGAACAAAAATTAGAATTGGCGATAAATAAAAAAAATTTCAACAAACCAAAATACAATACAGAAATCAACTTTATCCGAAATTATCCGACGAGAAATCGTTTTATTTGAAGATGAGGGATTTAGATGTAAATACTTGGAAAAAGTATATCGCGCGTGTTGCTAACAGTACCAACAACTAGCGTAGATGCCGAAAGAGCGTTTTCAACTGCTGATAATTTTTGCACAAAATTATGTTCGAGGCTTAATGACAGTACAATTGATGCATTATGTTTTTTAAGATCACATTTAAAAAATTTGTAATAGTATCACAGACTGAATAGTGATATTTACACTTTTTTGTGATTTAAATAAATAAGATGTTCCTTTACTTTTTTGTGACTCTTGATATACTGTTATAATTTATAAGTTACAAATTATTCTTGTGATATTTACACTCTTGAATAAAACTGGCAAATAAAACAAACATCTGTGTTTTCTTATCTTTTCTTTAATTCTACTACCAGTATTAAAACCAGTATCCCAGTATTAAGATCTAAAAGAAACAAAATATCGGTATTGAACTTTTGGTCCGATATTGCAATCCCTAATCATGCTCTAATGTTTTGGACAAGAGTTTTGAATCATCTTTATTATCATTATTTTTATAATAGAGGATGAAGTATCTGTTTCTATATAAATGATTATATTTCACCAAATTTATCTGGTTAAATATTTGTTGATTATAATGAGCGAATATTTGTTGATTATAATGAGAGACTAAGATATACACAACTGCCAAACATTCTAGAGAATCAAAATATTTGATATAACACTTTTATTTCTACATTTCAAAATAATAAAAAATATAATATGTTCAGATATAAAGACATATTTAACATATAATATATGCTAAAAGATGATTAATCAGAAACTAATTCAAAATTAGATTTTTGAGAAAAATGACTGTTGAATTCTGCTAAAAAAAATATTTAGTATTTAAAATCCATTTGCAAAAAATCATAAGTCAAAATGTATTGGGCTTTTTATTGGATAGTTGTAGTTTGAAATATCAATTAGATTTGGAGATAACATCTGTATAAATATTTTTTGGATCATTAATACAAATTTACTAATGCACTTTTTAATTCATTTGAAGCTAATTAAAAAAAGTAAACTAATGATGATGATTTTTAAGTTTGTATTCTTGTTTGTATTACATCCCTAAGTGATGCACAGTAAATTTTAATTTTCAAAAGCACAAGAACTTGAAGATGCATCTTAGTTGTACAGTTTGGGGAAATAAAATCTGAAAATGTTTGTACCTATGAGCTAGTTTATTTGCATTGATAATTACTTCACTAAAAATATATGATAAGCAAATAATTAATACTGTGTACCTAAATACTATATTTTCTTTTACCCACTTTTCCTGCAGCACTGATTGCATCTAGTTGTTCTATATGTATGTAAAAAAAGTGAATCATTCTCACTTCTTAGTTGTTGATTTTATATTCAACCTTTAGAGATTTTAGTTGAATTAATTTTACTATTCTAAAGAACCCAGATAAAAACACTTTCAGTATCAGCAATCAGAATATAGAAATAAAAACTTTTGGGAATCCATCTTGTTGCATATAATTAGCCATGACAGAAGCATGGAATTTCTATTTCATATTAGCTTACAAATTAGCAATATCAAGGGAAAGCAATGCAATCTTTAGATTTTTGCTTTAATTGAAAAATTTGGCCATTCTATTTTATTATTCTTGATGATTTGAAAGGTAAATTTTTAAAGGCTTGTAGAGCAAAGAAATTGCATGTCAACAATAATTTTTATAATAATTGGAATTGAAAAATCATCAGTGGCTTGACAAATTACTAAAAATTTGGCTGCAAAAATGGAAATTTTTAAAAGGTTTTAAATTTGTTCTTTATTTGTTTTTAAATAAAAGTATTTTGAAGAATCAAACTAAAAATCAGTAAAAAATATTAAGATACGAAAAAAAAAATGAGGCCACACAGTGAAAAAAAAATTGCAACAGCTTTAAAATATTTTTTTTTCTTTAATCATGCTCAAAAGCTTTTATGTAATAAATTCAACTCAAACTGAACTTTAAAAAAAAGCTGCATAACAAAATCATTAGTAAAATTTACCAAAGAAAATATGAACTATTTTAAAAAGTGCACGATTGACAATAGTTATTCAACAAAAAAGAGGCATAAAACTTCTGAAATTTTATGCCTCTTTTTTGTTGAATGGAAATGGAAATTTTTAAAAGGTTTTAAATTTGTTCTTTATTTGTTTTTAAATAAAAGTATTTTGAAGAATCAAACTAAAAACCAGTAAAAAATATTAAGATATGAAAAAAAAAAAATGAGGCCACACAGTGAAAAAAAAATTGCAACAGCTTTAAAAGATTTTTTTTTCTTCTTTAATCATGCTCAAAAGCTTTTATGTAATAAATTCAACTCAAACTGAACTTTAAAAAAAAGCTGCATAACAAAATCATTAGTAAAATTTACCGAAGAAAATATGAACTATTTGAAAAAGTGCATGATTGACAATAGTTATTCAACAAAAAAGAGGCATAAAATTTCTTTGCAACAAAGAGATTCTTATAAAAAAAAATGTTTAAATTAATTTTTAGAAATTGATTAAAATTTAAGGAATAGTCATTTAGAAATGAAATTTATGCCATTAAAATCTTTTTAATTTATAAAGTGGTGCAAAAATAATCTTTGTGCAATGAATTGTTCAGGAGTTATGGTGGGAAAGCATACATCTCTTGTTTCACCCCCTCTCGAAGGTTATTTTTTAATAGGACAATAAATCCTCCTTGGTGCTAAGGAATCTGCATGCCAAATTTCATTTGAATGCATAAAGGGATGTGGAATTATAAAAGCATAAAATCTAATAATTAATTTAAATGTAACTCACAAATATTATAATAGTTGTAGATGTGTTTTACTATTTTTGAAAAAAAATTTTATTGATGGCAATAGTTCCCCCACCCCAAAGAGATTTTTTTTTAAAAATTATGACTGGAATTGGAAAAATTAACATTTTGTTATTCATATTTTTAAAAAAATTCTATTGCCAACCATATAAAGAAAAGAAAATCTTTTTCAAAAATAGCAAACTAGATCTACAGTTCTAATTTTTTGGAGTTACATTTAATTATTTTTATTTATATATTACATTTACTCCCCTATACAATAGCAGAAATGCTATATGGAGAAAATATAAAAATCCGTGGGAAATTTTTTGAATCCAAAATAAATCATATAATACCTAAAACTTTTTTAAATAACTTACAAAAGTATATAGAAATAATCAAACCTATAAAGACTCAACAAAAAAGTATTCCCAAAATATTTGAACATAAAGATTTAAGATCATCTTATATTTTTCTACGCATTGATAGAGTTTGGAAGTAACTTGAGCCCTCATATGAAGGTCATTATCTTGTTTTTCATTGTTCATCAAGATATTTTATTCTTAGGGTAAAAAATAGAGACGTAAATGCTGTGGTAGACAGTCAGCATATATTCTACAACAACAACTTACTGAGCAAGGAAAACTCGCAGCTCCAAATTCTATGCCATTTGAGATTTAACCCAGTTCAACAGTGGCACAATATTTATATTTTTATAGTAATTTCGTTATTATTTGGATGTTAGCCTCCTATTATTTATTTCTAATGTTAACATTCATTACTGTTAGAGGAATAAATGTAATGGCATAAAACATAAATAATTAATTTAATTATAACTCATTACAATATTATAATAATTGTAGATATGTTTTGCTATTTTTGAAATAGTTTTTTTTCCCCCTGTTCTTCTTTTTATCGTTGGCAATAGCCATACCCACCCCCTAAAAAAAAGAATTTTTAAAAAATATTATGACTGGAAATTCAAAAATTATGATTGATTTTACAGTTTTGTTATTATCTTAGTAAAACATCATTAAAGTTAATAGTTTAGGTATGAATCCTGTTATGTTACTTAGCCCAGAAGCCAACAGAATTGTTTAAGATTCAAACATGCAAAGAAACAAATGGGATATCAATTAAATATAGAGAGATTAATACATAACATATTGCAGTTGTGTGAATAAAAATCAAAACTTTAGAACATGGAGATAATCCATTTTGTAACAATTTGTTTATATCATTAGTGCCATTTACAAAATTCATTCTTTTAAAATATATTAAGAAATAAGTTTGGTCCATTTTAAATCGTTCTATAGTAGCCATAAAGTTTATCAAAAATTGTATTTAATATTTTTGCTACAAGCACGACTTTAATTTTAACAACTAAAGCAATGAAAAATATTGTTTTAAAATATTTTTACATTTATTAAAATTAGAGGAAAAAATATATAGAAATAAAATTGTTATCATTGAAAAGCTAATTTTTTAAATTTAAATTTGATATAAAATGGCATTTGTGAAAATATGTGTTCCAAATGTGTTTAGGAAAAGTGCTAAAAGTCCAATTTTTTTTTAAAATCAGAAATCGTTTTTGATAAAAATTTCTGAGAAATAATTAGGTATCAAATTTGTTAGCTCTATGTCAAATGGAGTCCTGTAGAATGGTTTAAACACATTTTTTTTATCACATTTGTTGCATGATGTAATTTGATAACAATATGCCAACTTATAAACATTATCTTGTTAAAATTAGTAAAATTAATTGAAGATTCAGTCTTAACTTTAAATGTCACTGATACTTAATTGTTTCCTGTTTTATATGAATTAATTGTATTGTTTGTTTGTTTCTACTGTCTATGCTTTTTTTTATAATCTTTTACTTTCTAATTTATTTTTATTAACCTTTTAGTCTGCTGGAAAGTTTCCTGATTTGCTAAAGAAGATTTATTTAAAATTAGAAGATTTTGTTTTGGAAAATAATTCGGCAGATATTTTTCCAAATTATGAAACTTATTTGCGATTGCTCTTGAAAGCCTACTTTGATATGGAAGATCAAGACCATCTTATTGGTTTTCAACACCAATATTCAAAATGCCCTGCATTGCATACCGGCATGTTATATCATAGTCTAGGGGACTTACGTGAAGGACTGGATGAATACCAAGTTGCTCGGGAAAGATTGCTTGAAATGAAGAAAACTGAATTTATCAGAGGTGAAGATGAAGTCCTGCAATCATATAGAGAAAAGTATGTTAATTTCCATGAAAGTAAATTTATAAAAATGCATTAAACTCGCAGTAATCTGGCTGATCAGATTAAAAATCTGGTGAATTAAAGAAGGATGCAAATTTGCAAAGCTCCATTTTAAAATACACATATTAATAGCAAAATCTATATTTATCACCCAAAAATGCAAAATTATATTGAAAATTATGCTATTTATAATCAACTAGCCATACTTGGGGATTAACTTGTTTGAAAGAAATATTAGCTTTCTTAAAATTAAACTATTAATATGGATTTTATGGAATTAATCAGGTTGCTGTAATTTACCATGCATGAAAATTAAAACTGCATATGATATTGAATAAAAATGGATGCGGAAATCCTACTTTGAAATTAATATCCAAAGACAAAAACTTTTTGTCTTAACTTTAACATAAACATTAAAAAAACATGGCATTAAAAAGCACCTGAATGAATTTTTTAATGGAATGATGGAATTGCTTTGAATGTCGCTTTGTAATAAGAATATTGTTACAGATTGTGTGTCTTTTTGAAATTAGAAAAGAAATTTTATAAGTATAATTAGCTTATTAAAAGAAAGTTTTTTTGCTTTTAAGGTAGAATAAAAATCATTTTCATGAAATAACATTTTTAGAAGATATAGTTTAAAAACTTGATTATTCTTTAATTAATTTTCTGACTTTGAAAATTTGATTAAGACTTTCTACTTGCTTTGAAAAACTTAAGTGCTAAATTTCTTCAAGATTGGACAAAAACTAAATTTATCTAAATACCATAGACACACATTTATCTTTATGCAGATATAAACATTACAAAAAATAATTCAAAGCATTAACAACAACTTATTACTTATGTCGCTCCAAGAACACTGATATGTTCTTGCAGTGATTAAAACACCTTTTTTTCATCCTGCTGAAAATGCCAGACCTTGGTTAGATTGCTGAGATTCTGTAGTTGTATTCATGCAGCTCTGGTGCTGAATGATACTACTTCCTTTTTTTGTGTGCGTCTTTTATGAGCATGTTTCAATTTTGCTAGAACATTATTAATTATATTTTCATTATTTCCAAATTTACTTTAAACTTCAAATTTAAGTTGATTGTAATTTATTCTAACCTTTTGCATATTGTTAAATCTATTTTGCATTTCTATTTAGCTAATTTCATTGCATGTTTGTGTAATGAAGACTACTGTTCAGGGATTTGTTTCTTCATAATAAAAAGTAAAATAGAGATTATAAAAGAATTTGTTAGACTTTTACAAACCTCATGGATTTAAAATTGTATAATTCTAAAGTTAGTAAATATAAGTCTTTTAGTAAATAATAATAAAGTTGCAGTGATTTTGGCACTAAATACTTGTTTGGGAGATACCAAGCCTGGAAGCCTTTGTGCTATAAAACACCACAAAGCCAACCAGCCAAGTCTGGAACCTTTGTGAAGATTCATTCTCGAGATATAAGGAAATTTCTAGAAAATTTAATGTTTCATAGTCTAAAATTGTAAGGAGTTTAATTTCAAAGTTAAACAAGCTATTGAATGCGGCAAAACTTAGTGAATTCTTAGTGATTAGAATTCTGTAGTGATTGAGTTTTCTGTTATATAAACATAAATGTGACTTTTTACTGTATATTGAGTTATTTTAATTCAAAAAACTTGCGCCATCTTTAGAACTTTCTTAGTGAAAAGCAATTCACAGGGCAATTATAGGAAAAGCTATGTTAATTATTTTTCTATTAAGGATATTGAGTAATGAAATCATTTCTCAGTTATGTTATCCATATTTGGAAATATGTTACGTTTTACTGATGAAAAATAAAATCTTAGCCCAGATATATTTCTCATATGATTTTAATGTAATGCAAGATAACCTCATTATGAACTTGTTTGTATCCCATAAACAGAGTAGATGTAAAGTATCTAAAATTGTATAGTTTAAATATTTATCCAAATTTAAAGTGTAATAAAGCTTTACTAAAAGAATAATCAAGCTAACTACAAGTGTTTTAATTTATATCTGATTCAACAAGTAATCCTAGTTACTGAATGTTCTAGTTGCCAAAGGAAGCTAGCATAGAGTTGCTTACACTAATTTTCAAAAAAGAATGAATAGACCAGATTGCTGTATTATTATTATTGTTTTATTTTTAATATTCCCATTAAAGTTTTATATCAGCATTGAATTTTGATATATACTTTCTGAAGGAATACAAAAGTTGGCTACAAATTGTTAATTGTTTTCAATTGAAAATGATTTTTTTTTTTTCAAATATACCCAACATTGTTTGAGAATACAATCTTTTCATGAACATTGTTTTTAATATAAAAATTCTTTTTGTGTAAAATATTAAAGAAGAATTTTCAAAAAATTATGGTAGGTGTTTAGTTCAAAATCTTAATGTTAATGCAGCAATGTTAATATTGTAATGTTCAAAGTCTTAATGTTAATTTTTTAAAAAAAAAAATTAACCAGAATTTTTTTTAAATGCACAAAATTGAAAATGGCATCATTGAAAAAAAATGAATTTTATTAAAAAATTTTATTGTATGGGGGTATAATTTTTTTGAATTAATTTTCCCCAAAATTTGTATGGAAAAAAACACGAAATTTGGTTAATTTCTCACAATCTGAAGTGGCTGCTATTTGATGTACATCTGTTTCATTTACTTGCAAGATCTTTAGATTCCTGGCTTTCGTTTCTGCTTACTTTTAGACATTATTAAAGCAGTACATTGAAACTAATTAAAACTTAGCATTATTAAAATTAAAATATTTTTTAACAAATAATGATAGAGTAATTCAAAGTTAACATTAATTTTTTTGCATATAATTTTTTTTAAATTAATAACTGTCAGAAAAAAAATATTGTGCAAAAATGAAGCTGACATAACTGAAATGGTAAAATTTTGGTTTTTTATGGTGGAAAGGAAATATAAAATATTTCATATAAAATATTTGTTCTGTAGAAAAGGATAAAATTTAAGTTATTAACTTAATTGAGTATTTCTTTGCATTTTCACTTCGAAAAGCTTTGTTTTATCTCAATGAACAAATGTGCAAATTTTGGTTGAAATTGGCTCATTCCTTTAGGAGATTATATGGAACATATATGCACAGTATGCCACATAATGATTTTTATTGATAATAAGTTGTTTAATTCATTCACTGTATATGTTTTTTTAATAAAAATGTTATTATGCTATAAGAAAAGTTGAATTTTATGTGTTTTATTGATATGGAAAAATTAATTAATGTTTAATTTATTTGTTTTTTGAGATATTTTAAATATTTGGGTGCTTTTTTATGTGTGTGTGGTCATTTCTGCATACTATTTTACTGACTGTGGCAAAATATTTTACAGTTACTATTGCACTGTTTATTTTTTTAATATAATTTGAAATTGTGTTATATTTAAAAAATATAAGCTTTGTTATGATGCATAATTCAATGTAATAAATAATAAGATCCATGAAGGAATTTTAAAGAGTTATACATATTACATTAATTAAATTGGTTGCTATCTATAATTTGATTTGTTTTCATTGTACTTTAAAAAAATGTGATGCTAAAGAAAAAATGATTTACTTTTTTCATTCAATAGATGTAGGAAAGTTTTAGAAAGTTGGAATAAATTAGAAAAAGGAGATGAAGTAAAGGTAACTTGAAATATGTCTTTTCAACCATCTTTTTTATTTATTTATTTTGTGGATACAGTTTAATTATAATTATGTAGTAAACTCTTAATTTTCTGTGATGTGGGCATTCAGTTTGATTTGAAGATATTTAATGAATTTGAATTCCCAAAATTTTTTATGTTTGTCATGCATTTCTTCATGTTTTTTGCCTGTTTTTATCTTAGTATATGGAAATAATTGCATAAATCATTGTTTCTGAACCATTAATTTTATGTCAAAAACTATATAACGTATAATTTATATAGAAACCCAAGTTCAGATGTTTGTCCTGGGTAGAATCAGTTTTGCTAGGCATTCTTTAGTTTCTGTTGAATCAAAATAGCCATATCTATCCAAAGTACAACAAATTCAGCATTTTGCGATGGCAAATAAATATGTTTGATTAGGTCAGATATTTTTTATATGTTAGTGGTAAGATAAAGCTAATGCATGAAATTATTATGTAGAATTAAACTTGGTATTCGTATTGCCACATATATAGGGTCTTTTTTTCCTTTGTCATTTCTCTTTTGTTAAAATTTTTTAATAATTTCACAAAACCTATAGTTGTTACTTGTATCATTTTTATGAATGGTTTAGAAATGAAGGATAAGAGCAATTATTAATAGCACAGAAATAGCATTAACGATCATAGCGTGCTCAGAGATATTTGTATGGCGCAGATTGAACTCCCTGAGTATTCATTTATCAGATAATGCAACTTTTGTCCCAACCTAGGCTTGTATTACTACTTTGTTGGTCTAAATCTTTAGCTGAAATTAATTAAAACTTCAAAAATAAATTATTGACTTTAAAAGTATTTTCCTTAATTCAAGTATTATTTGATATTTTAAAAAAATTAAATTTTAAACATAATTTTTTTAGGTGTTCGTGATTTCTTTATTATGATCATTTTCTGTTCCATACCTATTTCTACCCCTACCATATCCACAACTATAATATTCTCATGTAAAAATGACCTTTTAATAAGGCAAGATTACGCGAAAACTAGGCGATTCATTCTTTAATTCATTGGTTTGGTTAGAAATACTTTTTGTGTTCTTGGTATCCAAAGTGTACTTGCGGAAAGGCCACCGAAAAGGAACTTGGGCTCTCTCCTGGGAATGTCTTTTCTTGTTGAATATTGATAATTTGTCTTAATGAACAAGATTTCATTTTCATAAAAGACAATCTTTCATTTACAAATATAATTCAAAAAAGAAAGTGTAAAGTGTGTTTATAAACACTATGTTTACTACCACACAAACTCAGTGTTAATAAACACTACATTTTTAATGCACAAATTTTAATTAGAAAATGACTTCATAATGCTATGCATAATTTTATTCTCATTTATGTAGTATAAAAGTTTTAAAAATTCAGAACATCTGTATTATGATTAGAGGGATCGGTTAAAATTGAATGACATGATTGCACTTTGCCTCTAGATTTAGGCTTGTTTATGACTATGAGAGAATATGAGCACAAGCAATAGAAGCTGAGGTAGGTGGAGATCTTGAGATTGTTTCCTAGATCATGAAAATAATAATTTTCAAAATCGCATTTGTATCTGAAATATAATTAATTCATTTATGCAAAAGGTGCATTCATATATACGATTAACTTCTCTTTTTTTTTTTTTTTTTGTTAGAAAATAAAATAAAATCATGGATAATTGTCATACAATTTGGATCAAAATTTGTCTAATATATTTTTCTATTTTAAAAAGAGTGGTTATGATGAAACGATAATTAATTTGTACTTACTAATTCCAAAAGATTTTCTCAATGCAATATTTAGTTTTAAAAAAAAATTTTTAAACCAATCCCAGATTTTGTTTTGAAGAAACTTTGGTTGTTTTCATTTATCTTAAGATTTAATGTTAATGGTGACAGTTATATTGATGCAAGATTTCTTCAAATAATAATGCAATTTTCTATATTATCACAATAATATTATTTGATTGTTATTCATATCTTTTAATTTGCTATTTGATTAATTAATTTATTAATTATGTATGGTTTTAATTAGTTATTTGTTAGTTGAGTAGTTAAATTTTAAGGGGGAAAAAACGAATTTTTCAATTTAAATATTAAAACAGCTGTATATTTTTTAAACAATTATTTTTTTTTTAATAAACAGGAAATTTTACCTGAAAATGAGGTTTTGAAAAAATGCAAGTATTTGCACAAGATATTTCAAGAAAATATCTTACCACTCACTGATATTTCTACAAGAATAACTGAGTTGTCAGATTGTTGTAGAGCAGAAGTGAAATATTTGTCTCCCTGCCTTTTTACTCCAAACCACTTACCTTTATTGCAAGTAAGTAATCAACATTTTTAAATATATATATTTTGTTGTAAAAAAAGACTCCCAAATTGTCTCATCAATTTTTGGTGGGTCGTGACAGGGATTTGAATATATTTATATACATCTTTACATGATTTGCCAAAATGTAATGTCGGGAAATTTTAACTTAAATTCATTCATTTAAGTTTTCTTTAAAATTCAGAGATCCTCATAATGGCAATTGAGTCATTTTAAAAATAGAACTAGGGAATTTATTTTAATATAAAATGCTAACAACTTGTGACATTAAAGGAAGAAAACAACACCCATAATGCCTTTTTCCTACTAATAGGTGCATCAACTATGTAAGAACGTCTATGCCTGTACGTTTTTTTGCAGGTATAGCAAATATAATAACCCTAAAATGTAGTGACTCAGATAAATGAAATTTGAGACTTAGTTTCAGCATTCAAAGTGTAGGTTTGTGTCAAATTTTGAACCAAATCTATTAAAGGGCTGCCCATTCTGTTGATCTGTACATTTTCATATATGTAAACATGATAATTGGAAAATGCAATGATTTATACAAATTAAATTTGGTATATGATCTTGTTACTAAAATTGAGTTGTTTGTATGTCAAACTTTAGTTTTATTGGTTGGGGAAAAAAACCTTCAAAATTGCATTTTCAGATTTCTTTATTATACTGTAAAGTACAGAATGCATATAAACAGCACTCTGAAACTAAAAATGTGAACACTAGCAATGTTGATGGGCGGATGGGGATGACGCCTTTTTAAAGGAGTATGCAATGAAGTTTCGAGAGACCCTTCTCACAAACACAAAAAAAGCATATAGACAAAATAGCATATCTAATTTGATATATTTAGGTCACTTTTTTTTTAATTATCGCATTTACTTGCTTTTAAAAGTACAGACTGGTTGGTTTTGTCTCAAATTTTGATAGCTGTCTATAATATAAATCTATGTACCAAATTTTATCTATCTCGCTTCCTTCATTTTATAGTCATCGTGTTAGCTTATATTCGAACAGACGGACTTTCAATGAACATATTTGGCTTTAATCTGCAAATTTGGTGTTAAGACCATATTTCAACCATCTATATCAAAGCATTTCTGAGTTATCTTTCTGACAGACAGACATTTTCCAAAATTGTGTTTTTTGAACTGAGGGAGCTGTAAAATATGAAGTTTCACCAAAAGCTTTACTTTACTTTTTCTATACTATGTATACGAGAAGGTTACAATATCACGAAAATTAGATGATAGATGGAATGGATATTTACTTTTTTAATAGTATTATAACGTTATAAAGGTGTCTCCATTAGGGAGGCTCATGTACAGGGATAAACAGAACTTGAACTAATTAAAATAATACGGCTTTAATGTCAGACAATTTGGTAGAATTTTGAATATGAGTTATAGAAAACGCTTTATCTGAAATCAAATAAAATCAGTACTCCTGGCGAACCAGCTGGTCGTCTCAGGTGACTAAAGAAATGAAGGAATTAGAAAATAAAATTAAACATTGTGGAAATGAAATGGAACAAGAAGTTACGATTTTAATAGCGTTATGATGTCATGGAAATTCATTACGATGGCTCATATACGTAATAAATAGAAAAGTAAGGCTATTGTATAACAGAACTGTAATATCTGTCATATTGTGATTGTAAAAAATACTTTGTTTAGACAATCATAAACATCAAGTTATACATAAGATGTTTGATAAAAATTAAGGTACTTAATTAATGGTAAGAGAATCAAAACTCGCCAAATGTAACACCAAAACAAATTGAGAGTAGAATCCTATGAGTGCACATCTAACTTACGAGAGAAAAATAAGCGTCTGTTTATGCTGTTTATATTAAAAGATACCACAATTGTTGATGTTAAAGATGGGAAAAAAAATGTCAAAATTATCGCTGACGAATCCACCTATCCTTCACTATTAATTAATAAGAACCAAAATTAGATACAACCAATATTCCACCAAAAATTTCAAAATATATGAAAGTGATTTTTATCATATTAACATCAATAAAGCGTAATCAATTTTTAATGATTATGTTTAATTAATGTTAACTCGGTTTGGTCATCCAAAACATGCCCAACTCTCAAACAGATAGATAAAGTAGGCAGACTGAAGGTATGTTTTTTTTTTAACTTAAATGAATGCTTAGTGATCCAAGCAAAGAGTTTTAATGAGAAAATTATTTTGTATGTATTTTAAATTATATATATGTAATGATATTTTAAAATATTTTTAACTTAATTAATTTCTTAACTTTTAGTTTAATTTAGCCCATATCAACTTCATTCTAAAATATTCTCTTATTTCCTGATCCCATTCCACTTTTTTTATTTAATTAATTCAATTGAAGATTTGTAAAAATGTTTAGGTCGGCGGTTCACGTCGGCGTTCCAAGTGAAGGGATAAAAAATTGCTGTCCTAAACAAATTTTAAAAGATTCCTATAATTCCCTTACCTAATTTGACACGTATAGGAAATCCCTATCAAAATTTGACAGTATGTAATCACGGAAATAAATTTTACATTAGCTTTTCATCATTTCGTTCTGTGTTAATGTGCTCATCACTTATGCTTGTACATAAATCATGCCTCCTGGAATGCAATAAAGCAAACTTAAAATTTTCAAAGTGTCTTCTCTCTGTCTTCAACGACGATTCTGCTTGAAATATTATGTGTTACATGTATATATTTAGAAATTGTCAAATATTTAGGCAGATTAATTAGGTGTAAATTTAAAAGAAATCTGGAAAAGATTTTTTATTGTTGTTTCTGAGAAATTATTTGAATTTGAAATTATCATTTTGCCTGTTTATTCTCTATGTCATTGTTGAAATTTTTACAAACATTAAAAAAAAAAAAATTAAGATATCCTCTGACCTCCTTTTGTTCTGCTAATTTGGATAGATTGTAGATGGTTGTTCATATTTTTTATGAAACTTTCTTATCATCTCAACTAAGTTCAACTTTCCAAAAAATAATGCAGATACTGTTATGTCAGGTTTTATCAGATATTCCCCACTGTATAAGATATAATTTTTATTGTAATTGTAAACATTTCTTCTAAATTCAACATTTTTAAAAATTTCAAATTGGTAAGGTTTTTTAAATGAAAAGTTTTCAATCACTATTTAAAATTTTATTATAACTCTCAATGCAATTAGTAAAATTTATACTCTTGTTTTATCACATGCAAAAAAAGACAATTAAATTGATATTGCATTCCTTAAAGTAAATGATTAAAAGTTTAAGTAAATAAAATCAAATAATAGGTTTCCTAAAAGTATATTATTGTTTACTTTAGAATTCAATTAATGTTTTGAATTCTTTTCATAGAAAAACAAAATATTCGTGATGCAAAAAGTAGATCCTTAAATGACATAAACTTATGCAAGTATTTTTTTTTTTTTAACAAAAAAGGAAAAAAATTTTTTTATATATTCTAACTTTTTTTGCTTTTATATTGTATCTCAAAATATGTTTAAATCCATTGTGTGTATAAATTATATTATCACATGTTTATTTATGCACTGTTTTTGCAGGTTGGAAAATATATTGATGAATTTGAGAAAGCTTACACTCTTCAAGAAAATATACAAGGAAATGTCGCAGATTTTGATTTCCCTAAAATAGGAAATATTTTTCAGTCATGGATGAATAACATGCCATCTGTCAAGGAGGATCTATGCTTTTGGGTAGACATTATTGTTCACCGGGTGAAACGAATTGAACTTTTTCAATCTTTTGTACTACACAAGCTTTCTCTGGAAGGTGATCGTTTGCAGAAAATGGAAAATGTATTAGAATTGACACATGACTTTTGCTTCAAATCTTTGGCTAAAGCATTTTATGCTCATGGGCTTCCAGATTTATCATTAAAATCATTGCAAAAGTGAGTATTAAAAGTAAAATTGCATTATAGTAAATTTTATTCTTCTATTTTTATTGAATAAATATTAAAATGTTTAATTTACTATTTTATTGAATTAAATTTTTGAAAAGATAAAGTCCTCCATTTCAAAATATTGATGACTCCAGTGTCTTTTGTCTCTATTAGAAATTGTACTCCAAGGAAAAAAAAATATTGAAATCATTATTATGAAATAGCATATAAGAGTATCATTTTTTAACACATTTCTATTCTTGTACAAATAAATCTCTACTTATTTCTTAAAATATTTTAAAATTATCAGTGCTTATTATTCATTAACATTTTAATTTTTAGACTGACTTGGGTAGTTCATAATTTTTTTCCCATATTTTTCATGCAGTTTCAATAATTTTAATGTTAAAATGAAAAGAGAAAACAACTGTTCTAATGAACCAACCACTTACAAATTCTATCATACTTTATTCAAAAGTTGTGTCTGAAATTTTCTTGAATTATTTTTTGTAATGATAGCTTCCTTAACAATGTAACTTAACTATCGATTAAAATTCTAAAATACTTTTATAAATCCAAATATTAATGGTTTATAGTATTTAGTGAAAATTATGATTCATATTAAATTTGTACCTCATATTAAATATCTTTAGAATCTGATTGACATAATTGCACATAATCAAAATTTTAATGAAAATTTCATGTCTTAATATTCAGAATTCTTTAGTTTGAATATTTATTAATCAAATTAATATAAAATTAAACATTATAGAATATTTAAACTTATCTGCACTCTTATATATTGATTATAATCCTGTATGATACCTGTAAATTCCTCTGGGAATACCTTATATGGAGAGAGATGAAAACCTTCTGGTAAGGTGGTTTGTTCTAACTTCCTCTGTAGGCACTATAATGTTGTTATCTTAGCCCATTGCTGATGATGAGTTTTATCTCTATATGAAAGGCTGGTAAATGAATTCATATAGAATTCTTCAAAATTTCTTAGGAAAAACAAGCAATTTTCAAAGTAATTAAAACTTTTTACATTAACATAATACTCCTTGAGAAGTCTTTGAAATATCCTGGCTCAAAAATTTTCTTAAAGGAGAAGGTTTCTGAAACCAAAAATTGGAAGTACAGCAATAACAAAACAAATTTGATAAAATTCAGTATGTAAATGTTATTAACCGTCTATCAAGAAAAAATATTCATCTTCCTTTTGTAGCTGAAAAAAAAATTGAGAATTGCAGCTTTAAAAAAATATTTCTGTTAAGATATGATTATATATTCATGATAAGATATTAAACTTATGCAGGTATTCAAAATCTCTGTTCTTGTCAAAATGGTATTTATTATCATCTCTATTACTTTCAGCAAAGTAAGAAATTTGTCGTGCTTCACACTTTTATTAAAATTTAAAAAAACCTTAGTAAATAAAAAAACTAGAAAATGAAATTAATTCTAAATAATCATTCAAATTTGAATTATTTAAAAAACTCTATATGATGAAATTCAAACTTATTTTATTGACTTTTTTAAATATGACAGTTTGTGAAAACACGCCAGATTTCTTAAATTTAGATGTTGAAAAATTGCAGCTAAATGATTTTCTCTCCTATGGTTTGAGTTCAGAAACTCCTTTTATTAAGAAACCAAAAAAGAAGGGAGATTTAGTGTAAATAAAAATATGGAGTTATGAAATCTAACAAAAAAAAGTTTTATGAGTTTCATGTAGCACTAAAAATTATTTGTGATTACATAAATAATTTAGATGGTAATTTTAAAAATGTTTGTTAGATAAAGAACTGCATGTCTCAACGGTGATTTCAACAGATGTAGTCAATATCTCAAAGAGGGGGGGGGGATCCAGAAATTTCTCATCAATATGTAGAGAAATATATTGATGAGTTTTCTATATCTGCTGCTATATTAATAAATTATATAATATAGGCAAAGTCAAAAATAGCTTAAGTAAAGTGGCAAAGAAAATAAATGTGATTTATTGAAAATGGGGAAAAAAAATCTTAAAAATAAAAAATAATCAAATGTAGTTAATAATAATTTTAAAAGAAATCTTTTGTAATTTATTGTTTATTTAAAATATATGCAAAATCATTAATTAATAACAATAAACATTCACAATGTATTAGGAAAAAATCTGTTTAAAAGGCTTCAAATGAGACTTTAAAAAATTGAATATATTTGAACATGAGAATAGGATCAAATAAATGAAATGTAATAGGGCCTGAAGTGCACTGGACAACCTTCAATTTTCTGAAGTTGCTGCTTTAAGATAAGTAAACAATTTATTTTATTTAAATATTTTCTTTAACTTTAATTGTATGTTTAAATTTAATTTCAACCAAACGAATATATGTTTTTTGGACATACTAAAAGCTGCTTCATAATAATTAAAATACAGCATGGTTTTGCATATACTGTGTGCTTAGTTATTTTACCAACAAAATTCTAGGAGGCTGGTTTTTTTTTTGTTTTTTTTTCCAAAGTTTGTACAATCCCACCCTGTGCTTGTTATTATGCCTCTTTGCCATCAATACAATGATGCTTTAATTTATGGAAATGATTGAATCATTCTATTCCACCAGTTTACTTTGGTAGAATAGTAATAATCCTTTTATGATTGTGAACCTTGAAATTTGGATCTTGTTATTTGATTCTAATTTGTCCATATATATTTTTTATTAATAGCGAATGCCTTTTTTTTTTCAGCTGTAAAAATACCAAAATGGATGATGAATTTATGGAGTTGTATGTAGAATCTCATTTATTACAAATGAAATTATGTAAAGACGATCTAAAAAGGGTAAATTATTTGTTGCTGTCTTTTTTAATTTTTGTATTGCACATCACTTTTAAAAATTTGAAACTATTTGTGAATATTAACAATACTTGGAAAATTTATCTAAATAATATCTTTTTTAAACCATTGATAACCTTTTATAGGTAAAGAACAATTTGCTATAAAAAGTTATTTATTAAAATGTTAAAGTATTTGAAAATGTTTTAATTGAAGAACAGTATTGTTTCCTATATGAAAAGGAAACTTTTATACAGAGTACACAATAAGAAATTTTTACACTAATAGAGATAGGTGCATACTTCTAATTAGAAACTGATTTTAAATGAATAAGGAGTTACAGGTTTACATTGTTGAGTAAATAAATGTGTTGTTGAAAAAATTATGAAGTTTAAGTTTTTATATAATCTCTTATCTCAATTGTTTACAGAATTTAAGTAATCAAAGTCTGTGACTTTTCTTTTAAATTTGCATATGCCACAAAAATTCTCAGAAACTTGTGTGAGTATGTTTAAAGGTCTTTTTTAATTTTATTATCACAATTTTAAATTTTAAGGCCAAATGATTTCAATGTATAAATTTTGCATCGTAGTTAGTTTATTACTGTCTTGAATGCAAAATATACACAGAGAAAGTATTGTAACTATCAAAAATTATGAACTCGAGACTGTAATGAATCCAGGTTGTAGACCTCCCTGAGTTAGAAAAACACATTTTTGGGATTGTCTGTCTGTGAGCACAATAACTCTGAAGTGCTTTGAGTTGACAAATGTAATTTGGTATGTGATCTTTACCACAAATTTCTTGATTTTTTAAAATTAAACTTTGAGCGAAATTCATTAGCTAGAATTTTTTCTGCCCAAGTAAAAATGAACATGATAACTATAAAGCACAAACAATTTAATCAATAAAATTTGGTATGGATATTTCATATTTAAAGTGTAAATGCGAACCAAATCTTGAATCCAACAAGAGCTTGACCATCTGTTGAGCTGTAATTTGACAAGCATATAAATATGATAACTCTAAAAAACAACTACTTTCAAAAAATTAAATTTGGTATATAATCTTGTAATTACAATTTGCTGTTTTGGTTATGAACTATCGAGAGGGAAAGATGTCCGTATTACATATTCGATTTCCGGGACAAACCACGTGACAAAGTATAATTGCCGAAGATTGCATTGTTAGAATTAGTAAAAATTCTAGATTTATTACAAAGATTGCTATTTTGTAATTGTTTTTCATTAATGCCTTGCAATTAATACACAAGTACCACTTTTTTTTAACTATATTATGAAGTGTACAACTCTCATATGTGCAACTCTAAGAATATAGATCTGAGCACCCATGTCTTTCACAGCATTGTTTAGGGTCTAAAATCTTATATAAAGTCTTGAGAGGAATATTTTTTTTAAAGTATAGAGTATGCAAGAAACTTTTGGAAAGACCACTCTAAATGGTTATTGAAAGTATTTATGCAGTTGTTCACCTGACATTCCTACATGAATGTTTTGCAATTCATGTAGACAAAGAAACAAACATATGTATATATATATTTTGAAGCAATTAAATATTAATTTTTGTTGTTAAGCTTGTGTGTGCATGAAATTTAAATTTTTGCTTACTCTTAGATCATTATTTGGTTGAGGTAAATGAATGATTGATTACAAAAGAGCTATTTGTTTGCTTAGTTATAGTAATAAAATATTAGCAAAACTACCTCTATTTTACTACTAAAACATGATCCTCTAAACGTTTAGGTGCAAAGTCAAAAATAGTGCTCTTACAGTTTAAAATTTTAAAAAGAAATATATATATATAGTTTTAGAACAAATTAAATTGTCTATAAAGTTGAAGCTATATATAGAAAATAAACAATTATGCAAACAAAGAACTGTAAATACTTGTAGCCTGTATATTTGACTGTTAGTTTTTCTCCTTACTTTATGTGATATTTTATATAGACTTATTAGATATATTTATTTATTGTTTTCATTTCTTTACTACATGAATATTTTATTTAATTAACAGAAAGAAAATCTTCAAAAGAAAGCTCTGATCTTCTTAAAAAAATTCCCTAATATTAAAAGTGAACAATCAGTCGCCATGTTGAATGTATATCAAGGTTTATTGCTCAAAGAATCACTGCAAATGGATGAAAGATGCATATTTCACGAATATGGGAAAACAGTAACAGAAATGTTTTTAATTTCAAGTCAAAAGTTGACTGATTGGTCTAAAGGTTGGCTTTACTGTGGAAATTTCTTTCAAGAAATGTTTCTTTCAAGGAAGTATAGCGAGTAAGACTAAACTTTAATCATTATTAATTGTAGTAATTACTGAAATGTTTAAAAGTTTTTATATGAGCGAAAAGCTCTATGTTAAATATAAAAAAAAGCAAGTGATGATGAAATCAGAATATTTTAAAATTTGTTACAGCTTTCATTATTTAATTTTTATATGTCTGGATATTTAATTTTCTTCAATTTGGCATGTTTTGAATTTCTAGAAGTATATTGTGTCCAAAATTGTAAGTAAAATCATTCGTATTTAAAAAAAAAATGAGAGGAATATTAAAACCTATGCCATCCCTAAAATTGTTCCCTAAGATATATGAGCCGTTCATTTTGAAAATGGGGCAAGTCCATATTGTGTTATTGCGAGATATTTAAAGGTTTGCACTTCAATAAATTAAAAAAAATTGGTAAGTATAATTTTTTGTATTTTGTGGAACCAGATAATATAGGTTTATAATCCAATAGTGTTTACAGTTCTGACTAAAAAAACGATTTGTGTTCAAATAATATTTAAAACTAAAATTCTTTGCCGCTCCTTTGAAATTCCTTGGGTGCTTTCTTTTCGTATCCAGTATGTGAGTAAATCCATGTAGAAATAAATTTTGCATATTAAAATTTGCAAGTTCCCAAGATTCATTAAAAAAAAAAATCCGTTCTTCCTCACTAATTAGTTTTGTACATGCCCTTGAGCATTGGCAGTCTTTATTCACGAATTTTTTCTCGGGAATAATTTTACCTATTTCTATGTAGTATTTTTTTCCACTATTTCGATTGACTATAACTTTGTTCTCTTCGTAACTTTCCTCTGTAGCATCATCCTCGTCGGATGACGAAGTCAATAGTTCAACTATTCTTCTTTTTTGGAATAATTTTGGTCCGAATTGCCTTCGCATTCAAATCCTGATTCCAAGAATCTTCTTTTATTACCGATTGCCATGGATATTATTTCTACAAAAATAATAATAATAATAAAATTGCTTGCAAATGAGGATTTTTATTTTTAAATTTTTATTTTCTTGTGATGTTTACCAAATTCACTTTCAGATGCGTCAGAGTTATAATTTCCATTGTAATCGTTGTGAGCCATTTTTTTTTCCTTCTTTTTATTAAAAAAAAAAACACAATCCATTATTTATTTTTCAAATAAGAATGAAACTGTTAAGGGATTTTGTACGCCGAACACAAAGAAACAAATTGTCGACTTGTTTAGTATTTATTAGAAACTGAATTGGAACTTTCTTGCAAGCTGATAAAAGTGTTGCCAATATTACTAACATTTCTCGGTGTCGGAAGTAAACATATTATTGTCGAAACACAAAATTAAGATATACTTTTTATTATTTATGAAATATTGTACAGCCACCAATTTTCAATATCAAAGATAGATGGACAGAAATAAAATAGATATTTTTATGTTAATCTTTTTTCTTTTTTTTTCTTTTTTCGTAATAAACTTTTAACTCTTTGAAATGAACAAAAATTAAATGACACGAATGTTTGTGCGAGCTTCAGATTTTCTGTGTCATGCAGCGCTTGAAACTCTTTCACCTGATTCGTTGCTTTTGCATGAGGTTCCATTGGATTGAATAATAACAATGTCTTCTGGCATTTCTTCTGCCGTCCCATAATTCCACTGTTTACTCCAAGAAATTAAAAATAAGATGAAGAGGAAACACAGACGACGGTATAGAAACATCCTAGATTTCAGACATGATGCCAAACAGCCACATTTGCATCACTATACAGTAACAGGGGCTAAATTTAGCTCCTGTTCGGTCAAAAATATGTTCAATAATCATATAATTTGTCAAAAATATGTTCAATCTAAGATGGACTTGCACCACTTTCAAAATAAACATATTTTCAATACTGTTAAGGGCTAAAACTTCCATCTCCCAAATATTAGAATCTAAATATTTTACACATAAAAAGATCATAATAGGTTTTATCTATAATTACCATTATCTCCATTATTTTTTCAAATATGGACTTGCCCCACTTTCAAAATAAACGGCTCATATGCTTTAAGATTAATGGGACCATGAGCTACTTTATTTGTAGATCAGAAGTTTGTATACGATTTTGCAATCTTTCAAGTCTAACCAAAGTTCAAACTGTTCCTAAGCCCTCAAAAAGTGCTTACACTGAGGAAAAATAATAATAAATTATACCTTCAGCTATGAAAAATAAATGCTATCAGAACAACAATTTTCGCCATGAAAAATTGTTTTGCATATTTAATTATTTGGATAATGTGGTTATAAGTAATGATGTTCCCATTAATTTTTATCTTTTAACTAAAGTTTTTGTTTTCTTAGGGCAAAAATAATAGATATTTTTTCTAACAGTGGCTATGTTTCTACATTGATATTATTACGAAAATTGTCCATTTATTGTACTGAGAAAATAGTCAATAAACTAGGTAATTTCTACACTCTAAATTTCTTATTTCTCATGAGATTCCAGAGAATATGAAGCCCAGGTAACATGAATATAGCCAAGATATGCACAAAGAACAGCGTTTCCAGAATTCAACAATAGGTTTCACAAATAGGTTTAGCAAATCTCTAATTACATAATGGAGTAGCTCTGTCAATAGTGTCCACAAAGGCGGCATTAGTAGGGAGGGGTGAGAAAATGAGAGTTCCCTGAAACAAAAGTCTTCACAATTTTAATACAGGGGACTGGGCATTAACGAATATGATAATTTAAAAACCATTTTCAAGTTAATATGTTATAAACGCTGGATATATTCAACTAACTGTTTAAGTCAGCAGCATGATGATATTTGGCAATATAGTTGACAGGCTGGCAAATCAATAAGATTTCGTATTTTCCCGATTAGTTTTGGATGGCCGTTTAAAATTCAATGCGATGGGTCGACAGCATTAAATCCGCAAATTTTCAGACATCTTATTCAAATGTTGTTCATTCAGCTCATTCAAATGCTGGCATTATTTTAGGTAGAATAAACGAAAAGATGGGAATTAAATCAGATATAGTTTTTTTGCCGACTGTTCGTCCTTCGGCTAAAATATTATTATTTTCGTCTCTTACTTCGATCACCTGTCAATAGAATTATTAGGAAAATTAAAACAATTGTATTATATATGACATGACTTTGTGTATATATTTCCTAATCAAGGGCTCTATTAAAACTGCTGGAAATAATTATTTGAAATCTAAAATATAGAGTAATTGAAGAGAAGTTATTCTTCTAAAAATCACGAGTGATTGACAAATTTAAACCAAGCATTATAACAGTTAACAGACACAAAGGCAGTTTTGAACAATATGATTCTTCTTTTCTTCATATTGTTAAAATCATAGCTTGTAAGTCAATTAGAATAAAATTCATTGCATTGGGAGTGAAGGAATTAATGCATGTTTAATTCTTTAAAATCGTTTTTTTTTTTTTTTTTTTTTTTTTTTGCTTGGAAATTCTATTTAAAGGTTCTAGTTCAGATGATCTGGACAATACCAAAATTATGAAACCCATTTCCAATTTAAGGTGCATTATTAATTAGATATTTTAATAAAATATTTTACTGTTTTACCTGATGAGTGCTGATTTTTATTTATTGCGATTCTGGGTAAGAAAAATGTTTAATTGCACCATCCTTTTAATTCCTGTATTCTTCTTTATTTAATATCATGATCTGTTAGATTATTTTTTCATGATTTCAGAGTTTAATATTATGATTATTAAAAATGTTTTTATTTTCTCATTTTATTATTTATTAAATATGCACACACATACAAAGTGTACATCTACTATTAGCATCACCCCATAGATTATTTCCAAACTGCCTAAAGGCAGACATATAGTTGCAATTGGATAAATACTTTAAACGATGGAAAATATTATATTTTATGTTGTTTGAATCAATCAATGTATTTCACAAAAAGTTACAAACTGTTTTATACTGTCCTATCAATCATATTTAATAAAATATTCTTGACACTGTAATATTTTAAATGTATGTATTCCTTTCTTCTGGGGCTAAAACTGGCTGACATAAAAAAAAGTTGAAAATCATTATTTTAGACAAATTTTACAGATATTTTCAAGGAGTCGAGAAATATTTTAAGGGGTCATTTGATGTATAATCATTTGATATTCACAATATTTTCATCTATCTAAAATAAAATGTTTTACTAATCTTCAGTGATAAAAATAGTTTTTTTAAAAAACATATATATCATGTGTTTCTCTATAATATTTTTAACTAATGATAATAATCTTTCACTTGGTGTGATAAATTAAAATATAATGCTATGTTATATAAGAATATTCATCTTAGATTTTTAGAGATATGAGTATTTCTGTAATAACGAATCATTAAACTTTCTATCACACTTAGTTATTAATTTACGTAATTCATTCATACAAAGAAGAATATAATAGTATTTTGTTGTTGTTGTAGTAAAAAAGAAGTTTTCATATTATTTGCTAATTGGCTCATTTTGTTTCATGCACTATTCTTTTAAGGTATTATAAATTTGCTCTGAGATCCTTCAGCAAGTCATGCAAGTATAGTGGTAACACAAAATCCATAGAACCACTTGCAAAGGTAATTATGGCATGTTAGTTTAATAGTTTTTGTTTAACACCTATTCAAATAATATTTTGGGTGGAAAAGCTAAAAGCTCTTGCTATGTCTTACTTGCATTTCACACATTTAGCTTATTGTATTAGTTGTTTGTAAATAAGTATGTCAACATTTTTTTTTTTTTTAATTTACTATAATTGTTGAGCTAAAAGTCAATGCAATTTTGATATCATTGAAGAGTTATCTTATTCTATATTTGTAAATTAATTATTTTTCTGTTCATAAAATTGATAAACAACATGGGTGTTAATATATCTATGAAATATTGTTTACACATTATTCAATTAATAACTTTCTATAAACCATTATTTAAAAATATTTCTCCCAATGTAATGTGTAAATAATATTGTTTGAAATTTCTAAAATTTACAAATATTTTATGTTAGTAAAACCCACATGATGATGTTGTATATCATAAGAAAAATTAAGAAACTAAAATCTTTAAAAATAATTTTTTGAGGTGTTTTTTTTCTTTTGCTAATGGTATCAATTAGTCAACTGCAGACGGTAAAATTTGAAGGGGGGAGGGAGGAAAATGCTATTGAAAAAATAACAAAATTAAAAAATTTGCTGCAAATAATGCTTTTAGAATTTAAATTGTATAAAAATAAATTTTTTGTGAAATTTCTAATTTGGCTTTTTACCAAATCAGTAAAAATAACTTGGAATTTATCGAAAAACAATTAATTAAAAATCAAAGAAAAAAGTTATTATTTCTTTAAATTAAATAGAAATGTAACATCATTAAATAGAAATTGCACATCACTTAAAATTTTTTTTAAGTGTAATGGAATATTGTACGCAAGATTCTTAGTTTCAGTTCTTAAAATTTTTCATAAAAAAGTTACTATTTTTAAAAAATTTCTCAAAATTCAGTAAATTACATCAGAGGTCAAAACAAATTTCTTTAAAAAGACAATTATTTATTCTCTTCAAATGGGGCTCTGTTTTTTTTTTGTTTTTTTTTTCCCACTTTGCAAGCAGTAGAAAAATCATCCAATAATACACAGAATATTAAATAAATTTTTTCTACATTAAACTTTAAAATTCCAACTTTGAAGTACATTGAGTCACCATTACTCATAAGTGCTAAATTTCATGATTGACATAGTAATTGATTAATTTAAACTCCATAAAAGGACATGTACAAATTCTTCCTTTTATAAGTATATGTATATTTGCACAATAGTTTATATATCTAAATACTCAACAGTTCACTTTATCATTTTAATATAAAGTTTGAGCACTTGCATACAAAAGAATTTATACTTTTAAGATGATATTTTACATTGAAATTCACACTTTTTTTTATTATTGTGTTTTAATAGCAGTATTATATTTTCAGATAATAGGGCTGCTTTCCTCCTCTGATGTTCCATTAAACTATCGAAATGATGTAATTGAAGATTTTATACAAATACCATTATCATATTTTATTCCATGGATACCACAACTACTTGCAGGAATTTTAAATACTGCAGATTGCCACCTTGAATATATTCTACTTAAAATTGGTTTCAAACATCCTGAATCTCTATACTTTCTGTTGCATTCAGCTATGAATGAGATAAATTCAATGCCAGTTCACATGTTTGAATCCAAAGGTCAGTATCCATATATAATTATTAAAGATTAATAGATTAGATTGTCTTTAAAGGTTAATAGTTTGTACAGAATATATTTCAATGATGTTTCATTTATTAGAAGATGAAATTCTACTATTTTTACTTGTTTACGCTTTAAAATAATTATTTTAAAATTTCTAAATTTATTTCATTTGCACTAGCTTCTTTAACAATTTTTAAATAGATTTTATGAAAAATAATAGCATGTTTTTATGGAGGATGAATTTAAAAAGGGATGGAACAAGATATATTGTATGGTTGAAAGTAGATTGGCTTGTAAAGTCATTGATGACTTGTCAGTTCCAGTTAAAAATTTACTGTTGGGGACGAATGGTTTCTTTAATTTTCAAGCCTTGAAAAGTTTACCTATCGCATCACTGAAAGTGTTCATAGGATAGCTGAGAAAATTCTAACTATTCGAAACTGAACCGAAAGATTGTTAGTTTAGATTCCAGGACATTCAAATATTTCCTGGAATAAATGGATGAATTCATTCTCAAAAACAGTCCTGAGAAGAGAGTGGATTGCAGCTAAATATTTATTTATTACATATTGCCAGAAATCTTGCTTCAAACTATACACCAAATTTATGGAAGAAGTAAGAGATACTCCTCACAAAAATCTAAGAGATATTTCTTCCATTTTATGCTCTTCTGTACAGCTTAAAAATAGAAGTAATAGTCATTCTCCTAATTACTTCACTAGTTATTCCTATAACAAAGAAAATGACATTATGTTCTTTAGTGCTGTTTGAATTATTAAAGTCATGAAGCAAACCCAAAGAATGAATTTAATCATTAAGCAAAGCTTTGTTCAAAAATGTATATGTAAATGCCATCTGTATATTTTTCTTCAATCATTGAAGTTTTTTGACATACATTAACTGTGGCTGAGTGACATTAGAGGATAACAATCTGCATTGCTAATAATCTCAATTAATACAATTTTTAAAAATCTAATGTTGCTTGTTTGTCTTAAGGATAATTGTGTAAAAGAATATTTTTAAATTTTTAGTTACTGTGTAGAAAACTATTTAATTTATTGTATTATTATTATTTTTTTTTTTTTTTGTACGATGGATTTTTTTATATAAGCCGAGCATTTTTGGAATTTTGTCTGAAACTAAATTATTAGTATTGACCTATGTACAAATCCGCTATTCTTACAAAAAAAATTTTTTAAAATAAAATTAAAAAAACATAATTAAGAACATTACTTGAGCACAAGCAATAAATTCACCAAATACAGAACTTTTTAATTCTATAATATATATTTCTTAATTTTAAGGGATCGTGGATTGATTTTAAATTATGAAGAGAATTGATTTTCTTATTGTGAAAATGAAAACTGCAAAGAATACTGTAATTTCCATACTTTTAATTTGTGCTGAGTTTTCAATGCTTAAGTTTTCCGTAAAGACGTTCACTGTATTTTGAAGAGTGCTGTACAAGAATTTTTCTTTTTGCTCATTTTTGAAACAAAAAGAATGGCACAGAAAATAAGAGTGTCACAGATACAGATCATACATAAGACAGTAAATGAATAGAGAAAATGTGTTAGTTTCAGATAATCAGATCTGTAAGTTTCATTTACTAAACTATTGCCATTGGCATCTGGCGTTTTGCTTTACAACGACTTGATTGAAAAATATTTCTTCGTTTTATCTACTTAGTGATATTTTTACCCTCATGGCAACATGTTTGGATTTCATAGTTTTTACTTTGGTTTATATATATATATATATGTTTCGAATTTGAGATAAGCACGATATTTCCTATTCTCGGTTTATATTCTGATATATACGAGATATCAAACTGCTTTTTTCATGTTTAATTTCAATAAAAACTAGATCTTGCTTTTTAAATTTCTCTTTTAAGCATATGATTTTAATGCTGTTTGGTCTAATCATTCAGAAATTTTACTAAAGATTTTTAAATACTTTTGCAATAAAAAATGTCTTTAAAAATGCTGCATTGCATTTTTTTATTTATTGCATTTCTTTGTTTATAGAATATTTGTTCACTTAAAAATATGTAGGAGTTAAATCAAAGTACTTAACAAAATATTATTTTTCATGTATAACACATTTCAGTCATTCTTTTATTTCCCATTCTTTTTATGTGTTTTTAAGTTAAAATAAACTTGTTGTATGTGATAAAGGTGAAAGAAAAAAATTTATTGTCTTTAAGAAAAGCTGAATTGAAATGTAATATTAACAGATATTCAAAACTGAGTAATATTTTTATTCAATTTGCAAAGAGAAAATAAAGTTATATATATACAGTGGTGGCCAAAATTGTGGATACTTTTGAAAATTTTTATGTTTTCTAACTTTGTATGCTTATAAAAATGTAACGTTTCACAAAATGCAAACTCTTACATACCATTTTAAAGAGAATTTAATACTGATATCAGTACAAAAAGCTAAATTCAAATATTTGCAATACAAAAAAAGTTGAGTAGCAATAATTATAGGAATACATTAGATGCTGATGACTGCAGTGAGTTATCAGTACTTAGTAGGGTAGCTTTTATTTTTTATTACAGCTACACTTTGATGTTTCATTGAGCTGACAAGAGTTTTAAATTTTTCCTTCCTTATTAAATGATGCCAGGAAACAATTATAGCCACAATTAATTTCCTTTTATTTGATGAACGCTTCATATATACAAGAGTTTTCTAATGGTACCATAAGTTCTCAATAATTTTGAGGTCAGGACTAGTTTTTGGCTATGATAACAATTCAGTGTTCTTTGTACTAAATCACTCTTTCGATATTTTTGCTGTGTGGCAAAGAGCCGAATCCTTCTGAAAAATAAATGATGCATTATTGGGAAATCGATCACTAATGGAAGGTGTAAGTTTTGGCTCTAGAATAGTGTCAATGTGTTTTCTTACATTTAATGTTACATCAATAACATAAGAGACCAATATCGTCTGCTGACATGCATGACCAAATCATAACACTGAGTTCTTCATAGTTGCCTGAGTGCAGTCAGGATGTTGCTCTTCGCCTATTCTATGCCTTACCTATCTTCACCATCACTACCAAATAACAATGTGTTTGTTTCACCACTCCGTATAACTTGTGACCACTGATCTTCTGTCCAATCAATGTATTCCTTTGTCCACTGTAATCTTTTTATATGCTGCTGTAAATTCGGACAAGGATTTTTTTTTCGTTCAATACTATCTCTTAGACCAACATCTAATAACAATTCTCTTGATTGTTCTTGAACTGTCTGAAATACCAGCATTATTCAATTGACTTCTGATGACATTCTTCTATCTTTGAGACATAGTATTTTTATTTTTCTATCATCAACAAATGTGGTGCACCTTTTTCAATCATTTGCTGCTTTGTCTTTTTATTGAATTTGTCTCCTGATGTCATAAATAAAATTTTCTGACTCCAAATGAAGTCACTTAACCACCAACCTGTCTTATATTTTCAGTATAGGAAAGACCACATTCATGTAACACAATAATCTTAGTTCTCTTTCTATGTGCCCAATCTATTATTTTATTTGATGTCATTGCTTCTTGACTAAATATTAGAAATATTTACAAAATTTCCAACTGTATATTAAAATGTTTAACAAAATTTTTTACTTCGATTTAATTACATAAAAACAATCTTCCTTCTACAGAAAAAAACACAATAATGACGTTCCAACTTCAAACATGATGTTAGCTTCTGCTAGCAATCATTAACATTTGATTCCCAGAACAAGAGCAGTGATTTATTTGTCAGGAAAGTTAGAAATTACAATCCACTTCATCACTGTGTTTGTTATTCAGATTAAGTAAGAATAACTATTTTGTTATAGCAAATATTTGAATTTTGATTCTTGTATTGAAATCAGCATTAAATTCTCTTTAAAATGATATGTAACAGTTTACATTTTATGAAATGTAACATTTTATATAAGCATACAAAGTTAGAAAACATAACTATTTTCAGAAGTATTCAAGTTTTAGCCACCACTGTGTGTGTGTGTGTGTGTGTGTGTGTGTGTGTGTGTGTGTGTGTGTGTGTGTGTGTGTGTGTGTGTGTGTGTGTGTGTGTGTGTGTGTGTGTGTGTGTGTGTGTGTGTGTGTGTGTGTGTGTGTGTGTGTGTGTGTTGTTTTAAAAAAAATTATTGCATCATATATGGGACTTTACTTAGCTTTTTCCATATGACTAAAAAATTGATTAAATCGGATTCATTGTTGTAATTGGATTTGTATTTTTATTATGATTTTCATTTTAAAAAAAACTATAAAAATATACATAAAACACAAAATTTCTATGGATGGATGGATCTCTCTCTCTCTCTCTCTCTCTCTCTATATATATATATATATATATATATATATATATATATATATATATATATATATATATATATATATATATATATATATATATATATATAATCACTGTATATACTGTAATCAAGAATATGACCTGAAATTATTATATTTTGAAATTTGGAATCAATTTTTTGTGGTCGTATGTGCAGCTGATATGTTCCATAAATCATAAGTCCAGTAGATATATAATTATAAAATCCGTCTTGAAAATATTGCTTCTCTAAAATAGTTTTCTAATCTAGATCCCTCAGTGAACCTAACTTTTCTTTCAGATAAATCATTTACCATAATCAAAAATTATTACATGTTTGTCAACCCTGTTTCCCAGTTGATTAAATTGGCTTTAAAATATAGAGAACTGTTATCTAAATTATTCATTCTATTGTATTGGTAAAAATAATTATTTTTTATGAAGGAGTGCTAATTAGGCTTTTTTTACTCTTAATTAGGGATTGCAATACCGGTATACTGGGATACCGAATACCGGTATTTTGAGCCATTTGTACAAGTTTGTAATATCGGTATTCACAAGTTTAAATACCATTTTTTCGGTATTTACTAGAAATTTTTTAAATTGTCTCGCCAGCATAGCAAAATACTACACATTTTTGTTTTTAAGTCTCCCTAAAGGACGAAATTAATTAGACTGTGAATACAAAGTTGCTTCGTACAATCAAGAGAAGTGATAAAATACTGTTTGACAATGGATTGTAAAACCCTCCGCACTTTTGCGCATGTGTTAGATTGGGTTTAATTCGACAAAATAAGGTTGAGAAGAAAGATAAAAGGAGGTGATGTTTACATTTAACAATGAAGACTCGCGGTTTTATGAGACGTAAACAATACAGATAATTAGTAATGCACAATAAAATATTTCAGAGCAATTTTTATTTAATATACGGGACAAAACTTTAAATTATGAAGAATAAAGGAAAGAATACAGAAACTTCTTATTATAAAATATAGTGGATATAGAAACTTCGGATTCCGACTTTGAAAAGAGGGAGAGTGATATTGACAACAAAGATTATGACAATGTAATTGTTGAAGAAGATATTGCTAATGAGGGTGAAATATTAACCCATCAAGAATTGCTTCCTATAAAATATAAAGTTTGTAAAATTGTTAAGATATTTAAACGTTTCCCAACAAAAAATGCCATATTACAAAAATATATACTAACTGAAAATAAAACAGAATATATGTTAATATTAGATTCTAAAACAAGTTGGAACAGTTTACTCCTAATGATAGAACGTTTTTGAAACTGAGAAATCCAATCCAAAAATCAATAATCGACTGAAACCTGCAAATTTAATTTTTCAGATAGTGGATTCGACTTCATATCCAGTACTGTATCAGTTCTACTTCCAATAAAACTGGCTGTTGAGGCATTATTTCGTAGAATATAATTTATTAACAGCTAATGCAACAATAAATTTCATGTTGCAGTCTCTGAAAGAACAGCACAAATCACATATGAAGAATTATAAATTACATTGAAAAATCGCACAGAAGAAAGGCATACCGAAATAGAAAATGTCTTACGGTATTTACATAATTGTAATGATTTTAAAAATGAAAAAGAAGAAAAGAGACTAACCAAATCAAATAAGATAAAATTTATTTTAAATTTTCTTAAAATGTTCTCCACACAAACCTATCCACATTCAGAAGAATTCGGTACAGTTATCGAATATCATGATGACATTAATGTCGATAGTGAAAAGGATTTGTCTCTTCAACAAAAATTAGAATTGGCGATAAATAAAAAAAATTCAACAAACCAAAATACAATACAGGAATCAGCTATATCCAAAACCATCCGACGAGAAATCGATTTATTTGAAGATGAGGTATTTAGAAGTAAATACTTGGAAAAAGTATATTATGCATTGCTAACAGTACCACCAACTAGCGTAGATGTCGGAAAAGCGTTTTCGGCAGCTGGTAATTTTTGCATAAAATTACGTTCCAGGCTTAATGACAGTACAATTGATGCATTATGTTTTTTTATGATCACATTTCAAAAATTTATTACCACAGACTGAATAATGATATTTACACGTTTTTTAGATTTAAATAAATAAGATGTTCCTTTACTTTTTTGTGATTATATATATATACTGTAATAATTTATAAGTTACAAATTATTTTTTTATGATATTTACACTCTAATAAAACTGGCAAATAAAAAACACCTGTATTTTCTTTCTTTTTCTAAAATTTCTTCTACCGGTATTAAAACCATTATCCCAGTATTAAGATCTAAAAAATACCGAATATCGGTATTGAACTTTTGGTCCGATATTGCAATCTCTACTCTTAATATATCACCAAAAATTCCATTTTAAAAATCATTATCTTAAAAAGGAAATTTGAATTTTGTCAATGTCTTTTGATAAGCAGTAGAATAGTATTTTTTTTATTACTATTTCTGCAGCTAAGAAGGTGATGTACTGGTAGCTCACAATAGTTATATTAATAAAGATGTAATTCAATTCAGTTAATAATATTTTATAATTATATTGTTTTATAATGCTTTGAAATATTTTACAAGCTAGACATAAATGAAACAAGATGGCAAAAATGTATTTTTAAAAAAATTCTCTTTAAGTCCTTATAAATATTGTATTTAAGATGTGGCCAATCTTCATCAATTATGCCTAAATTGCATTTAAATAAATATTAAAAATTGCAATCAATTTTGTGAATTAAAATATTTCATATGAAAATGATCATATTATTTTAATGCCAATTACTACATAATAATTGCAGATTCTGTATTAAGAAGATGTCTATAATGACTGTACAGAAATTTTAATAAGTTCCTTTGCTTGTATGATAAATATATTATATATGGAAAATGTAATAATCGAAAATCAAAGTCCTGGTCCAGTTCATGGTGAACAGTGTCCAAAAGGCTCAATAACAAACAACAACATCTTATTCAAAACAGGGGTAGTATTCATTGTAGCAGAATGCAGACAAAGCATACTCAATATATATATATAACAGTATTTAGTCTAGCAGCAGATAATCAGTAATAAACAGAACAAAGCATTGAAGAAGAACTTGATCTGCTCAACTGGCTATTTACTTGATTGAATACTCAAATCAATACAGACTTACTTCAGCTCTGTCTCACAACTATTTCGTTTCTGTGACAGGTTAAGACCACTATTGCTCACCAGACTTTTGTAGATTCTAGAATCTTTGATTTTGTCGCCGAAACCGGGAGGGGAGGGTCATTGACTTGGTACCCATTCATTATCCATCAGAACTACCCATAAAACTGTTTTTCTTATTACAAATTTACAAATATGATAAAGCACGGTAATAATTGTAAAAAAAAAAAAACATTATCAAGTAACATTAAGTTTATCTTCAATTTATAAGCTTTGCTGTTTTCAATTCTAGCAGTTATTTTGCATATATAAACATAATCCATAATTGAAAAACTGATCCATGAGAAATCATTTCTTCATCAGTATTTGTTGTTTGATAATTTTCCCTTTGAAATATTTAAAGGTTTTACTAATTTTTCTCATTTTTATCTGTAGAGCACCTGAATTACCACCCCTATGTGAAGCTTATGAATAATATAAAAACTTCTCATCCAATGTTAATTTCCACTTTAGAGAAAATTGAAAATGAGGTAATTACAAATAAAAATTTTGTTCATATTTTTATACTTTTCAGTTTCTTTATCTTTAATGTTATCCACAAGATTAATTTATGTGTTGAATCTTTACTAAATTTTCAATATATACTTCAATATAAAAATTTAAATTCTCCAAATAAACATTATAAAAAAAGTTTTTCATTGGCATTGCAGAAATTTTGCTAATCCTATATTCCTACATAATCATGTGTCTACTTTTACACAAGTTTTTAAAAATATGCCTGAAATCCAATTCAATCTCTTTTGTGTGTGTGTGTGTTTTTGTAGCCACAATAGCCTGTAAAAAAAAATCATCATTTGAGAGTATTGGGTATGCAAGATAAGTAGTAAAGTATAATTTCTTGTTGTTTTTGTCCAAGTGATAGCATTGCTTTTCTTGGGGGATTTTGTTTTTCATTTGTCTCAACAGGCCGATTTCTGAACTGAGGATCATAGAGAAAGCCCATATCTGGTTGCTATTAATAAATTTCTTATGATTATCGTATGCTCCGACTTGTCTTTCCCCATGAAGCAGTGCTTTTAAAATCTCAAATCAAGAAGTATTATGCATGTTTTAAGAATTAAGAGGAGTGCTGCAAGTACTTTTATTCGATAAAAGAAATACAGATAGAGTGTTATTAATTATTAAATGCTGGGTTATAATTACCATTAGGGCAACCAAGCAAGTGTGCTAAGTGTGGGAAAATATATATATTGATTTTTTATTATGTAGGCGAGAATATATTTTTTTAAAATATAAATGTTTCTAATAGTATTTATATGCTTAATTTTTAAACTATAAAATTATTTATCTTGTAGAAATCAATTTTTCCTATTTAAATAGAAAATATTGCCAGTGGAAGCATTGATGACTACTTAGATATATCTATACTACATGTGCAATGAGTTTAATGCAATTCTATTAGAAAAGCAGTATGAGATGAAAAAGACTTGCCCATTTAGTTATACTCTCAGTTGAAAATAAGTAAGCCCCAAAAAATAACTTTAAAGAAATAATGAGTTTAGAAAGAAAATAGTGAATTTTGTAATGCAAGTATAAAAAAAATAAAGTGTAGTGAGTCCATGCTCCGTCATTTAACTATTGTTTTGACTTCAAGGAATGAGTATTCCGATTATTATAGACATAGTCATTATAATGTGATTCGACTGTGTAATATATATATATATATATAATACTGTATAATATTGTACTGCCATCATGAAAGAAATATTGCATGGTATTTTAAAACTCTTGCATTTTACACTGTTATTTATACATTATATGCAACTTGAATATGTATTGGATGATCAACTTTTTTTCCATATTTAACCAAATATTTATATTTGTGAATCTGAAATATCATCTGGCTATATTCATTGTGATTTTTCTACTATTTAAAATTTGATTAGTGTTAAAATAATCAGTTAAATACAGGCTTTTTCAAATAGATCCTGAGTAAAAAAAGTTCAGAAATGAAAAGAAAAAATAAGGATAAAGAAATTAAATATAAAAACAATCAGTGTTACATTTATACGGAATAAAATAATTAGGATTCATTTTTTTTTTCTACCATTCCTTCAAAACTGAATTGAATATTAAGAGTGATATCATAAATATTCTAAATAAATTATTTGCAATTCATATTTTTACTGAAACAGCCTAGGTTAATATATTTATGTGAGTATGACATTGATTTTTCTTACTAAGCCATAATGATTAAGAGACTGCATAATTGTTCTTATATGTTTTCTTTTTTATTTTAGCTCATTCTGCTCAGCAAAAAAGCTACTCCCAATATACTTGGTGTACTGAGAAGAATAGAATTAAAAATCTGTGATATATTTTTTATGTGTGCTACAAAACAAATTGATGCCAATTCCATTGATAAAAGAATACAGAATATTTTTATTGAATCATATAATTCTTTAGAAACTGAAAGTGATCCTGAATTGAGAATGGCATTAAGCAATTTACTAAAACCAAGGTATTATTTCATTTCATACATTTTTTTTTCATTCCATGTGCATTTTACATTGTGTTTT
Source organism: Argiope bruennichi (assembly GCF_947563725.1). NCBI lineage: Eukaryota > Metazoa > Arthropoda > Arachnida > Araneae > Araneidae > Argiope > Argiope bruennichi. The sequence continues at coordinate 57,776,691 of NC_079157.1, read as the reverse complement.
GGTATGAAATGAAAATTAAATGTTTACTCTTATTTGTTTCAAAAGTAAGGAGAATATTACATTAATTTTTGCTTTTTGGATATATCTTTTTTCCATCTAGCAGCCTTAAGTAAATCATGTTCTTTTGAAAAATATTAGGTACAATTATATGGTAGAAGTGTGGTGGCTCTCCACTGCAGAATGGTTTTTGTGTAAACATTTATAAGCGAGCAGAAATGGAGACTTGATCACTCTCGCTTTCACCAGCACTTCAGTTGTGGTTGTGTTACGTGGCTACGGAGCCTAGCGGCGCAGGTTCAATCCTTGCTCAGACAATTGCCACATTGGTGACCCGGACGTGATCTGAACTGACAAACACAACCTTTGTACATCTGTCATGGCACCATCTACCCACAGCAACCAAAAATCATCAGACACATTTGACGCAGCAACCAAAGTCGTCAAACTCACTTTACGCACCAGCAGCAACTCGTCGTCGCTAGACAAAAGTTCTGATTTCGCAGCCGCGTAACAAGATCACAAGACAAAAGTGATCACCTCTGTCCAGAGGCTGTTAACTGGCTTATGAAGCTATCACCACAGAAGTACATTAAGATCATGTACTTTCTGTTTATAAATTTTCCTGATATTATATCATGCTATTAAAAAAACTAAATATATGAGGGGGAAATTGCAGGTGAAGATTTTATAGCATATTTAAAAAAATATGTTTATTCATTTTAAAACTTTTTTTTCTTTCTTTCTGAGCAGAAACTTGTTAGATCACTAAAAACATTCTTGATGGGATTAGTTATGCCATTGATATAAAATAAATTTTCTTATACATTGCCTAATTTTCTGTTTTCATTTTTTTATATGAAGTATAAACAGGGAACCCGTAAATAAAAAGGCTGTACTTGAACATGGTGTTACTTTAACTTAATTCAAAAATTAATAGAAACTCATTTTAAAATTTTTGAAATATTGTGAAAACTAAGACATGGGAAAATATAAAGGAAATTTGTAAAGACCAGGTCTTAACTAAATGATTGGAATTGTATTTACCGAATGAAAATTCTTCCATTGAAATAATCTTTGGGCAAAGTGAAAAATTCACGAATGTTTACTTTGATACGGTTGGAGGTATCTGAGATAAAATAAAAAATTTGTAAAGAAAATATAGAATACAAATAAAAAATGGTGTGAGGTGAGTTTAGAGAAGGAAAACATCTTGCTCAAAATAAAATAACTTTATTTAATGTTGATTATTAGTGATTTAGAGGAAGCATGATTTCATAGTTTTATTGCAGAAATCATCCATTGGAGTTACAATAGAAGAATCCAGACTCTTGCTAATGGCCTTTCTTGCACCAATGTTCCAGAAGATATATACAAAGAACAGCATGTATAAATATAGCCAAAAAAATGGACAGCAAATCACTAAATAATAAACACAATCCTAAATAGTTGATTGCATAGAAATAGAAATTTCGCTATGTGATCAACTTTTCCAAAGAGAAAATGATGGATTGAAAAATGGAGGATAGAAAAATTAGTTTAACTTTAAATATGAACTAACCAATTCCGTGAAACTAACCTTCTAACTTTTTGCATAGTTGATATATTATTAACTTGCCTCCAAATTTAAACATTCAGCAGCATTGTTGTCAAGGTTATGACTTTGTAAACGAAACTGAAATGAAAATTTGGTTCTTACTGAGCCTTTTTTTCTTTCTTTCCTCTTAATTTTTTAAAAACTATTTAATTCAAGTAGAAATTTACAAATAGATTTTATTAACTTGTTTTTCATTTTTTTATAAAAATTAATGTTTATTCTTCTTATATTTGAATACTCTTTAATTCTTAATAGAAAAGTAATTATAAATGTAACTTTTATAATTTAAAACTTAGGTTATAAATAATTTAAATTACTATTATCATCTTAAAACAGCCTTAAAAGTTTTAAATTTTTGGATTTTAATAATGACAAATTATTTCTTTTAACTTAAAGAAACTGTATTTATGTCAGAAATTAAAGAGAGACCTGGTTATTTTTTTTAAAATGTAAGCAAAAATTCACAATATTAATATTCAAAAAGAAAAAATAGAAAGCAGATATTAAGTCAATGAGTGCATAGGCAAAAGTATCAAAATTTTCAGCTAGGTAATGTGGTAAGCTGCATAGTTTTCTGATGAAAGGCAATTTTTTTTTAACGTCAATAGCATTTGTCCATTATCAGATTTTTAAAAAAAATATCGCTCTTATGAAGAATCATGATTTATCATTAGTGAAAGGCAACAAATTGTATTTTGTTCCCTAAGTTTTTATGATAATTACCTATCCTGTATTTAATTAAAAATTAATATGTAGAATAAATTTTTGTAAATATTGGATAACTTTTTTGTGATGTGAATAATTATAATTAACGATTATTATAATTTAGTTTACACTTATAATTTTACATTATGTAAAAATTAAATCATTATTCAAGTATTAGGTGAGTAAACATTTTTTCATAAAAAAAATAACATAATAATTAGAATTATATCATGCTGTTAATTTAATATAAATAATTTTTTCATTTTTTAAAACCTATTTATATTTATAGTTATTTTTCTTTTAAAACTTATAAATCAAAGGTTAAGAAAATAAACATTTTTGAATTACAAAAATGGAAAACATATTAATAAAAATTATTTGTAGATTTTTAATTTAATTTGTATAATTTCCTAAAAACATTTAAAGGAAAAGAAGAAAGGAAAGACAATAATCGAACTCTCACTTCCTGCTTACGAAGTTAACAGCTATGCCATTGAGGTTTTGAATGCTGAGACAAGTTACTAGTATATAAATTATGCAAAAAGTTTGAAGGCTGATTTCTCGAAATTAACTGGTTCATATTTTAATGAATGAACATCTTAAAGATGTACTAACTTTATACTAAATTTCATTCCGAATTTAATATTCCAACCTGCATCCTCCTTCCCTCGAGTTATAAAGGTTTTCCTATAGAGCGTAATACTACATAGATTTTTCTGGAAGAATGTTCAGATCTTGGTTCCTAATAGATATAGGTCCATAATTCTTGCAATTTTTAAAACTTTCGTTTTCCTTACCCAGTTCAGTATCTTTCTTATATATTTCTATAATCTATCCTTATATCTATATCTACCCCTATAAGGGTAGATATAATAGATATAAGGATAGATTATAGACGTATAATCACAGGGAAACTGTATTACAGGTCATAATTGTATTAATTTGTCTTATTGATTGTGAAAATTTTATTTGTAAGATATACTAATTATAAAAATGTAGAATTTTTTTTTAAGGGTTTTTATTTTTTTAGTGTCCTTCCCCTTTAATTTCTATAAAAGTGCATTATTTAGGAATTTAATTTTCATAATATATGGAAACTAAATGTATATGCAATTTAATTATACTATTTAATATTGCCATTTAAAGAATTATTTTTTTTATTATAGTGAATGGAAATTGGAAAATATCAAGTGCAATCTTTCTGAATGCATTAAATTATACACAGTTAAAAAGAAAATGAGCAAAAGGTATACTTTTTATATTTTATTTCAAATTCTGTTGGAGACACTGCATGGTTTTGATATTTTGCTATGAAATTGAATATATTTATCCTTTTTCTCTTTGTCAGATCATTTGTACTCGATCCATTTTCATATCTTTCATCCTTTCGCCCTGATCAATTTGACGTCTTTGTAAATTCATCTGTAAAGGTTAGTATTTTTCATTTTTTTTCTAATGAGATTTTTTTAATTAATCTCAAAAACTGTTAACCTTCTTTATGAAACGTTTAATATATACTTAATTATTTTATTTGATATAAAAAAAAGTTTTTTTTAATATGAAATTTAGAACAATTCTTGGACATTGGTTACACAAAACGGAAGGTCCATGAAAGAAAAAAAATGTGCTGAGTAAATTTCTTCAGATAAATTTGATTGGGATCTCAGTTATTTATTCAACATATAGTTGAAGTCTATTTTAGTGTGCCTTTTTATATTGCTAATGATGCCAAGTCACCAACACACACATAAAAAAAAGAAGTCAGGAAAACAGTGAAGAGAAACTGAGAGTTAATCTTTTGTGGTTACAAAAAAAAAGTCCCCGATGATTGGAAAGAATCATTGATTATAAAAATTCAATAAAAAAGAGAAGAAAAATACAACAATTAGAGAGAAACAAACTCCTGTTTATTAGATCAAAAATCTTTATCAAAATTATTGTTAACAAAATGAAAGATAGCATAGACAAAATATAGGTTAAGAACAAGCAGGATATGTAATGAAAAAGTACATTAAAACACATTCTTATTTTAAGGAATATTTTTGAGAACATACTGAGTTACTTTTTGTTTCTGAAGTTTATAGAAATCGAGAGAGCATTTGACAGCATTGACATAGATTGCCTTCTTGAGTTTCTATGGACTTCCTGAAAAATTAATAAATACTATTACAAATCTGTATTGTGGAAGTAGAACACAAGTTATTGTTAATGGTGCACCATCAGAGACATTTGATGGCGAAACTGGATGAAGGATGCATCCAACTTTGTGTTTTTCATAATTGTAATAGACTAGATAATGAGACAAATGTTAAAGCATCCAAAAACAGGAATATGCAGGAATTCTAAGTCTGTACAGTTTTATTGACAATATTGTTTTCAAATTTTGCCTACCTGAAAAAAAGGGATACTGGGAAATATTGCCAAACAGTTGTGTTTGAAGATAGGTGAAGATAAAACAAATGTGATGAAAATAAATAGTAAAACTAACGCTTCGCTTTTAATAAATCAAAATAAAATCGAAATGACTGATTTTTTTTCATACCTAGAAATTACTTCAAATAAAATGGGAAGCACAGATGAAGAGATAAAAATTAGAATCAGAAAGGTCCATTTTTAATTCAGAACAGTGCATAAATCCAAATATAAACATTAAATTCAATTAAAAGGATGGAAACTCAATTTTCTTTAACAAATTAATTCTTTATTTGGGAACTACATTTTAAGAGACTTTAACGTGGTGATATGATTTAATATTTAATATGGAGATCAGAAATATCAAACATCATAATGCGTTAGTTACTATACCACTCACAGAAGCTGAATAAGATGTTTTTTAAGGTATTTTGAGATATGCATTCAAGAATGATATGGAAACAAGAGTTAAACTCTAACAATTACGTTTACAATAATAAAATTTCAAGTGGCGCACCTACTTTTTTTATTATAGAAATGCAAATTCCAAAGTGAAAAACCATAAACGACGTTGAAATTGGGAGGAGAATTATCAATGTTAAACAGATATAGAAGAAGAGAGGAAACAACTGGTGCTCACCAGAAACGGATTTTCTTTTTAAATGATGACATGTTTCACTCTGTGTCTTAGGCTCTGATCCCAAGCTTCTGAATCTCCCTCGAAATGAGAAGAAGGAAGTAAATTATGCAACTTTCCTCATTCTGTGTAAACATTGTCATGACTGAAATTCTTGCATTAAGTAAAAGAAAAGGTAGAATGAAATGTATGTCATGTGGAGAATTGTGAAATTTGTTACCTTAGTACCTAAGTATGGTATAGTATTCGGATAAAAACACAGAAGCATTGCATGTCTACCATGGAAAATTGATTACATTGAGGTTCATGTATTGCAAAAGCTGAACAGAGCTTGATATACAAATTTGAAAATGGCTGCATATACAATTGATCCCAGCTTGGATGATCTTCCATTCCTATCGAGGCTGTTACTAAAGTCCATGAGATAGTAAGCACAGTTCATGTTGCAAGAACATACGGTGTTTCACATATTCTATATTTACTAAATTCTACAGTCCACAGTTACTGAATTCTGTTCTCCACGTTTCTGTATTGGTTCCAGCATGTCTGGATGCCGTAAGTGAATGATAATTAATTACAGTTAGAACTCGCCTATGTATTCCTCATCTGGCACGACATTGATAGAAGCTGGCCTTTTCAATTTTGGAAGTGGATAAAGCCACTTTCTGATTGATTGGTAACATTAATTTGAAGAACTGCACGCATCAAGCAGGCTATCCCCATGATGTGATTGCTCTTATATTGCAAGTGAAAAAGTATGACACATCTTAAGTAAAACATCTTCATGTTTGGCCTTCTTTTTTTTTTTTTTTTTTTTTTTTGAAGCAGCTATTTTGAATGTCTACTACAATATGTGGTAATGAGCATTCACTATCTAAGAATGTTGACTAACTGCTGAATTGCAAAAATGAAGCTGTGTGGATACGAGGTGGCATCACTCCATATGTGGGATCTTTTGATAAACGTTGCTTAATGCAATGATTTAGTGGTAAAATTATCTTCTGCCATTTGATATTTCCAGACTGCCAACACTCTTCCCAGCCTCATTCCTGTGGATTTTTGGCTGTAGGCATACCTGAAATCTAAAATGTTGGAATGTAACTGCATCTGATTTGAAAGACACTGTTAATATATACATCTTGCCATGGTGCATGTTGTGCTGTCCACCATATAACGAATGGGAAAAGGAAGACCAAAGGCCACATTGCCAGGGAGTAAAGAAATTTTTTTGGGTGACCCAGCTAGGACTTGTTCAAGAGAAGCAGCGTTAGACCGATATGATGTGCACCTGTTTTGATCTCATGCACCAGTTTGATTGTAATGAGAAATGATGATGATGAAACTAGAGATTACTGTTGAAACTACCTCTGCTTGATTATTTGGTTTCCATATTAGCGGCAAATTAAAGGGGTACATTAAAGTATATTTCAACCAAATCTATTAATTATAATATAGAATGGTTTCCATTTTCTATATGAATTGAATAGTTTCTTCATGCACACAGTTAAGATCAAAATAAATATTCGACTTTTCTCAATAAATTTGATACCAGCAAAAATGAAAGCAATAAACAGTGAAATATTACAATGGACCTAAATTTTATATTAATAAAACTGGTTGAAATTAGTTTTAAAACTTCTGTGTTTTCTCTTCTTCTTTTTTGCCTTATAATGCTTTTATAAATTAGTTTTACTTTATTTTTTATTTTTCAAAATTTAATTCTGGAAGCATTTGGGGAGGGGGATTGAATAAATACTGTTGTTTTTTCGTTTATTCATAGAATGGCCAAATTTACCTTGAATTTTTTTTTCAATAAAATAATCATAATAATTACTGATATGATTTTATATTTAGTTTCAGAACAAGCCTTCTATCTTTACTTCCCGAGTATTACCAAGAATAGATATCATTGAAAGACATGGTGAATCTGCATGTCGAATACATGTAAAAAGAACAAATGGAAAGGTAAGTGTTATTTAAATAATGGTAGACTTTGATGATGGGATACCATAGAAACAAGATTGTGTTTGAGGCCCAATGCCTTAAATTCACTGTATATTTAGCAAGAGCCAAATGGATGATGCATGACTTATCTAGACAGGGACTATTCATTCTTCATTCATAATATTTACATCTATAATACATAAAATATCTTTTTTTTTTCCTTCTTCTTTTAGTTTATATGCAAAATCTTCTATCATTCATATTTTATACAGCAGTAAATCATAAATGCACTAGCATTTCTTTAAAATTAAAAAAAAAACTTATAACATTTTAATAAAAAAAGTTTTACTGTAAAATCAACTCAATAAAAAGGTAATATACATGTTATGCCTTAGTTTGTGATAAGGAAAAATATTACTAAAATAATTTTTTTTAACCTTTTTCAATGTTAAAATTAAAGGAAAATATTTACTTTCAAGTTATTACTTTTCAGTTAAATTTATGTCTTTAAAAAATGCTGAAATTTTATATAAAGTCATTTTTTCACAATGGTATTGACAAAGAAAAAATCTTTCACATTCTTAATTGATTAAAAGTTCAAATAACTTCTTCCAAAGTAGAATCATCACCCTGCAAATTATCTTTAAACTAGATTTAGTAGTTTTAACTTCAGTTGTTATAGAATGTCAACAAATAAACATTCATTCCTTTTTATTGTGTTTAGAGATTATATAAAGTAAGTAAAAAGTATGTAAATTTCAATGCAATGTGATGTCATTAAGAAATTTGTTTATTCTGTGTAATTGTTCGTTTTTATATGATTATATGTGAAAAGAAAACATTCCTGATTTATTTATGAAATCTTTGTCAATATAAATATTAAAATCTTTATACTGAACATCGCTTAATGAATTTATGGTTAATATTACTATTTTCTTCATGTTTTCAAAAACTTCTGAAGTCAAGTCAATGTATTCAAACATAAAATATTCATTTAATGTGATTACTACTTTGTTTTATCTTATCAGTTTTGAAGTAAAAAAACTGGCTAATCCTTCATTTGCAAGCAATGTTAATAAAAAAAATTTTAACATTTATATTTGTGTAATTTCTTGATCCACTTGTAAGGGTGTATCTAAGTGTCTTTTCTACCACTGTTATTATCACCTCACAGCATGCCAAGAATTTCAGAGTGTTGAATCTTTCATTAACTTTTATTTGGATTAGAGCTATTAAGTTATTTAAAAGAATAGAAATAATGGCAGGTCTGACTTGAAATCTATTGAATAACCATATATTTAAATCTATGATTATTAAATTACTGTTGCTTGCCTACAATTGCATTATGAAAGCAAAATTGATTTTTTAATGGTATGATTTGAGTATTAAAGACAAAATTGAATTTCTCAACAAAATGAAAGTTTGCTTAAATAAATCTATGCATTGCTACAGCGCAATTGAAATTTCACAGCCGCTTTGAAAAAATGTGAAGATTTTTTGAGGTAGCAAAAGGAAATCAAAATATCAATTGTAACTTTAAAATGTAGCAAAGGCAAAAAAAAAAAAAAAAAAAAAAAATTGAAAAATCTCTAAAACTCTAATTTACTACTCTAATTAAAAACTCTAATTTAAAGAAAGTGATTCTCTAATCAATAGCTTCCTAATTCACTATAAAGTTGAAGATTCGGCAGAAAAATGAGTCAAAAAGAATTTGTTGGTACAGTTGGTAGGTTTCACCGCTGGAGAAAAGAAAAAATGAAATATCATTTTCAGAGTTATGAAAAATAAAAGTCTTGTAATGTTGCAATGGTGGATCAATGGATTGATAAAAAGTGGCTGAAACTCATATGACGTAAAAGATTTGTATGATTAAGATGAAAATGAACTGTATTATATAGCTACACCTATTAGCACAAAATACTATATATTTCCATGATGTTGTGGGCCATTTTCTGCTAAAAGGAATACCACTGTTATCTTTACAGTGAAAGTAAAAAAAGTTTCAAAGGTGCATGCAACTATTCTGTGTTATATTAGCATGATTTATGAAAAATGGCAACTTTCCATTATCAATAAAAGCAAAAAGTTATGTTGCTTCAAGATGATAAAATGTTTCCGGTCGAGTGCTTTGCAAGCAACTCAACTTATATGACATCCACCATATTCAACAAATGGCTGCTAAGTGAGATAACCAACTAGCTCACAAAATTTTGCATTCAATAGATAACTGCATAGTCCACACTTTGAATGTATCATTGAAACACATCAATGTTGTATACATGCCAGCCAATATGACACTCTTAATACAACCTTGTGACTAAAAAATAATTCATGCTTTAAATGACATGTGGTCCAGAATTTTAGAGATTGTTGAAGACAAAAAAAAAAAAGTGTGAATGACTTAGTTAAAACAACAACTCTTCTGGAAGCTGTGCATCTTTTAACAAGCTCCTGAAATCGAATAACAGTTGGCACAAATAGAAATTGCTTCACTGTGGAAGCTTCTGTAAAACATTAGATTTTTAAAAAATCCAACTGTCATTGAACCTCCTGAGGTATGCTGAGAGAAGAATATGAAGCCTTGGATGTCCATTGACAAGAAAATTCTGGTAACTGCTATATTTCCAGAATTGGAATTTCCCAAACTGTTAGCGAGTTAAGATCAATTAATATACGTTAATGGTAATCCGATGGGGGCAAATATGCTGAGGGAAAATCTTCCAACAATGTTAAAATGTGACGAACATTTGATAGTTTGAGATACGTCTGCAACATTGTACAACTGTTGTATTCTTAAGGAAATAAACTGTAATAATTTACAACTTTTTTTATTATTATTTTTGGAGAAATGTTTTTTTCTCCTTGATATGATAAACTTTTTCTTGATAATTTATAGTTGATTTTACTCTATTAGATTATTGTTATCAATCAATTTTATCAATTTTTTAAAATCCTGAAGTGGTCACATTAAGTGATAACTATTGTATCAATAGCATTCAAAATTTCATAGATCCCCTCCTCGTATTTTCTTACATTCTACAAAATTCAACTCCTCATTCTCTTTGAGATTGTTTCCCTTGTAACAGCTGAAAAAGTTCCGATATTATCATTATTTTGAAATTATAATAAAAATTATCTTGACACTGTTCTTGCCTTACAGTTTGAATCAAACTGCTAATTTTATTTCATTGAAGTGGTATTATATATCTTTAACCAAGATAAAATATTTCTAGTAAATGATTACCATTTTTTAACACATGTTCCTCTCCCATTATCTTTATTGTGAATTGGACTGAAATGCACATAATCTGAATTTATATTTTTTAGGTTTATCCGTATGTCATTCTGCCTATGAACTCCATGGAGACATTTATGAAAGAAAATAAAGTTTTCCAGTTGCTTTCATTTCTCAATGACTTTCTGCAGGAGGATCCAAAAACCTATGAGAGATCATTAAAGTTTAGTGTACCTACAATGATACCAATACTTTCTCAAATTAAAATTGTGGAGGATGATGATACCTCGATCTCTTTGTATAACATTTTTGAAGAGGTAATCATATGTGATATGAATACTTATATACCTAAAAGTAAAAATAAGTTTAATATATTTATACTGAAACATGAATGCTTAAAACTACTTTACAAAACTTTCTTAACCTTTTAATTTATATATATATATATATATATATATAAAGCAGTGCTGGATTATTAAATAAGAAAAATAGGTAATTGTCTAGAGGTCTCCTAATTTTGGTGGCCCTGAGTCCTCAAGATTTCTGCAGCATTTTGAAAGTTAATTAATTTTGTGCTCTCATTTACTTTCTAAAAGAAAGCTGTGCCTTGGAACTTATTCAAATTAAAATCAAGCATTGTTTGAATTAAATTTGTTCATTATCCTAGTAACATTCTTAACTAATTACCATTTATTGTTAGTGTTATTTTAATTTATTTTACAATTTTAAACTGTAGTGCTTTATGATTTTTTTAAAAAATATCCGAACCTGTTATTAAATGTTATTTAGATTGTATTAAGAAAAATCTTGCTGCATTTTTTCTTCTTTCCTTTAAAAAAAATATATTATTTAATTTTAGTTATACATTATTAAAAGGCATAATACTAAAACCAATTCTTTAGAAAGTGACCTGCGATTAATTGTTTTATTTTTTCAGTTGGTCAAAATTTCCTTATTAAAATTACTTATATAAAGATTAAATTAAAATCGATAAAAAAAATTCCTTGGGTTTACAAATTTTGAAAAAAAAAGGGGGGGGCGCGTATTGTCTGAGTACGCCTAAACGGCTTAATCCTGCCCTGAAAGCAAATGTATCAAATTCAAATGCTAACACAGACCAAATAAACACGATCTAAGTTTACGTGTCCAAAAATAAGGAAGAAAAAAATCGATGGAAATGATCTCCACAAAACTTTCTCGCATATTCTATAATAAAGGTGTTATCCCTCATTCCCTGCAAAAAATTATAGATCTTGAATAAAGCAGAAAACGTCTTGCATGGCATTGGCGTACAGTAGTTACGAAATATTAGAATTTAGCGTTAATTTAATGTTTTTAATGAATCTATCGTTAGTTTTTCAGCGATTAATCCATGGCATGCAAATAATAGTATCCAAAAATCAAATTTTTGTTTTAGATGCATTTTTTTCCAACCGACTGAAACCAAAATTTAACTCAGAACTACAATTTTAGTCAAAACACACACCAAATTTGATATACTTAAATCATTGTGTGTTTGGTTACATGCTTCTGAAAGTTGAGATCGATGGACAATCAACCACTTGTTGTATTTGGCTCAAAATTTGATTGTTGTCGGCACAGTAGATGTTAAATCTATGCACAGAATTTTATCTGACTAGCTCTCTTCTTTTGTAGTTATTATCGAGTTAGCTTATATTTGAAGAACCAGACAAATAGACTTCTTCAAAATTTGATAGAAATCCTCAAATTTGGTGTAAAGGACCATATGGCAAATTTTATCTTTCTAGCTCAACTGTATTATTATTACTAATTATCTTTGCTGGAGACATTTCCAGTTGGACATTTTCCAGAAATGTGTTTTTCGAATTCTGGGAGATCTAAAACTGGATATTCGTTAATATCTGGAATTGGGATTTTTTGGCGTTTGCAATACTTTCTCTTTATTTCTTATATGAGAAAATAAAAAAAGATTTTATCAAGTATATGTTTATTCAAAAACACAACATAAAAAATAACAAACACATTAATGTTCTCTTCTGGATTGCATCTGTTCTTGGATCCAACTTCCTTATTTCAATGTATTTTTTGTCCTCAGTGATTATTTTAAAACTGGTGCAAGATGAATGTCAGTTGTTATGAATCCAACTGGAGACTTATTTCTTTCATAAATTAAAATAATTTATCGGACTGCTACTTCCAAAGCATGGGAGTCAATAAGCCGATTTTCAAGCCAGGCTAAAATTGGACATCCTAACTCCACCAAATTTTATTTTTAAAATGAAAAATATTGGAACTAGTTACTTATATCTAAGAAGGAAATTAAAGGAAAAAAAAAGAAAGCTTTTCATCTGAGGCTTGAAAGATTTTATTTAATTATCGATTTCTAAAATTTCACATCTATTGGTGTTGGAAATTAGTGTGGCATGAATAGTAATCAGTCGCTGAAGACTGCTGCAGTTCTTTATTAATAACAGGCCAACTTGGTTGCCGTGAATATTAGTTACATTTAATTTCAAATCTCATACGACGTCACAAAATATTTTTTTAGCATCAAATAAGCGTTTATGCTTTGTTATTTTAATAATCTCATACCACTTCTATATACTGTGCAGGTGGACATTGGTAATGAAATCAAATCCATCATAATCCTAAAACCATTAAAACACCATTTTCTGTATAATCCATTTTTTTACTGCACATTATTTCTTGCAGTAATACAATTTCACTTTCTGATTTTCGTGTAAATTGTGCAGATAATAAACTAAATATTTCCTTCCTTGGTTTTCATCAGTATAAGACAATCATGTTATTTCATGAAACAATAAAACCAATTTGAATTTCATTACAACAATTAAATACATTGTTAAAAATAATGCAAAAAAATATTTTTTTTAATTGTGCAAACAGAAGTAAAATCCCATAGCGATTAAATTTGTTTCACTGTAAATTTTTTTTTTATTTTAATATGGTGAAAAAATTAATTTACTTCTGAATTTTGCAGGTCAGAGTAAAAAAAAACAACACAAAAACTTTGCTTGATTCTTAATTACATAAATTTCAAAAAATTTCCTCAGAAATGCACTTTAACATTCTCTACTGTATGTGTGTGCCAAATTTGGTTACTCTTAGTCAAACGGTCTATCCAGAAGGATACCAATACATGCACGCACATTATCCTTTATTATTAGTAAATATTATATAGAAATTTTATTATTGATATGTTTTAGAAGTTATAAAAATTTTGTTAATTATTTCTATGTTTGCTGATCTATAAATATCCAAATAAAAAAGCATTACTAGAATAAATATAAATTGCACTTGCATTATAAAAGAAAAGCCAAATTTCTCCTTAAGTTAATGAATTTCATTGTGAATGCTATTTGCAGCTGTGCAGGTGTTGAAACAATAAGCATTTTCAAAGCATAGCATTTGTGATTTGAGAGCACTGTTTGAAATTGTCTAATCTGCCAGTTATTTGCTGGTATACTATTATTTGAATGAAACCTCTTAGATCTAAATCTAGGAGACTAGTTGTGCCTGTTTTTAAGTGGATATCCAGCATGTAATTACTATGAAAGGCAGTTATACACCATTTACATATACAATCTTGAAAGAAATAAGATCCTGTATTATATATTATTATTGTCAGAAACCTTTAGTTTATACATTCTGTATTTTATATGCATTGTTTCTTTTTAAATTTGAAATATTTTTCTTCTCATTTTAGAACTATGCACGTCATGTGAAAGAAATAAACAACATTACGCCTTTGCTTACTTTGTATTATAATCTCTGTAAAATACCATTATCTTTGGATAATCGTCTCATCCTAAAGTCAGCTAAACAATTGTTTTGTCATCTTCAAAATAGTATGGTTCCAAAAACAGTATTAAAAAGAAAATTTAAGGAAAAAACTCCATTTGAGTACAATGAATTTAGAAAAAGATTTTCCCGGGAAATATCTCTGCATTATTTTGCTCAACATGTATTCTGTTTGAATCAACAAGTCCCTGAAAAATTTTATATTCATCAAGATGTTGGAAAGATTACCAACTTTGGATGCGTTATTGATTATTCCAGTGGTAAGTAAATTTCATAACTAAATTATTATTCATTTGGAAACTTCTTGTGCTCCATTATTTAATTTCAATTTTTAAAACTTAGTCAGGAATTTACTAGTTTTTTTAACACTCGAAAGTATAAGATAAAGCAAAATTTCAATCATTTATGATTTGCCATATTTTTGTTTATATTTTTCATTGTTTATGATCGCAAAACTTATTTATACTAGAAAAATAATATTTTGACTTCATAAAATAACATTCAACTAGAAATGTATTAATGTTTTATTTGGAAACTAGCCGCCCTTGGCGACCAATTGGTTCGTCAATCTTAATGCTCGTTAAAATTTTAATAATTAAATATTTTATGTAACTCCTATTTTAAAAGCTTCTTCATCAAAATATTTTAACTTATCAAATTAATACTTTAACAAATCAAACTAATACTTTAACAAATCAAATTAATCAGCTTCAAATTTTGATAGTCATATAATTCACTCATAATATTATAAAGGCCTTCAGCCATAACGTTATATGTATCTCTCTAATTTTCTGTTAGCTCCTGTAGAATTTATGCTTTAAATTAAAGTGGAAATGATTTAATTGCAATTAATATAATAATATTTTTTACTAAAACAAAACGTTTTTTTTTTCTTTTACTAATATGATTATTGAAAACAAACTGAGCATTTAAACTTTATGGGCACTAAAGAATATCTTTCTTAATTTATGTAATATTTGAAGAATTTTTCAACAAACTTTTCTCAGATTCATCGTAAGCAGATCGATTAATTAACAATGTTTAATTTTAAATGCATTAAACACTAAGAAAATGTACAGATAAAAAAAACGATGTACTTAAAACTATATACATATACAAAAAATATATAACTAACATAAATACAATTTAATTACAAAAGCACACAACTAATCTAAAAGTAATTTAAATCAAGTCCGAATCTGTTGAAAATAGTTGTCAACAATCAGAACACAATACGCATGCGTGAATTTTCTACGCCATTTGGGGTAACACTATGCAGATTAGAAATTTTTAATTTCCTTTATTTTATTTTAATTCAAAAGTATTTCAGAATCAATCTGAAAGATCTATTAATTAAGAAAGTTTATTTTTAAATGCATAAACAGATTCGTTTGAAATAATCGGTCAAAAACATGTTAAGCCTAACCTCATTATAGTGGGGGGGGGGAACTGAAGGTTTACTCATTTGGCGTCTGGAAATGAAGATTCTTTTGGCGGGAAAGTTATTTTTTAATTAAGAATTAAAATTATAATTAAAAATTCAAAAAAAAGAGACCACAGGTGCACATTCCCGACCTCAAAGGTATACATGTGCCAGATTTGGTAGATGTAAGTCGAACAGTCTAGCCTGTAGAGTGCCAAGTATAGATATAGAAAATTGATTGAATTTTAAGATAAAAATATTTTTGAAATACTAATTTGGAATTTAAATGTCTGAAGAAAATTTCTTATTGGATTTTTTTTTAAAAAGGAATAATTTAGGATAATGGCAAAGTTTTTTTTATTTTAATGGCATAGTAATAAAATTTAAATGTTGTGAATCATTAGGTTGCAAATTAATAATCGACAAATAAATAACAGACATTGAAAATTGAACATTTTCTAGTGTGATACACCTGCATGTGTGATATTGATCTTGGTTCTATGTTCTCATTTTTGCCAAGAATATAACGTCCAGTGACAATGGTCATAAAATATATAAATTAAATTCTGTGATTTCTATTTCTTAAACAGTTAATTATAACTCAAGAACTGTCTGAATTAACAGAATTATTTCTCTTTCAAAAAATAAGTTTAACTTATGTATTAAGAGAAAATGCATTTATTTTTTCATAGAAAAAGGAATGTCATATTAATTGAAACCATCTTTAAATTGTTAATTTAATTTAAGTAATTCTGAATATTTAAAAAGATGCCTTCATATTTTTAATTATTTTTCTTCTAAAAATTAAATTATAAATCGAAGAATTAGTAGAATAAATATTTATTTTTGCAAAAAAATGTAAAACATATTAATTAAAACTGTTTATAAATTATTAAATTACTTTGAAATAATTCAGGAAGAAAAAAAAAACATAAGAAATGCCAAACACGGATCAGAAACTCAGACCCAAACTCGTAAGTACTCTGCCAGCGCCTTACACTGTTCAGGTGCTTGGAAGTGGTGACACATTATTAATATACATTATCTATGCTGAAAGTTGGAGGACCATTTTCTCAAAATTGGCTATTGCACTTTAAAATTTTATAGAATATTTTTATATTTTATTTTATTATATTTTATATTTATATTTTAAGGAATATCCTAAAGGCATACTACCAATATACTAAGTTTCATCCTGAATTTAATTTTCTAACCCAGTCCTCTCCGTGTAAATTTATATTAAAACTTCTTTCAATACTTAGACAAAAACAATAAAATACTGGATATTGAAGGAATCATAGATGATGACTTTATTGTTATCACATAATTCATTATTTATTCCCGAATAAATAATATTAAGATAACTAATATTATAAAAAAAATGCTAACTGGTTTATTTCAAAGCTTAAAATATATTACTGGAAGGCTTTAAATTTTGTAGCAAGTGATTTGATTATATCAGCTGGCAAAAACTAACTTGTCTGCATTTTAAATTTATTTGAAGAAATTAATTATCATTTGAAATTATTCTTTCCATAAATGCAGAGAGTAGCATTTTATGCTATAAATTAAAAATATATCATTTGGTTTTTCAATTATATTGAAAAAAAATTTCATCTACTTTTCTTAATATTGGAATTAAGATTTATCTTTAACATTTGTAGAGCTTAATTTGTAATAATTAATTGGAATAAAAGTAAGTATATGGTCAATTTTTTAACATACTTGTTGCTAAAGCTATAAAAGCTGTCTTTTTTAATACACTTTACTGAGAGGAATGCACCAGATATTATTTTAGAGAACTTTATTAGCTTGATTAGAACTATTATTTAGCTTGATTAATAAAACATTCTGGATCAACAAGGCTTGTTTTTTTTAAAAACAATGCGTTTAAATTGCAAAATTTATGTTTATAATACAAAATACAATTCAAAATAGGGAACAGCAGCCTGTTCCTTGGCAAAGTAAGTGAGATATTCATATAGCAAATTGATTGGTCGCTATAAAAATCAGTTCCACAATAAACATTTTTTATTAGCAAAATGTTAAATCTCTCTGACAATATGTAATCATATTTAAAGAAGTCTATTTCTTACAAACAAATACCTGTCAGATTTCAAGTGTCTAATCCTAATGGTTAAAGAAATTTTTGCTTTTATGTATATTGCAGTAAAGAAAATATTTTAGATAATAACTGTGTGTTTTTTTTAAAGATAAAGTTTTAAAAAAAAAGAAGAAGAAGAAGTTTACATTCTCAGTTCCAAGATAAATATTATAATAAATATATGCAAAAGAATTAATGCACTGGAATTTTCTAAAGCTCATCATTTTAAAATTGTGTTATTAATAAATATTTCTAATCCTTTTTATTTAACTTTCTTCAATCTATTAAACTTAAGTCCATATGCATTGAAACAGTTTCAAATTAAAAAAAGAAAATTAGAATATAATAGATTTTTTTTATTTATTCAAATGTGACAATACAAATCATGTTAAAAATAATTGCTGAATAGGAGTTAAAAACCACTATTCAGTTCTTTTAACTTCTAAACTTTTGCACCATTAAAAAACGATTAGTTGAAAAAAATTTCTTGTTTTAACGAGACAAAATTTTTCTAATTCGTTTTACTTTTCTGTCTTCAATCGAAAAGTTATGAGGCAATGGAAATTTCAATTTCCCATTATTTCCATCCCCTTTTAACTAGATGGTTCAACTACAAGCTTATCCAAAATTTTTATTCTCCTTACAACACATCCCAAGTTAAAAATCCAGTTAAACTTATTCTAGTTATGGTGTTATTCAGAAAATAACATGGTCAAAGCATTACACTCATATATAAACTTTTGAATGAAGGGTGGCTTTGATATCTAGAGACCATGGATCAGTGAAGATGAGCAGAAATTTTCCAAAGCTGTGTCATAAGAACCATTGCAATAAGTAGTCTTCCTATAAGGATTCTATGTAAAAGAATAACTATCATTACTAGAGTACTGAAATGTGTCCTTTCCATGTTGAAAAATGTAAATGTTTTCAGTCTCTTCTTTGAAACTAGTTTCCTTTTATCTAATTATACCTTTAAAATCTCTTTCAGAACTGTCTACTAAAAGAGCACCACTCCGAATTACCCCTAATATTTCAACATTTATAACACCCGTAGGATTAAATGGATACGTAAAACTTGCTATGTGTGCAACAGCTCGCTGTTTGTACAGCCGTAATGAAGCAGTTGAATCTGTACTAAAAGTTATATGTATGAATGAAATTGCAGATAATTTGCATACGGTAAGTTTTCATATTTTCAAAATATTTTAGAAAGTGCATCCTTAATGTATAACTGATATAAGAGGTCATTTATTTCTTTTTATGTATTGTGTTTACTCGAATGGTTTAGAAATTCGTTATCGAGAGAGATTATTTGTCAACTGATTCATGGGGAGGGAAGTGCAGCTTCTGTGAGTCAAAAGACTGGAGCACTAGGAAGTAGAAGACTGTCTTAGCTCCTTCGCCTGCAGATTTTAGCTGGGCATAGCGACTTCATATTCTGCTAAACTCATATACTTAGAACTCTTCTCTCAGGCGAAATTTCTAAATAAGAAGAATTCGATGGTAACCCCTACTCATGATTGGTATACGGTCAATAAGCCGGGCCAGTCCTTAATTCTTCCTTGTGATAGAAAAACCAACACTTGCATGTCGCGCCTTGCCAGTACCCTACCTTAAATATCTTTTCTTTTCTCAGGGTGAAAAATGCTCTTTGCCCGAAATGCCGCCAACATCGGGTCTCTTCTGAACATATTCTATGTTGTTTAAGACTTCTTTGGGGAGAAATTTATTCTCCCTTCCTCGTTTTTGACGTTCTTCTTTTCAACGGATTTTTGGATTTGGTCTCACTAAATCAGGCCATGGAGATTAGCAACAACAACAGAAATTAGTTATAAAGTCATATCATAATTATTGACAGGCATACATATTACCAGCATATGTATTAAAAAATATTTAAATGACATGAAGAATTACATTTTATATTTACATTCTTTACAATAACTATACTGAAAAAATTACAAAATTCTATATTTATCTTATTAGTCAAAATCACAAAAATATTCCTGGCATTTTGAATATCACAATTTTAAACTAATTCAGACAGACTTTAAGGAGATTTACCATTAAATGAATGATGATTTCTCAAAATAACCATTGATTATCTTAAAATAATGACATTTGAAAATTCATAACTCTGTCAATTTTAATCACAGAAGAATGATATTTTTTAAAATTTAAAATATTAATGTGCCAAGAATATTCTATTAAATATGATATACAGTTGACAAAATGTTTATTTGTACACTTCAATTTTGGAATATTATAGCAAAATAAAATAAGGTAACTAAGTTAAAATTGCAGAAATATATTCTAGTGAGGTAAAATAATAATAAAATATCAACAAAAAAAAACAATCACATAAACTTTAGTTGATTAATGAATAAAACTTTATAAAAACTATACAAAAAGAGTATTTGTACACTTACTTAGTGACAAATTTTAAACATAATTATAATTATTTTATAGAAATTTAATACTTTGTATGCATTCCATTGGTTTTTACAATTGCTTCAAGACGTCTTGGCATTGATTCTATTAACTTTTTGGTGGTTTCTTGATCTATTTCTTCCCAAGCTTCCATGAGTGCTTCTTTCAATCTATTTTTACTTGTAATATTTTTTTTTTCGGACTTAAGCACCCAATAGCATCCACAAATTTTCAATTGGATTTATATCCGGGGATTGTGGTGGAGTTTCAAGGCGTCTTGGTGCATTATAAAGCAACCATGTTTCAGTAACTATCGCAGTGTGTTTTGGATCGTTATCTTGTTGGAATAAGAAAGTATCACCAATGTCCAATTTTCTAGCACTGTCTAATAAGTTATGCCGCAACACTTCAATGTAACCTAAAGCTGTCATTTTTGTGTCAATAAAGTGTAATTTTCCAACACCGCCATGAGCTACACAGCCCCAAACCATCACATTTCCACCACCATGTTTCAGGGTCTGAAGTACATTTTTACTATCAAGGGCTGTTTTATTTTTTCGCCAGATTTTTTCGGATACTAGAGGGTGAAAAAATTTCAAACTTACTCTCATCTGAAGAAAATAACCTTATTCCAGAAGTCCATCGGTTTGTCTTTGTATTTCTTAGCAAATTCTAAACGCTTCTTTCTATTTACTTCAGATATCATTGGTTTTTTTCTCGGAGTTCTGCCTTTTAAACCAGCACTATGTAACACATTTCTTATTGTTTGAGCGGTCACTCTAATGTTAGAAGATGCAAGAAGGTCATCTGCAATTTTCTGAGCAGAAATTTGTGGTTTTCTAATAGCTGCTTTAACAATACTTCGTTTATTTCTTGAAGTTAATTTACTCGGGCCGCCTGGCCTGCGTTCATTTTCAACGTGTCCAGTATTTTTATATTTTCTTACGATGTAACCAATAGTTGTAAAGTTGTAAAGGGTAACTTAACCATCTTTTGAATTTCGCGGTAAGATTTTCCACTTTTATTAAGGTTAACAATATGAGTTCTCATGTCTAAAGAGACTTCTTTTGATTTCGTGGCCATTTCTCAACTTTTCTCTGCGAGTGACTTTCACTGTTAAAAAAGATAACCTTCAATGTTTAAAAAATACAAACTATCCGAAAAATTAACTATAATGTGAAAAATTACATGAAATGATAGTAATACTTACCGCAGATATAGGTGTACAAATATACTTTTTGCAAGAAATTTTCCAATTTTGTAAGATTTAGATTTTATTTTCAATTATTTCAAAATATTTTTTTCGTTTACTTAGAAATAAACAACAAACTCACGCTCACTTCTCGTAACGAATAAAATAAGTTTCTAAAACTTTAAAAAAAAAGTGGTGTACAAATAATCATTTTGCCTACTGTATATATTCGTTCTTGTATAAATTTTTAATTATTTTCCATGTCAGATGTTTTTTATATCTATGAGTGAAGGAACATCATGTTAATGTAAAATGAATTGGTTTTGCTTATATATCATTTTTGTAAAGAATTTGGAAAAGTCTCATTAAAGTATTCAAAATATTATGTTCTTGCTAATATAATGCATATTTAATAATGTATATTGTTTTTGAATGTACCTGATACTCCAATGCTCCAGTAAAATAGTCTAACTTCTTTACTAATTTTTTATAAATTTAGAATTTTGTCTGCTATTTATCTGTGTACTTGAGAATCGGTACATGGAATATTTGCACCTTGTTTAAAAGAGTTGCACTGAAAAACTTGATTGACGTAACTATCAAATATGATCCACTTTTAAAAATACGATGGGATCCCGAGCCAGAGGAAAAGCTATGTTGAGCTATGTTTACTAAGAAGAAAACTAAGTTAAAATAAGGATTTTGTATAGAATGCTTTCAAAATTATGATATTCAATGGCTTGAAACATTGTCCAAGAAGTTATTAAAAATTAAAAAATATTTCCTTTCAGAAGTCTTCATTTTAATTTCAGCAAATAGTTAAGTTTGATTTTGTAATTTTTATTCAAATTTTATTGCAGCTACAGTACCATTTTCTTTAATGATGTAACAGAGCATAACTTTTAATTTTACAATAAGAATATTGCTTTAAATAATAAAATCAACATTTCAAATTTTTGAGGTTAATTTTTCAGATTTAAACAAAAACCAGCGGGAGTGATCAACCCGAAACTTGCTTGCATGGTCTCCAATTATCACCCAAAAGTTATAGTCGCTATATAATATACTGAATTTCATTGATTTGTCATTCGATCTGCATGCATACGATAGTAGAGATTGACAGATGATCACTGATTGACAGATTTGATACAAAATTTGAGAAGTGTGTGTATTTTGGACGCTAAACCTGTATACTGAATTCTGCCTGCCTGTTTTTTGCATTTTGTTCAAGTTCATTTGTATTCGAACAGGCTGCCAGACAGACTTCGTGTAAACGAATTTCATTTAAAATTTGATAGAAATCTACAAATTTGGTCATAATTCTGTAAATCAAATTTCAACTCAAAGCATGTTTGAGTTATCGTGTTCAAAGACAGACATAATGCCAAAATCGTACTGTTCGAATTCCGGAAGATCTGAAACACTCGTCAAAATGTCAAGTTCGAATTTTTTTACGGTTACCATACTTCTTATATCAGATGGAAAGAAAAGAAGAAAAAAATCTGTTTTTATGAAAGAAAAAAAGGAATGCTTGAGAAAAGTTGGAGCTATTAAAAATTTTATAGCTTTATAATTTTTGATATATATTTTAGGTGATTACTGAATCATATTTTTTTGGCAACAGTTGTGTGATATATAAAAAAATATAATTAATTTGAAATGAATGATTTTGTCAATGAAACAATTATGTTTTGCTGTAGGGTGGTGCAATCAAGTCCTTTGATCATCAGAAGATTAATCTGTTTATTGATTCTGTCACTCGAAAAGTTGAAGGTTAGTATGTTCAAAATTTTGATATTTCCTTCTATATAAGCTAGTCCTTAACAAATGAATGTTTCTTGTAAAACGATTTTAGATTTTAAACAAATTAATAAAAAAATTACATAAAACATTTAATAACAGTTGAATTATTTGACTTATTATTTAGTACAATAGTATATTCCTTTTAGAGTAATACTGAACCATTTGCTTAAAGCATAATTTTTTTTAATTGGCTTTTATATAGTTAACTGTGTTGTTTGAATGAAAATGCTTCATCTATATGAATGAAAGATTTTAAACCTTAAAAGCTCAGTGTTTATTCTTCCTTTGCTGAGTTGCAATTGTTAATTTTAATTTGAATGTTAATTTTCTAATTAATACAGCAAAATATTATATTCTAAACATGAAAATATGATGTATATTATTTTTATTACTATACATTACTGAAATGAATTTTATTAATTTATTTTGTAATTAGATCTGTCAAGTGAAGCTTATGACGTTGAGTTTGATGGTCTTATTGCTTTAGCGGGAGCTAATTCGACATTAAGTTTGATGTGTCCATCTTTTATTCCTTGGTTATAAACATTTCTTTGCAAAAACACACATTTTTTGAAACTTTGTAAATTACATCAGTTTTAATGTTTGTATAAATTTCCTTGATTTTTAATGAGAAAAAACTTTTCATTCTTGATGTATTTACTTATGAATAAAGAATTCAAGTTTTGTGTTATGTTATTAAACTGTTAGTTTCAATTGTAACTTTTTAGATTTATAGAGCTGGGAAAACAGGCGTTTCAGTATAAAATCTGATCAGATACAGTATTACAGTGAATTTGGTTTAGAACTTTTAAGACCTAATTCATGGTTGCCGCACCATTGGAGAACCGGAAAAACACAGGGAATATAAAAGTCATTTATAGAAAACAGGGCATTTTAAGTTCCTTAGTTATTTTTTTTTTCCCCCATCCAAAAGCCGATCTCTAAAGATTGCTAGAATAAAAGATTGCAGTCATAGCATCCAAAAACGAAACCTTACCATTCGCAATTGTGTAATGTGGAAACACCCCTTTTCTCTCTTCCTTTTGTTTTATGTATAGATCGTTCTAGTTTCGATTTGTGAGACAGTTGTTCTTTTTCCATGAGATTCCCGAATTGCAAGTAATGAGCATGCGCGAGATTTTTGCAAATGTGCGAATGAATAGACTACGTTTCTCTGGCCAGCATTCATTAGCAACATTCAATCTGCAGCAGCAGTGCGGTGGTGTTTAGTCTACTATACTTCAGTTTATTGAATGTTTTGTTTACTATTTGAGAAACTGTGAGTTTATTCAAAGTAGATTAGAGAATATTTTTAAATCATTAAACTTCTCAAAATCCTTATGTAATACGAATTGGATGGACAAAAAAAGTCAATCATAATTTTGCTGAATGGGTTTTAAAAGTTCCAAAAAATCTATTTTTGTTGTACTGCTCACTTTGTTAGAAGATAATAAGCCTAAGTAAAGGCTTAATAATAAAATCTCGGCCTCAGGACAAGAGGATTTTAGGTTAATTTTCCGTTTCGGGTTGTCGCTGAATTGGGAAAGCTACAGACAGGTTGATTAATAAAATACTAGCATATTTGCCAAATAAATACCTTTTTAATACAAATTCTTTGATTAATAAAATATTAGGATAATATTAATACATTAACAAGAATAATTAAGTTCCTATCTGTTTCATTAGATTCACTTTGTTGCTACTTATAAGCACTGAGTGTATGCTTCAATAGTACTGTATGTGAAAGTAGATGTCACGCAATCTTGAGCTATAACGAATTAGTTGATATACACGGCGTTCCTCGAGATTAAAATATTTTTATGTATAATATTTTTAACATTGAAACTGATTTTATATAAATATATTATACAAAACGCTTTTCAAGGCATATGTATTGAAATTAAAGAGAAATTTTTGTTCCTTGCTTTTCTTGGTTCTGTCTGCATGATTGAGTTGTATTTGCCTTTAGATATTGATAAATCATTACTTGGACACAAATGAAAACCTGATAAAAAATATGTTTTAAAAACAGAATTTTTAAAAAATAGTGATTGAGTAGTTCAAAATGAGCATTAATTTTAATGTGATGAATTATTTTTCAAAAAATGAGAAATATTGTGCAGAAATAAAATTCTTGTGGGAAAATAAGGCAAATTTTGGTTAAGGTTAATTGAATATTTAATTAATTTTTGAAGTTTGAAAGTTGACAGTATTCTTTCTCTAGACATAAATAATAAATTTAATTTAATTCGACTTAGTTGTTTAGGAGGAGATATGAAAAATAGCTACACACACACACACACACACACACACACATATTATATATATATATATATATATATATATATATATATATATATATATATATATATATATAGGACTGGGTGGGACAAAATGCCCATTCAATCCCATTTGGATCAGTGTCTAGGGTACTGATTAAGAAACTTTTGAAGAAAAACAAATAGTTTATTTACAGTAAACAAAATTAAAAGGATATTAACAATTAGGACGGGAAACATTATTTACATTAAAGTTAGAAGTAAAATATTTAGATGGCACCAAGGGCGAAGCCTAACAAGATGTCTGCTCATAGCTAAGCTATGTAACGCCTCTCCTTCTCTGCTCTGCTCTCGAGCTAATGCCAACAGCTCGCTTTTTCAAATTTATGGTCACATGACCTAGCACTTTCGATTAGTAGAACCCGTGGTGCCATCTATTACAATACAATAAAACTAAATTGAATTGGATGCATTCAGTATAACAGTGGAATGGTAATGGCCACTAATTAAAACTCTACAACTCGGCCAATCCTGATAGAACGATGACCTCATCGTTGTTTACATACTGGCACTCAAAATTGACATTCACTTCCACTCGGCCAAACTGTTATTAAAGGAAACAAATTCAGAAATTCACTTTAAATACGTTGATTCTTAATAGAGAAGAACGTTACACTAGTAGTAATAATTTGCTAAATGCATAACTGGAAAAAAATGTATAAAATATAAATGCACAATTTAAAGGAAAACACAGTTTACATAATTGTTGATAACTCAAGACAGAAGTTCACTACAAAAGGAAAATATAATGGACGGAGCATGGAAAAAAACATACGTGCACATTCATTGAAGCACAATTATGTTAAAGAATATAAAAATAGACATAAAAATGGAATATATTACAGAATAAAATACAGTTACTAACAATCGCCCTGATTTCGCTTTATTCAACCAGGTGAGTAAAATTTCATCATATCAGCTGACGACGTGGTCTGATTCGGACCTTCATGGTCGCCTATTTTTTCAACGTCGTACCTATCTTTCGGCTTTACTTTTATAATTTTATATGGTCCCAAAAATCTAGGTCTTAGCTTTAGTCCAGTCCCGAATTGAGTTCGTTGAATGGCTACCAAATCCCCTTTCTGATATACTGGAGCTTTCTTGCGCTTTCTATCATAGTTCTTTTTATTTTCGGCCTGTATATTCTGAATGTTTGCTTTTGCGTCTTGCCGAAGTAGATCTCTCTGTTCTTGTAATTCTTCTATTAATTCTTCCAACAGTAAGTCTCGTATTCGGAGATCTTCTTTATTCCTCATTGTGGTGCCAATTAACAGTTCAAAAGGTGTCCACTTGGTACTGCGGTTTGAGGTACTGTTAAGAATTCTCTGTAGTCTGTCTACATGCTTGTACCATTTTGTAGGGTCATCAATTGACAATTTGGTCAAGACAGGTATGAGGGTGCGATGCACTCTTTCTACTTGGCCGTTTCCTCGAGGTACACCTGTTGCTGTTTGTAAATGTTGGATATTCTCGTCGATACAATATTCCCTAAAGGCTGTAGAGGTGAATGCTGATCCTCTATCAGTAATTATTCTCCTTGGATTGCCAAACGTTTTCTGTTGTAGTCTTAATTTGTCAAGTGCGTCCTCAGTAGAAGTAGATTTGACAGGGTATAGCCAAGTAAATTTTGTAAATGCATCAACAACTGTTAGGATATGTTGATATTTCTTGTTCGTGGATGGCATAGGACCTATAAAATCGACATGATAGGTACTTAGTGGTATATCTTCTTTAGGAATAGGGTTTAAAAATCCTTCTTTCTTCCCACTTTTCTTATTCGCTAGTATACATGATACACAGTTCAGGATTACATTTTGTACTCGTTTGGTTAGATTTGGAATAAAGAATTCTTGCTTGATGATTTCTTCGGTCTTAGTTGTTGAAAAGTGTCCCTTTTCATGAGCTAATTTGATTAATTCGGTTTGCATATCTCTTGGAACAACTATTAATTCCCGACCATTTTCATATTTATATAAAATTTCGTTTCTTTCGAAAAAATGTTCTTGATTAACACTGCCGCTGATGGCCGATCTGAAATTTTGGACATTTTCATCCTCTTGCTGGGCTCTTTTCAATCTTGCTGTAATAGTTTCGTTTGATATTACCGCTACCGTATTTCTGCTTAGAGCATCTACATGTTGCATTCTTTTACCTGGTCGATGAATAATTTCGTAGTCAAATTCTTCTAACAGAAGTGCCCATCTGGCTATTCGAGTGACTAAGTCCTTTTTATCCATAGTCTTTTGGAAAGCGGAGCAGTCTGTAACAATCTTGAAGTGATTACCTAAAAGGTAGGTGCGAAATTTCTTAAGTGCGGTGACAATGGCGAGGACTTCCAATTCGTAGCTACTATACTTTTCTTCCGCTGGAGAGGTTTTATGAGACATGTATTGGATCGGATGCAGTTTTCTATCTTCGCCTTCTTGCAGTAAAATGGCTCCATACCCATGTTGACTTGCGTCCGTATGTAGTTCTGTTTTTCTTCCTTGTCGAAATATATTTAACACTGGACCTTCTGTTAATATTTTCTTGAGCTTTTCGAATGCTTCAAATTGTGGCTGGTTAAACACAAATGCAGTATCCTTTCTAGTCAGGTCACTCAGTGGTTTTGCTGTCTTTGAATACTGAGGAATGAACTTGCGAAAATAGCCGGTTAGGCCTAGGAAACTTTGAACTTGTTTGACCGTTGTCGGTACTGGAAATTTTTTTACTGCTAACGTTTTCGCTGTTGACGGACGGATTGTCCCGTTTTCGACGATGTGACCAAAAAACTCTACTCTCTTCTGCAGAAATTGACATTTTTGAAATTTTATTTCTAAGCCAAATTTGGAAGCTACTTCAAACACTTTCTTTAACTTTTCGAGCCCTTCAATTTCGTCTTTAGCTGGAATTATTAAGTCGTCCATGTAAATTATCACAATGCCTTTACGCATAAGTTCTCGGAAAATACTGTACACATACCTCTGGAACACGCTAGGACTGGTACTCAAACCAAAAGGTACCTTGTTGAATTCGAATTGTCCATCAGGAACTACAAAAGACGAAGTGTTTACAGTTTTCGTTTACGTCGACATGAAAAAATCCGTTTCTTAAATCAAGGGTAGTGTATACTTTAGCTTCTTGGAGTTTATTCAAAACGTCTTCTATTAACGGCAATGGGAAACGGTCTTTGATGAGCTTTTTGTTTAATTTTCTATAATCGGTGCATAGCCTAGTAGTATCATCTTTTTTCTTTACTAATACGATTGGACTCGCGTACTCAGATGAGCTGGTTCTGATTATCCCTTGTTCTAACCATTCGTCGACTTGTTTATTCACTGCTTGATTCTCTGGAAATGAGAGTCTTCTTGCAGGTTGGTAGACTGGAATATCGTCCTTTAAAATAATTCTCATGGATACATCCGTACTTTCAGTTTTTTCTGGTTTGTAACTGGAAATTAGCTCCGATAATTCTTTTCTTACTTCTGGACTAGAAATGTGCTCTATTTCGATTTCATCTTTTGGTCTTGCCTCATATAGCTGTGCATGCATGGAAAATATTTCTACGTCTTCTCTTCTTCGAAATTTAACACCTTCTTTGGCGAAGTCAAGTGAGGCTTGTTCTAAGATGTCTGAACCAATAATTGCCTGAAAATCTAAATATGACGTAGGCACCACATGCCATGTCAGAGAATATTTTTGTCCATCTAATTCGATATCTTGCCGAAATGACCCTTTTGTTTTGACTTGCGATTTTCCTAAACCAGATAATATAATCGTTTCTCTTGAGAGTTCTGAAGGTTTGATGATTTGTTTGCAAATATCTTCTCGGAGGAGTGTGACTGAACTACCAGTGTCGATTAATGCATAGAAAGTTTTGTTTCTTAAAGCTACTTTTCTTGTTTTCATTTTCTCTCGTGAAAGTTCAGAGCAAACTTGTACAATAGGCGCCAAAGGCTTATTACTTTTCGTATTTTTGGGTCGTCGTGGACAATCTACGCCAAAATGTCCTAGTGTCTGGCAGTAACAACAATTCACAGGTCTCCATGGGTTATTCTTCTCGACGCATGAGTTTCTATTTAGCTGCAAAGGTCTCTTCTCGAACTTGTTATTTCCATCCCGGAAATTCGCTGGTCTTCGTGGGTAATTCTGAAATTTATTTGCTCCTTGAACTTCATCTTTCCTTCTGAAGAATAGATCTGATGCTTTTGGTTTCAATGTCCTCGTGACATCGTCATATTGCTCGAATTTTCTCGCCACATCAGCAGGTGAATTTATGGATGACCACTCATCAAGAAAATGATTCTGAAACTCTGGTGGTGCCTTCCGTTTCATCTGGTCAGCGATAATAAGTTCACGTAACTTCTCGTAGGTGTCTATTTTCAGCCCTGTTACCCATCCATCAAAATAAGTCTGCAATTCATGATAGAAATCTTGCCATGTTTTCTCAGGAGCTTTTTGATGTGAAACAAACAACTGTCGTAGTTTCTCCGGTGAATCTCTGTAACAACAGATTCTTCACATGTTCGTAATCGTTCGATTTTTCCTCAGGTTCTCGAGCAATTAAATGAGCAATCTCCAGAGGAATTAATCCTAGTAGCTTCTGGACCCATTGCTCTTTTGGCAATAACGCCAAATTGGCATGGTGTTCAAATAGCGTTAAATTCAAACTTATGTCATCTTTCATGTTGAATCGGTGGAACATCTCTTGCGAAGCCTTATTCGAGATATAGTTTTCATGACCAACATTTCTTTGAGCTTGGATTCTCAACTTCTCAAGTTCGTGCTCACGTTCCTCCTTCCGCAATCGCTCTTCTCTTTCGTTTTGTTTTTCTACTTCTGCTAGATGTCTGTCCTCAATGATACTATCTAACATCACTTTGGCATCTTCCTCATCATAATCTTCGCTTTTCAAAATCAGATCTTTAATTTTGGGTTTCGTCAAGTCGGATTCAACAGATACGCCGAATTGTTTCGCGAGAGCAATTAAATCTTTCTTGCCTTTTAGTAAGAAAGCCATTTTGAGAGAAAAAGGGACCTGGTGCCAAATCAAAGAACTGTATTAATTTTGAAATGTATCCAAAATTCTCTATGCTTTGGCGTATTCAATTAAATGCCAAATTAGATTCGTTTCGCTTCAAACTTGAAATTAAAAATTAATCTTTGGGAAATTTAAAACCAATTCTTTAAAACTATATCTCAAAATGCACAAATTAGTTTTAAAACAGTTCCACTCTGAAATTATAGATTGAAAAAAATGACACTGATAATAACTTTCAAAATAATGCTAGTGACAATAAAACAATTGTAAAGTAGAAAAGCCCAAAATTACATCAAAATATTAGTAAAATTCAAAATTAAATCAAAATAAAAGCAAAATTCAAAATTAAATCAAAATATAAGCAAAATTCAAAATATAAGCAAAATTCAAAATTAAATCAAAAATATTGTTCGAATTTAAACCGAAAGTGAATGAATTATCTACAATATTGATATATATAAAACAAATATTTTTAACAATTTGACTGGTTTCCTTAATTCAAAATGCTATTGGAATGAATAGAAGATAAAATACTTTATTAGAAAACTATGATTAACTTTCAGCAATAAATTTCAGATAGTAAGAATATCGGATATTTCATTTGAGATCACAAGTAAAATATTTAAAAAAAATCTCTTTCGTTAATATTCATTTATGCAGCTAGGAAAAATTATTTGAATATCAGTTAAGTTTCCTTCAACACGATACATATATATATACTTTCGTTTCGTTTTTAAGGATATCGGAATGAATAAATACCCGTACAAAAATATAGCATAAAATAATATACACAAATAATAAGAAAAAAGATTTAATACAAGGGGGACTTTTGATTTGGACTCTGGAATCCTAAGGCGCGCCACTCAAGGTCATTGCCCTGCCGTTGA
Source organism: Argiope bruennichi (assembly GCF_947563725.1). Lineage (NCBI taxonomy): Eukaryota > Metazoa > Arthropoda > Arachnida > Araneae > Araneidae > Argiope > Argiope bruennichi. Next base: position 57,745,165 of record NC_079157.1, on the reverse strand, counting down.
TTCGGCGATTGGAAGGAAGGAGGTTTGTTTTTCCGGCGTATGCTCCTGAACGGATTCTTAGCTTGTGCCGGGTTAACAAAATCAAACTCGAATATCAATCAATAGAAAAACAGAATAGTGCATACAAATTTCAAAAAAAACAAAAAAACAAAAAAAAAAACAAGTTAAATTCAGAACTCAAAACAGAAAAAATATTTTTTTTTTCACTAAAATAATAATTTTTAATTAATCAATAGTTTACTTATAATTAATTTCCCTACGTTTATTATAGAACAGACACTTCAAAAACAAAACTGAAATCTGTTACTATATATATCAAACACATTAATGAAGCTGCAATTTTTATACACAACAGTTATCAATGGATTTAAACAAATGGATTGTTACATATATTTAAATAAAAAGAACTGGAGAGCGTCAATAGATTACTTTCAGGTCAGGCGATTCCATTCTGGAACGTAGACAAAATATTTCAGAAGTACTTACGCGAATCTTGCTCCGTAGCTGTATGCGACGACACAACGTTTTATATTTTACTCGGCGGTGCACACTTCTTTTCGATGTTTCGATAATTTTTCCGTTGAAGATGCTTTCAAGGTAAGGTTTTTTGACTGATGATGCTTTCAAGGTAAGGTTTTTTGACTGATGATGCTTTTGAGATACAATTTTTTCACTGATGACGCTTTTGACATTTGATATGCAGGAACACACATTCTTCCGTTGCACAGGTGGGAACCCTTCCGTTGTATACTTATTTGAAGAGGAGACTGGATGCTGGAGTTTTCTTTAACGATGATTCAAAATCCCGGCCGAGCCCCCAAGTTTGTAGGACTGGGTGGGACAAAATGCCCATTCAATCCCATTTGGATCAGTGTCTAGGGTACTGATTAAGAAACTTTTGAAGAAAAACAAATAGTTTATTTATAGTAAACAAAATTAAAAGGATATTAACAATTAGGACGGGAAACATTATTTACATTAAAGTTAGAAGTAAAATATTTAGATGGCACCAAGGGCGAAGCCTAACAAGATGTCTGCTCATAGCTAAGCTATGTAACGCCTCTCCTTCTCTGCTCTGCTCTCGAGCTAATGCCAACAGCTCGCTTTTTCAAATTTATGGTCACATGACCTAGCACTTTCGATTAGTAGAACCCGTGGTGCCATCTATTACAATACAATAAAACTAAATTGAATTGGATGCATTCAGTATAACAGTGGAATGGTAATGACCACTAATTAAAACTCTACATATATATATATATATAATATAATTTTTTTAAAGCAAAATAGTTGCCGAAGACAGAGAGAAGACACTTTGAAATTTTAAATTTCGCTTTATTTTATCCCGGGAGGTATGATTTATGTACAAGCAGCACAGACAAAACGTCCGTTCACAGCGTGACACACGAGCGAAAAATAAGTAAAAGAGAGAAAATATTTTTCCCAGCGCTTATATACTATGAGATTCTGATAGGGATTTATTTACATGTGTCGAATTAGGAAGGGAGAATAAAGATCTTTTAAAAGAATGTGCTTGGCTGGACAGTTTTTTATCTCGTCACTCGGGGCGTATGATAGTGCAAATTTAAGCATTTTCACAGCACTTCTGTTGAATTAATTAAATAGAAAAAGTGGAATGGGATCAGGAAATAAGAGAATATTTTAGAATGAAGTTAATATGGGCTGAATTAAGATAAAACTTTAGAAATTAATTAGGATTTAATTTAATTTTAAAATATCATTACATATATACAGCTACTACGATTGACATATTCAAAGTATGGAACTAAACCATTTATTAAAAGGGGCGCCTCATGATGCACATTGCCACTGTCTATCCTCGAAACTTGATTCTACTGAAGCATTCTGCTATATATGCAGACTTAATGCATGTTAACTCTGACTTTTAGGATCACACAACCTATTAAAAATTAATGCAGCTGAAATGTTGTTTTCTCCATCTATCGGTTTTAGAATTACGAGGTTCACCCCCAAATTAACCCTTTCACTACTTTAAAATGGGGTGTTAATATAATTAAGTACCCACTACTAATATAATAAAATCTAAAAAAATCCATTGCATGTATTCCTTTGTGCGATTAAATAGATTAAAAATAATCATTTTTTATTTTTTTTTTCATATGTTAAATAAAATGCTGCTTTTTTTTCTCACATGAGTTAGGGTATCGAAACATTGTGATTTTACTTTTTGAAAGCATCGAATATGATACTGAAAGCAATAAATATCTGTTAAGCAATTAAATGATGATGAAAAGCATAATGATTAAATTAAAAAATTAATGACTTTTTAACATTTCTTTTCAGATTAAAATTCACTGAAATTCTTTTCTAGTGATTACACTGATAGATAAGAAACTTTTAAAAAAAAATTTTTTAGCAAACAATTTTGAATTTATACACGATTTAAGAAATTGGGTTAAAAATATTTTATAAAAATTCAGAATCAAACATTAAAAAGTAGCACTCCTGCAATTAAAAAAATAATTATATATAACATTCATAAGCTGTTTTTAAAGATTGTATTGGCATAATTTAAGTCTAGCATAAAATATTGGGATTTTTTTTTAATCAAGTTTCTTATACTTAAATAAATATTACAAATTTATTTTGAAACAAAGTGAGGCTTTTTTTTTAAATGCTGGTATACAATTTTTTCCTAACTTTTACATTAGTTTAAAGAGAATTGCTTTGCTGCCAATAATTTTAATGGCATTTAACATAATAATGGCTAATAATTTTAATGGCTTTTTTTAGATGAGTTTTGTTTTTATAAAAATTTTATTTCTTTTTGTTATATAGCATGATTTTAGGAAACAAATAATAAAATATGAGTGGTGAAATCTCCCTGCTATGAATTCCATCTTAATTGTTGTTAAAAAAATATTAGGAGATGACATATAATATTATTTTACACTAGAAAAACGATTGTGACTTGTTTAGTTGTATGAAAGTTTAATTAATAGATTTTTAATAATCAAAAGATTAAGGACAGAAGGTAAGATATGTTTTTTTTCTCTCTCTCTCCTCCCCCTCTTCCATTAAAAAAGTTACTCGTTGAATTTTGTTGAGGGAAAATAATGCAAAGTTGGACAAACCTTTTGTTTGCTTTTTTCAAAGTCAAGTCCAACTTCATAAACATTTTCAAATTATTCCGATGCCATTAATATATATTTACAAACCATTTAAAAAAAACTTGAGTAGTTTTATTACAAATAATGATATTGTTCTTCTTTTACTGTCACTTATATGGAGTATACTTGCAGAAAGTATTCTAATCATGAAAAATTTCGAACTCGAGATTTTGACAAATTTCCACAAATCCAGAAAACACATCTTTTAGTCTCTGTCTGTCATCTAACACTATAACTCAAAAATGTTTTCAGCTAAAAGATAAAGCTTTAAACCAAAGTTTTGAACAAAATTCATTCGCAAGAAGACTGTCTGGATGGACATCCGAGTTTAAATAAACACAATGATTACAAAAGATAAAAAATTTGATAAATAAAATTGTACACAGATTTAAAGGCCTTAAAAGGTAAAAATTAAAGGATATGTGCAAAATTCTAATTCAATTAATCAAAAAAAAAAAAGTGTCCAAAATTCATACTCGGTTTTCTTTACTACACTAAAGAGCGCAAAACTGGCATGTGTGGGACTCTATAAATAAAAATCTAAGCACTTGTATCGTTCACGGCTTTGCTCAAGACGCATAATATAAATGGCTTAAAGAAGCATAAAATATTTATTATTGAAAACGCGGGAAAACCACTCAATTTAATCGGATGTCTATAAAAAATATTTCAATTGTTTGCAAAAAAAATTAAATCGTAGTATTGGAAGAAAATTTGAAAACACAATAAAAAAATCTGAAAAAGACTATTTTAATTTGGTATTTATTTTAGTATATGCTCCTTAAAAATAAAATGAAATCATAAAATCGGAGTGCATTGAAAATACTGCAAGCAGCACACACCATGTTGCGAATCGTTAGGTGCTTGTCTCGGTGACTTACATATACACGTAAAAGAAAAATACAAATAAGTTGATAATTTAAATTTATCAGTAATTTATTAATTATTTTAACAATAATTGTTTTCATTAATATTTTTTGTATGAATTGGAAATGAAATATAGTAACCTACACTGAAAAAAAAATTAATAGTATAGAAAGGCAACTGCCCTTTTTTTTTATTCTATTACAATATCTAAAATAATTAATGATCCTGGAGCTAACAAAAACTTAAAATTTATTATTACTTTTAAATTAATTCCGTTATTTTAATTTTCATTATAAAATGGCGAATGACGTGTGCAAATTTAAAAAAAAAAATCATAGTAAATTTACATAAAAAGTCATTTTGGATTAGTCTATAATTTAGAATGTTTGAATGTTTATCTTTAAGTACAAAAAATATTTTTTAATTAAGCTCTTAGCTCTGTGTGATGTCTGATTTAACAAGTAAATAATGCATGAAAAATTTTTGTAAACCTAAATAAACGAAAGAAAATTTTCTGAAAATTAGTGGGAATGACGACACTTTCAATACAATTATGCGTTCATTAACTATAATTATTATGTTTTTATTTCAAAGACGTAATCGAAGACAGGCCGAATATTTGACACGTCCTAAGTATGAAACTGCAATAAAAAACATTTCAGTTCATAAGGTTACCATCAAATAAGTTGGCGACTAAAAGCAATTTTACTTTTCTTAATTTTTGATCTTGCTCAAATTATTTATAAAAAAAAATTATCCAATTTAAAACTGACAAAAAATAAAAACATGTTACAAAAGCATTCAATTTATAAAAATTTGTAATCAAATACAATCCGCATAATTAGCAGCCAAATCCATCTAGAAATTTCTATTCATCTCCACAGTAATAACAAAAATAAAGTTATCGAAACTTGGAGAAAATTCGAGTCCCATCTATTATTGATCAACAAAAGGCGATAAGTCGCCAAATACGGAAAACATTCGCCAAACTCGCCGTTTCCATAGCAATTGCGTAGAATTTGGAGAAACGTCTCGAGTTTTCTGCCAGGCTATATAAACACGAGCAGTGGCGGAAATTTCTCAGGATTTTGATTAGCTTTGAGTGAATACTCGTGACTGGCAAGTGAATTGCGAACTTACCTTCTCAGTGCGTGAGTTGTTTCTGTCGTTTCTGAGTTTTACTTCGTAAAGCAGCTACCATCGTTTTGGTGAAAATGTCGTTGTTGCCATTGTTGACTCGAAACTGGTGGGATGCATGGGATTATCCATCCAGAATTTTGGACCAACACTTCGGCATGGGACTTCTTGACAGCGATCTGTTAGCACCTACAATGTATAGTGGCTTCTTGTTACGACCAAGGACGCAACTAAATATCAACTCTTCAGGCTCGTCCGAGGTGAAGAACGAAAGTGACAAGTTCAAAGTGATGCTGAATGTCAGTCAGTTTAAACCTAACGAGATTGATGTTAAGACTGTTGACAACTATATCGTCATTCATGGAAAACACGAAGAAAGAAGCGACGACCATGGATTCATATCTAGAGAGTTCACTCGCCATTACATGCTGCCGGAAGGTACCGATCCCCAGACGGTAAAATCATCTTTTAGCCAAACTGGAGTATTGACAATCGAAGCGCCCAAGAAAGCTATTGAACCCCCAAAAAGTAATGAAAGAACTGTACCAATAACTTTGGAGAAACCTGCTGTTACTAACAAATGAACCGATTATGATGCTGCAATGCCTGCACTTAATATCATCTAACCTACTGTTGTAATTTATAAATAACCTTTCATTTCATTAGCATGTGTTTTTGTAATCTGTAAGTTACTGTAAATATGCATTTTTGTTATAAAATAAATTTTGAAACTTACTCCTTGGTCTCATTATTTATCTCTTTCTCTCTTTAGTAGTATTGATATTTTAAGGTAAATAAGTTTAAAGTTGTAATATGAAACTTTAATTGTAATTATGTGCTGCTATTCCAATGTTAGTTGCTATAAGCTTAAAAATTTCTTAATCTGCTATTTCTTGAATATAAATTATACCTTTAAGCATAGAAATTTTTAAAAAAATCCTGCTTTGAAATTATTTTAATATGCTGACTGCCATACTGAATTTCTCTTAATGTAATTTATATGGGCCCATCAGTCACCAGTGATCCCTATGACAGTCAACATGTTAAATTTATTTTGATAAATAATGGTTAATGTTTTATAATTCTAGTAATATTTAAGATCAAGAATCTTTGGAGTTAATACCAAATATTTTTATAAGAGGGAAAAAAAAGTTTAGGTAATTTATTTTAGTAACAGCAAAAGTGCTTATGAGATAATGAAATTTGTTTTATCTGGAAATAATACAGAAATTAATGAAATCTTGTTTCTATTTAAAGTTTCCAGTAAATTACTGATATATGTGAAAGAAAGTTTAATTGTTTATTATTTAAGCATATCATTCAAACTGGAATAAAAGATTTAAAATGAAAGCTTCAAAATATAGGAAGTAGGTTGTTAATTTAATGTAGATGTTCGTATAAATTTAATAAATGAATAAAATCTGTATAAAAATCTTATCTGTTAAATATAATTCCTTTTAATTATGTCTAATATATATTCAATACCAAAAATATAACAAAAGATGTAATAAAAAATGTAATGTAGTATAGAAAAGAAATATTATTGTATTATAATTATATTGGGTCATACTTTCTTTAATGATTTTTAAATTTTAATGTGCCTGTGCTGCTTTGTTTATATTCAGAATAGTAATGTGACAGGTATTAGGTCTTCTTTTAATTGTCATTTAGTTTATTTGAAATTTTCATGGTTTGCGATTTTTTTATTCGATTCATATAACGAAGAATAAACTGGCCCGAGAGGAATTGGGTTATTATTGTAATAAAATTGCAATACTTACTTTATGAATTGCTGAAACATGCATCTTAACAAAAATGATTTGAGAATCATTATTGAAGCTGCAGCATCAAACGAATTAGCAATAGTTTTACATTACAATACTTAATAAATTACAATGTAATGAATTAGTAATACTCTAAAATGTATTGCTCATTTCTTATGATTTGTTAGAGCGTGTGGTGTCCAGCGCCTTTAGAAGTGATTACAAACCATAACTTAGGTGGGATGCTTTCAGCAAAGTAATCAGAATGAAGTTTTTACAAAGGATATGATTATACAAAGGTCTTTTCAACTACCAGAATTTTTAACACTGGCTTATCTGAAAAACAACCTGAAATTTATAAAGTGAAAACATTAATTTTTGAAAAAATAAATAACAGTACCAATAAACTTAGTAACTTACTTTATTCCTATTCTCAAATGTCATGTAAAGATGCTTTCAACACCTGTAAAACAGTTTCTTCATTATCTTAGAAAGGCAGTGATTTTTTATATAAAAGCAATTATTTATTTTTTATTGATTTATTTTATTTTAAAGGCAAATCATTGTCTTTATTTTTTTTTATAATTTATATAGAGAAGAGAGACAATTCTTCTTCTGATAGCTATCAATGGATGGTTCTTTTTCAAATTATTAAATTCCAACTTCTTGAGTCATTTGGGCTAGCTATGTAGTACTTTGCTTTCAATTATTTAAACAAATATTGATTATTTATCAGAATGAGGCATTGTTATTTTTTTCCTACTACAGTTTCCCTTTCATTTTAACATCACATTTTTATCCAAATAAACTTTTATTTTGTTAATAGCTGATTTGGAAACACTTGAAATATATGCTACCTTTCTTTGAGAATTATCTGTCACTGTCAGCAAGAGACGTGTTTTTATTTTAGATAATTTTCACATGGAAAAAAAAAAATCTTTACCTCAAATCAACTGCAGAGCAATAAAATGATAATATTCTGCAAAAAAAGTAAGATTCCACATAAGGAAATGATGGAAACTGGCTAATTGTTAAAATTATGTCTGATGCAAGGCCAGTATATAGAACTAATTAAATGGTTGCATTAAGATTTTGCATAAAATAATGCAGGATCTTAATGCATCTCTTTTGCATCTTAAACTCTTTTATTTCAGTAAAATGAACATCCAGTATTAAAAATAAAATATATTTACAAAAAAATAAAATTTACATAAAAAATATAGTTTTGTATAATTTGAAACGCTTTAAAATACATTTCATGTCATCTTAAAACAAAATTGTGAAACTATGTGGTTGTTCGCATTAATTAGACAACCCACTATAAATGTAATTTTACTACTGCTGAAGCAATTTTTTAATTTATATCTTTAAATATCACATGCTCTTATAAAATTATGATGATAATCTATAATTAAAAATTAAAAAGAAAAAAACTTTTATGGAATATAAATAATTTAAATTTTTAATTATAGAACTTAAGAAACCGAACAGAGTATTTTTGACAACAGAGCCATCCATATCATAAAAATTCTAATTACTTATTAATCATTCAGATCTTCAAATATGATTATTATAAATCTTATTCGTAATTTGCATTAAAGATAGCATTTTTATATCTTTGGTTATTTTAAGGTTCTTCTGCAAAAAACGATTATGATTTTAAGAATCAAAGTAAAAGAAATTATTTCATTTGTAGTTGGTATGTAAGAATTGTGCTCAATGGTATCAACTATATAAATATTAATAAATACAAATACAATTAACAAAATAATCATACAAAGTCAAAACATTTATTTAAAAATAATTCAATATTTTTAAACATTTCCAATAAATTACCTTTGAACAACCATTTTAAATATCAGAGTATATATTTTTTAAAAAATACAACAGAAACTGTTTTATTATTGAGATGAAGTGGTACTACTTTATGAAAGCAGTTTTTATTTCAATCTTACATTTTAAGTACATTGAATTATACTTAGCATATAAAATTACCATTTCCTACCAACTATATTTATATGTAATTTGTTTCTGTTAAAGTTATCAGACAAATAATTTAACAATTGCAAATAAAGCTTTAATAGCATATAACAAACATAAAAGAAGCAAAGGTAAAACAACTAAAATTAACCAAATATAAAAATTAATTTAACTGTTTAAAACAACAAAAACAGACTTTTTATAACAAAACTCTTTCTTTCAATACCTTGAGCAACTACAAAGTTAACAAATTATTTAAACATTATCATGGCACAATGATTTCTATAGGGTCACTGACATAGAAAAAGTTAAAAATAAAAAACAACAACAAATATTAATTCAAGAACTTTTTAACATAATTTAAATATTTAAAATTTAGTGTGCATTGCTGCTGAAATAGTAAAACATAAAAAATTGAATTAATTTATATAAAAAATACACTTTGATATTTAGGTTATTAATATGAGATTAATCAGTGAAATAAAGCAAATTTATATTACAAGCTATTTTATCAACAGAATATAATGATACTTTCTTTAAAAAGATTATTTCACAGAAATTTATATTAAAAAAAAAAATTGTAGCTCTGAAAGCTGATAATAAAAAATTAGCTTCAAATTAAAATAAATTACAAGCTTTACAGACAATGAAATATCCCATTTCCATATATGAGAAATTTCAGAAGCACCAAGATGGATCCTGATGGCATTTTCCTTTAAACCATAAATCCATAAAAGCATTCATAGGAGAAAGCTCAACATTGTTATACGAGGTCTTTTGTTGTACCTGTAAAAAATATTTATATTTGAATTTTTACTATAAATAAACATTTATATGTAATTTTGAATATTGATATTCTTAATTATTTATATCAAATGTGCGTCAGTTACTGATATTTCATATTTTTACTTGATTTGAAAAGAAAAAAATTATGTAGTTGTATTCACCTTTGGATTGTTTAAATAAAGCTAATTCAGTTTAGGAATAAAATCATTTGAAAGAAGATTATCTTTCCTAATTCGAAAAAAAAAATAGAAATTTGTTTGTAATAGTAATTTGTGAAACCTGGCATGGTTAAAAAAGAATACAATTGATAAAACAACATGTATTTGAAAGTGCACTATACTTGAAATTTTCCAAAAAAAGTATAACTAAAATACTTTTTTTAATTATTAAAGCTATGAAAATTTTTAATATTCTTAATTTGAAATTTAAAATAGAATTATAATAGAAAGCATTAATAATATAGGAAATACATGTTTCCTTTTGAAAGTACAGGAAAGTGTCAGTTTATAAATTCATATAAAATTTGATCCTTTCAGTAATTCCTTCATTTAAAAAAGCATTTTTATTAAAATCTTTTAATTAAGGCTAATATTTTTTAGTTATCAAAAATGGTTCAGCTCTCCAAATAGTGAAAAAATTAAGTAGATTTAAAATTAATTTTGCTGTCATTATCTAAAATGATTGTTGCATATATTATAAAAATTACATTTGAGAAAACTGTTATACTAAATAAATGAGGTGAAATCAGGAAAAAAAAAAAAAAAAAAACATACTGTAGGAGTAGGAAATATTCTTCTGTATTTTCCTCTGTTCATAAATTCAAGGTAAGCTTGCTTGGCAATGTTCCTCATTTCTTTATTCATGCACTGATTACAAGCCTGACACTTCTGGAACATAATAATTAATAAAAAATAAATTTGTTTTTTATTTTTTAATTCACCGAATACATGTAATAGGTTTCCCTTATAATTTAGTAGTTATTAATACTTATAAATTTTAAATGGCCAATTAATCAATATTATAGGCAAATTGTTTTATTTGTTTTTGTTTTTTTCATAAAAATACAATTTTTTATAACATATTTTTCTTTTCAACCGCATTGTTTTTCTAATCGATGATTTTCTAATTCCATATGAATTCATTATACACAATTATAATCTCTATAATATAAAAACAATTAAATTTCAAAATATTTTTTATAAAAGACTTTTTAAAAATCGAATTTACAAATTAATTAATTTGAACTGATTTTCTTCCCAAGTTTGTTTTCAATTTATAATATATTCCCATTTAATATTCAATCAAGGCATAAGTAAATAATAAAATCATTTGATATTAACTAGTGATCCATGAACTAAGAGTTATAGTTTTTTTTTTAAGATATACTTAAAAGTTTGCCAAGTTCAAAATATCACACAAAGGTCTAGAAGAAATAAAGTCCTAAAATATCATGTCAATAATCATTCAGTACTTTAAATCAATGTCTTATAATATGTATGAAGCTAAAATATAAGCAAAAAAAAAATGAAAAGAATAAATGCATGATGAAATAAACAAAAAAAATTATAAAAGATAGAAAATCTTACTAAGTTTTTGCAGGAAGATCGACATGTTTCAGATGCACATTGTTCAGCAAATACCTGAATATCTTTTTCTGAAACTTCAGCTTCACCTCTATTTAAAAACAAAATAACTGAAATGTACCTTATTATTTTTTGCAAATAAAAAAAATTAAAATTCTGAAGTAAGAATAGCAACCATCACCTCCTAGTAGCCAGGTTTTTCCCAAAAGAATCAATCAATCACATGCAAAACAAAAAAACTTTTTTCATAATGAAGCAAGTTTTTTTTTCCAAAACCAATCCATGCAAAATCTTAGGTAATAAATCTAATTCAGAAACATAAAGAAAGCAAAAATTATTTAATGTGCATATGACATACATTTGTCAATTTTAAATGCAAAATCTTGATTACAATTGAAAAATTTAAATTATATTATATATTAGTAAGAATAAGAAATCACACAAAATAATATAGAGAAACCAAACCATTATGTAATCCTATATCATATGGCATCCTTAAATTTATTATGAAAATGATAATATTTTAAATAATTGTGTATATTCTTAGATTTAAAAAAAAATCAAGTTTGAAATTTTTTTAAAAAAAATTTGCATTAACAGAAAATTTTTGTCAATTGCTATTATATAAGTGATAAAAGACTGTAATTTGATTTTGAATTAATATAATATATCCATCGCATGACATGTAACCTACTTTGCATGCACAATAAACAAAATTTTGATTTTCAATGTGAGAAAATGTAGCATTATTTTACATGTGTAATCCATAAAAGTTTTCTTTATTTCTACACTTTTAATTTCCATATTCTTTTATCATAGGAAATAATACGATTTTTTTAAAATCTCAAATTAAACTCATTTTAACTATTAATCAATAAATAATTCTAGAAACAAAAATAATTGCTAACCTGTACATAAACATAAAATTCAAGGTCTTAATTTTTAGTACATTCATTTTAAATTAGGAGCTGCAACAGAATTATGTTTCTACAGCATTTGGATTGAAGTCATCATGAGTAAAGGTTACAAAGAACAATTAAATCTAGTATATCTTAAGTTGTTATATATAAAATTTCACATTTGTTAAGAATAGCACAGTTTGTGCTATACAGATTGTGGTTACAGTAAGGTATATGAATAATAGATGAATTAAATAAAATAGATAATTAAGCATTTATAATATAAAGTAGTCATTAACATTTCTATAAAAATTTGTTATACTAAGGTCTGAGGGGCTTAAACTCTGTTAAAAAACAACCTTTTTTTTTGGGGGGGGGGAAGAATTTTTTCAATTTCTATTAGTCATAATTACCATTCAAAGAAGTATGAATCTAATTGTCAACAATATCAATAATAAAAATTCAGCCATAAAGTGACAAGTATAAGCAGTGTCTTTGCATTAATCAAGTTTAAATCTTAGAAATAATATGCTGAAAAGAATATATAGACTTCTTATATGTATTTCCATTTAAGTAAATCTACTGCAATAATAAAATAAATATAAAATATTCTGCACTGAGCAGATATAATTTATTAACTTTCTTTCAACAATATTTTCAATAATATAATATTTTTCTAAATAATTTGCTTCAGTTGAATTTAAATACCTTAAAACTAAGTTAAACTAACTTAATGAAACTTCAGTACCTACCTATAAGTAAAAGAATCTGGAAACTTCCTAATTAAACCAACAATGCTTAAAGAATTAAATACAATTGAATCATAAAGTAACTTATTTTGAGGAAAATGTGCAGGGGAAAGATTAGGAGACATATTAACCTACAAAGAAAAAATTATTTTTACAAAATGAAGATAATAGACACAAGTAGTATTTTAAATGTTTATTTAGCATATAACTCATAATTATAAGTAAAACACAGCAAAAAACTATTGAGAAGAAAAATGTATGAAGTGAAATGATTTTATATATATATATATATATATTTATATATATATATATATATATATATATATATATATATATATATATATATATTGTTTATTAATATTATTTATGCTGAAGAAGTGCATGTGCCTGTTTCATGAAAATAACATTGAAATCTGCAGCTGTTTATAACAGTTTGAAGATCTCACATCCTTAGATGTAAAACATGCAACTTTTTAATGACTACACACAGATGGAAATCTTTATTTAAAATAATAAAAATTAAAAGTTTTTTTATGAAAAGTTTTATGGGGTTTATCAACACATTTAAAATTAAAACTGGAACATTGTAATATTAATAAACTAGTTACATTCCTAAAATAAAAAAATAAATAAATAATGAGTAATTTGATTTTCAGAAGAACTATTACATATATTGGCAGGCATCTTAATCTTCTTTTTGAAAATATTTGAAATTAAACTCAATACAAACTAGAATTACATTATGAAATGAAGTTTAAATTTATAAAAAAAAATGTAAGATAGTAATGAGATAATTTTGATAGTATATCAATAAAATGCATATCAAACAACTGTTTAAATTATTAAGGGACAATAAATTTGATAAAATAACATTAAGTTATATGAAATAAGATAAAATGAATAGTAATTATTCAAAATTGAAGAGAATCTTGTCAATCTAAATAACTGGTCTTCTGACTTCTCTCCCTGGCAAAATATTTTTAAAAAAATGAAGATGCATTAATTATTTTGGAGATAAACACAAAGAGCAAAAGAAATGTTATAAGAAAAAGTATTCTTATTTTGAAATTTGTCTAAAATATGATGATCTTGCATAATTTTAATCTTTATTGTGTTTTTAAAACACATACACCAGTAAAAAAAAAATTAATGTAAACATCATTTATTTTTTGTAGAAACGCAACTTTCCTTTTAGAAATTATTTAAAACAGAATTTTTACTACAAAAATTATAACAAAAAATATTAATTTAAAAGATACTCAAATCGACAGAATAATTGATACTAAAACTAAAATTCTCATCATAACATGCGCACATGAAAGGAACTTAAAAATACCCTAAATAAATAAAAAGTAATGAGATATTACCTCTAATAAAAATACATTCAGATCTTCATCTATTATGAAGTCAAATCGTACCAACTCAAAAAAATTCCTAGGAAAAAAACATGTACAATAAAGTAATAATAACAATGAAAAATTATAAACAAAAAAAGTTATTTTTGTCTATATTCATAATACCTTAAGCTTCCAAGACTCATCGCACTCTTTCTCAAATTATCTTCTGTCTGACGATAGACATTTTTTATTGTGTCATGTATTTGAGCCCATATCTTTTTTGTGCTTTTTCCTAATATAAAATAAAAAATTTCAAATAAATATCAATTCTTTTTTAAAAGCCGTTTAAAATGTCTGCAGTTCATGGTAATTAGAACTTATTTTCTGAGTTGTGTAACTTAGTTATAATTAAATATATAACTGATTGCTTATCTATTTCAATTTAAAAATTAATAAATAGATGTAGGAACTTTTTCAAAATATGAATAAAACATTTAAAAATAAAAAACGTAAAATAAAATATTTTTAAAAGAAATTTGTATCTTGTACAGAAAACAATTTGCTCTTAAAAGAATATAAGAAGTACTTCATGAAGTTCTTAAAGAACTGACATAGAATTAGAAATCAAATTTTAAACTAAACAATTAATATCCTTTCATAAAATGTTCAATTAAATAGTTTTTACTTCAATAATTTTAAAGTCAATACAAATTTCATATTAATTTTCAACATGTTCCTATAATCAAATAACTGTTGTTTTTTTTTATTATTATTAAAAAAAAAAAAAGAACCTTTAGCATTAATTAAACTTTCATATAACTAAAGGTCATAATTGTTTTTCTAATGTAAAATGATATTATATGTAAATATCTAAATATTTTTTATTGATTTTACATAAAACATGATTTTGAAAGACTTATATTCTAGACAGGTAAAAACACAGAGTTGTATGTTTAGAGATAAAAAAGATGGAGAATTGAATGTATTCAATTAAAATGATATATCATAATATACTTTCACAAACAAAATATATTAATAATTTTTAGTTTATAAAAAATAATAGAGTGAGAGATAATACCTTTAGACAGAAAATATTCATTAAACGATTCTTTTGCAGTGTAGTTTAGTTCTGAGTAGTAGAATTTTAAATCTGGAACCTATAAAATGACAATGACTATAATGAAAATAATAGAAGAAAGATTAATAACAATAAGAATGCATAGATAATTATTTTATAAAACAATAGAAATAATTATAAGAAATATATAAAATAAACAAATAATACATTGTTTAACATAAATCAGCAACTTTTGAGACTAGCATAATTTTGACTACCTTATTGCTTACAAGTGGGACAATTTTGCCAAATTTTTTTTCTTCAACTGTTTTGTAAACTATCAATACATAAAAATACTTTAAAAATCTCATAAGACTATTATTCTTGATTGTTAATCTTACATTCTAAAAAAACATAACAATTTAAGGAAAAATTTATTTGTTAAAAAAATAAAATAGCATTGGCAAATTTGCTCTGTAAAAGAGGCAACTTTGCTGTCTTAAAATCAGTCAAACATCAGAAAAATATTTTTCATTACAGAAGCATTTTGCACATGAGTATTAAATCTTTAAAGAAAAGATAGATATCTTAAAAGATTTTCAACACATGAAAATCGGGATGTTTAAAATTCATATACCTCAAAGTCTTTAAAAAATGCTTATAGTTTCATCAGAAAAAGTAAATTTCCCAGATGTGTCATGTAAAGAAAATGCATAAGGAGATTTGTCTCTACTGATATATCATTCCTCTCATTATTCTTCTATTTATGAGCCTCCTACCCCAATTTGATTTTCTGTAGAAATGCTTTAAAAGGGAAGGTTTTCTCTCATCAACTGTAAAATTGTAGAATTTGCCTCCTCAAAGAATCTAAGAAATCTTTCATGAAGCGGTATTCCTCAAGTAAAGATTTGTTCAAAGATCTCATCTAAAATTACATCTTGGTTTCTTTGCATGGAGACATTTGACTTTTATTCTTACCGATTCTTTGAGGGTTATTATAACTTTCAAAAGCTTTTTCAGTGATCATTTCCTTATTAACCCCAGTGGATAGTAAACTGTAGCATAGTACCATCACAATTTTGATGCAATTTTCGAAATTGGCCCTAATGTATCTTGGTTCTTGAAATAATTAGAAAACAAACAAAATATTTGAAAAATATATAAATCTATATATATTATATATAGAGAGATATAAGGGTTTGTGAAAGAGATAAAATTCTAGAATGGCAAAGCTCACCCATTTTTACCCAGATTTCTGGAGTAACTTTGTCAAATTATATTATTAAAATGAAATGTTGCAAAAAATTTAAATATGAATGTGATTCTAAAATATGATTTAAGCAAAATGTTTTTATATACAACTGAATGAATGGGTTAACTAGTAACTTCGATTGAATAGCAAAAAAACTTGTTCAACAAGTTGAAAACAAAATGTTAATTAAAACTTGTAAGCAATTTGCAAAGGTTAAAACTTGAAAAAAGACTATCCTTAAATATCTTCTCTGTGTTATGAAATTAATGGCACTTTTATAGCTTGGTTCAATAATAAGGAAACAAACATAAATGCTTTCAAAAATTGCTAAAATTGCCCCAGTTTATGATTAATGCTGATTTAATTTCAATATTTTTTTTAAAAAAGGGATTGGCAAAAATTATATATCATATGCATTCTTATTAAAAATTATAAAAAAAAAAATCTCCAAAAGACTGCATCACTAAATCATGAAATTCTCAATGCTGAGGGTATCTAAAAAAAATTTTCAAACTATTTATGCCAACTAAGATGAAGATAAATATAAATTTGTCTTAAAATAAGTCAATTTTTAAAATTGCACAAAAATACACAACTCTTCTATTATATCAAGGACATTTGATTTATTATTTATTAGATCATACACTTTAGAGATTTATTAGCATAGAATTTCATGAGATATTTATACTTCAGAGTCAATTTTCTATTTATTAGTATCATTTTAAAACCTGTATAATTTAACATTTTTGTAATCTACATTTTGTAATCTATAGAATCTACTAAATACATTGAACTTTTGCAGTACATTCATCATCATAAAAAAAAAAGTACCAAACTATTACTCCAAAGCAAAATTTTAGAAAAAATATTTTATCAATTCTAAGAAAATGTTATAAGTTAATTTAGAAAAAAAATTTCTGCATTATTAAATGCATTACAAAGTAAAAGTAAAATGCCTTATTTTTCACAAAAATTTTCTAAAATTAATTTAATAATAATATTTAATCTAAAATCCATTACAAAACTCTAATTATTATTATTCTGTATTGTACGTTAGGGTGGAACGAAAAAAATAAATTTTTGATTTTAAATTTGTAATAGAGTTGAAAAGTTGCCTTTTGGTGTAGATAAAATAAATTATAAATATGAAAAATATTGGAGTAGGTCTTGAAGTGACATTAAAGTTTCATGAAATGAAATTTTTGCTACAATTTAAAGTTTTTTATAAAATAATCAAATTTTGATTTTTAATTTGTAATAATGAGGAAAAGTTGCATTTGGCATAGATAAAATAAATAAAAACTACAAAAAAAAATATTAGAGTACATCTTGAGGTGCCACAAGGGCATAAAAACACACCTTTTGCAACTTTTTAAGGATTTTTGCTTGCTTCAATTCTGAAATAAAAAGCTTTAAATAAGCATTTTCATATGATTAAAAGTATAAAAACAGTTTTACGATTGCACTGAGTCATTGCCGGAGTGGTTGTTATTGAGGTAATGCACTTGTGTGCTTCGCTGCGAGTAAAAATGGCTCAGTCCAAATTAGTGAAAACAAGGTAAATACTGGAGTGCTTTATTTTTGAGAAATTTGATAATTTGCTTGAAGAGTTGAACTCGCTATTTACAAATCTAGTGCTGCTGTTATATTAGATATAACCTCGAAATTCCTTCAGAGAAGGATCTTTCTGTAAGCGAAATATGTGACACTTTAGTTCCCATAATAGAACAAATATGGTCAAGAGTTTCTATTCCTGTTGCTTCTAGCAAAAGAATTTCACAGATGATAAAAACTTATCATGCTATATACAGTAATTTATTAAAGTCTAAAAGCAGAAAATATCCAGACATGTTTGATTCCAATCTCACAGAATTTAGAGAAGAAGCTAGACGTTTATTTGATATTGTTGACTTGTATAAAAAAGTGCAAATGATGGAATAAAAGGTTCTAAACAATCAATGCTCTAACAGGAAAATGATTATAGGTAATATTAATATTGCTACCACAAGTGCTTTGAGGAAGAAAAAATGAAGAGCTACAGAGAATAATTAAGTTTAATAAAGAATGGACAAAAAATACTAGTGTATCAGAAACGATTACTGGCAGCAATGACAACATTGAAGAACAAAAATGTTCTTTACAAGAAGAGGCAAACTAACCAGAACCATCAAGTAGACAAAAAGATTTAAAACTACCAGGTGACTGCGTAAAATAACATTAAAACTTTCATGTACTTATGGTTCCAAACATCTTTTTAACCTTATCTCATATTCATGCTATCTCTCTGACGATCTCAAGAACGTTATCAGGGGTGTTTGTGGGACCCCAAAAAATCCCCTGAAACTTTTACGGACTTATTACCGGCATTTTGGAGTTTCGAGAGGGGGGGGGGGAGAAATGAAAAATTACAATTATGAAGTATTGAATGACCTAATTATAAAAGTTCAATGAATTACTTTTTTTGCAAAATTAATAACCATAAATTTTCAAACATATAAACTACTACATTTTATGCAAATATTTTAAATTACCTAAATTAATTCTTTTAAAAAAATTATCTAATTTCTGCTGCTTTTTTTTATTTTCTGATGTTTGTGGGCTTGTCTTTCTTTTGTGGTGAACTTCATAATTGCAGGAAGGTTGACTTTTATTTTCCTCATTTACAGTTGAAGAAATTTCCTCGAGAACTGCACATGCAGAGGTAGAAGCAGTTTGCTTTTCTGCTAATGTAGAAGGTTTTTCAGAGACTTTTATAGGTGACTCATCTGAAATACATGTTTTTAAGTCCTCTTGATATGTTTTCCAACTTCTGTTCATATTCAGTAAGAGATCTTTGTGAATTGGATCAGTCATTGGATTTTTTGAGCCATATTTTTCACATGAGGTTTCTTTAGAAGCCATTAAATCATATTTAATAGTCTGCACTGCATCTAGGGAATCAATCTTAAGAGAGGTTCTATAGTCAGTGACAAGTGTATCCATTAAGTTGAATGCACTTTCCACTAATGGGCCATGGAAGCAGCTAAGGCAGGCTTTGACCAATTTAGCCAATGTAGGATACTTATAATCATTTGTGAAATCATCTTTTAAATTAAAAACTTCAGACCAATATTTATCAATTGTACACTTGACTTGATTTCCACTTTCATCAGATGTGTAGAGCATTTCTTTGGTGATATCAATATCACTCTGGTATAACCTTATTTCAGCTTCTACTTTTGACTTTTCATTATCACTAAAAATATGGGACATAAAAGATGATAATTTTTCAAAAGCTAATATTGTACTGGTTTTACCTCTTAGCTCTGGATCTAATGCTGTAAAACTAATTAGATATGAATTTTTAAGGGGTAATATCTGTTTCATATGCTGAAATTTCTAAATGAAATTCTCTTGCGTACATAAATAAAAAAATATTTCAATAAGCGAAACGAAAAATTTACACGTGCATCAATAAATGAAACTAAAATTTAACACAGCGGAGAAAAAAAAGTTGCGAAGTGATCAATGACAAGTAGCTAATACGGCGAAAAATCCCCCTTCTCTACTTATTGGCGCCACGCCAGGAAGGATAAGACCTTTGAACCCAGAGTCACGTTATCGCACATCTGGTCGAACAAAGTCTCCCCCTTTTTTTTCTGCCGCGCCTACTTGCCGAAAAGAATCCAGAAGAGAATGTCCGAGAACCGGGGGAATGAGTCATAACTCGCAATAAGGAAAGAACAAAACAGAAGTTTTTTCCCCTTTTTCACGCATTATCACTGCCTTTGGAGAAAGAAAGGAAAAGTTTTCACCACACACACTGACCTTGCGTTTTCTGCTTTCAAAGCAAACAAAATTACCTAGATCAAAATAAATAATTCATTATTATTCCTACTTCCTTTTGAACGACGATCCCCGGAAATTCCGGGGATCGAAGTTCAAAATCCCCGGAATTCCGGGGTTTCCCCGGAGCACAAACACCCCTGCGTTAAAGACCAGATTATTCAAAGAAATGGGTATTTTGCTGCTTCAGAAAATATCCTTTTGTCCATGCTAAGTGATGAACTTAAAATTCAGAGAAAACTTGATTTATGACGTGTTTTAAAAGCAAGAACAGAAAGTAAAGACAGGGTCAGGAAGTTTAAAATTCCAAAGATAAACTTCGATGCAAAAGATTACATCGATATGATCTCATGAGTTTGAAAATGACATAACTGAACCCTTCTTGCTAAAACATGTTTCCAGTGACTCTCTCAAAGATTTTATACAGAAAGCATCTGAAGCTGAACCAAATAATATAGGGTATACGGTTATCGACTTTCCTCGGCTTCCTTGTCACATGCAGGCAGTGGAAAGAGCTGTGAAACTGGCGGCCAAATCGGCTAAAAAATGTCTGTGGGTCAATCGCAAGACAGGGATACATAAGAGGAGAAATTGATAGTTTAATGTCACAATGAATTAGAAATAAACATTTTGTAGCTTCAACATTTGTAATCATTAAGGATACAGAAGACAGAAATGCAAAATTTGACATAAATATCTTTTTATTATTATACTTTGTATATAAAAAATTTTTTTCGATTGTAATGCTTTTATATGTATTTTAAATCACCTTTTTTGACATTATATAAACGAAAGATTCCTAAAAATATTTTATCAAAGTTTATAATTTTTCCATTTTTTTTACAAACTTTAAGCTAATTTGTGGCATCTTGATACATTGTTGTATTGCAACCAAATTTTTAAATTTCTTTTTGAACCTAAAAGTTAAATTTTCTTCACTATTAACAAACTACAATCTAAGAAAAATTTTTAAAAGCCCTTTTTAAAAATTTCTATTTTTTTAAAATTTTTTTACAAATTTAAAGCTTTTTGCAGTATTTCTAAATAATGTAATATTACAAACAAATTTTTAAAAATTGTTTTTGAACCTAAAAGGCAGCTTTTCCATACAATTACCAAAATAATATCTTAAATAATATCTTTTAAAAAAAATTAAGGCCATTTTAGTTCAAATATAAAATGTGTTTGAATAACTAAGAATTTTTACCTCCCATACTGGCAAATAATCATCTCCTACTATATAGGATTCAGGAAGATGTATATTTAAAGGAAAATAATTCTTTTTACAAAATCTGAAATTTAAATAAAATAAATGCTTATTAAAAATAGGAAAATAGAAAGCTACTATACTAAAATTAATTGAACATTTGTATAATTATATTAACTTTACAATATTGCTTGAAATACAAAGCCATTTAGACAGAGCAACAGCATTAATGGAAATCAGGCTCACCTCAATAATATATCTCCTGAATAAACATAAACACGTAATGGATCCACACTTGTTAATATAACATAGACACCAACATCAAATTTTCTAAAAAGCAGATAACAAATTATATTCTTTTCATTGAGAAATTAATATAAATAGATATTCCAGTATTCATATTATATATACAACAATCATGGAACATTGTATTTTTATTCAATTAGAAGATAAAATTAGCATAAAAAATTAAATGTCAATGTTTTTTAAAAACTAGTCTCTAATGAAAATTAATAAATTTATAATGAACTGAAACAGTAAAAAATAATAAACACACTTTTTGTTAATCAATAATGGATTCCTAATAAATTCTTGCACAAAAGAGCCTTCAGCATCAAGATCTTTAGATCCATTCATAAGCTTCATTCCTCTATGAGTATGGCTTTTTAAGATCCAGAATTTAGTTGGATTTTTTTCAACCTATAATAAGCAGTTGATTTCTATTATATTAAATATAATATGATAAATATTAAATTTTCAAAATGCAAGCATGCACTTTTATGCACAAACTTTCAAATATATAAAAAAGTGGTTTATGAGTCATTTCTTTAAATTATTTTAAATATCTTCAGGGTTTTTTTCATGACATCATTTATTGATAAATCATTTATTGCAATTTTTGAGGTATTAATAAATATGGAAAAATTTTTTACAATTCTAATGCCTGATAATTAAAATGTATATTAATATTAGAAATATATATATAAATGAAACCAAGGGATTTTATTTTAATTATTATTCTAGTATAATATGAAGAGGAGGTGAATGCTTTTAATAAATTAATCAAAAAATATTCTAACATAGAAGCGAACAAGTAATACTTACAAATCTCACAAAATCAACTTTTCCATTAGGTAAAAGAAAAGACTTTGGAATATGATTAATTTCTAAAGCAGCTAGATTAGACTTCTGAGTGATGAAACCACTACCTGGAAAATGATTAACCTATAAAAAAATTCATAAACTGTTAATAAAATGAAAATTTTTAAAATTTAATGCATCAAAAATAATAAATTACCTTTTGAGTTGGTTTAAGATGAGCCATTTCCTTAGCTAAAGAATAAAAAGGATATGTATGAGACCACATAATATCCCAACTCATTTGATCATGGGTCTGAATGCGATAGCCCATCTTTTGAAACATCTGCTTCACAATATCCAAAGTTCCCTCATGTTCCTGAAATCAATCCAAAGACAGCCAAAAATCAGCCATCAAAAATAAAGTTTGTTTATAATATGTGAGTTCCCACTAAAAAAAAATTCATTGGGCAAATAGTATATAAGTATGCAATATGTAAATTTTTTTTTTTAAAAAATCAATAAAATACCTACAGATATACCATTAAACTTCACAACTGGCATGAAATAATTACAATAAGATGATGAAGTAGTGGAAGCAGCCTTTGAAGTTTCTTTATCTAAACTTGAAAATACAACATAGCAACCTAATATAAAAGATACTATGCAAAAAGCCGTAATAAAATGGCGAGCATAAAATAAATTTTTAGAGAATTTGAAGAAAAAGTGCTTTAGCATGTTCGCAGCTTATAATTGAAATTATTCAAACGTTATCTCAGGCAGTTTTTGTTTTTCTTTTATCTTGTCAGGATTATAAAATTTCTATCGCCGCATTATATCTCATGATAAAAGAAATGCATTACAGAAATATAAATAACAATTTTATATACTTATACTAATTTTTCTTGAACATATTTAATGAAACAATTTTTGAAAAGAATTTTAAATAACATGGGATATTTTAAAGCGAGTAACGGACGGCAGGCGCATGACATAGGTCCATTGACCTAGCTTATTTATTTACATTTTTCATCCACGCACTTTAACAATGTTGCCAAACCGAGTCATTTTAAACATTTTCACAATATATGTGTGGATCTTAGTACAAGTCACAAAAGCATCAAATTATTGATTAGAAAAGTTTATTTATAAATATTTCTTCCGTTCTTTTTGTTAATTTTAGCTCAGAATTACACAATTTTTAACTTTCAAGTCTGCTTTTATTTTATTGGGTCATTTTTTAGCATGCTTGGTAAATAAATCTATTTACCATTACTTTTAAGCCTATTGAGGTAAAATTTTTTTCCTGAATTTGTTATTGTTTTTAAAATTATAGCTATTTTATTTATAACTAAAACGCTTCTTGGAATGCTTTAAAGTAGAAGAGATATGTATGGATTTTTTATTCTACTTTATTCTCAATCAATTTAAGTTGATTCCAAAAAAATCTTGTCTTATCAATTTCTTGTTTTTATTGAAAGTTCTTCAGATGGTTTCGTTTTCAATTGTGCTGTCCCATTTTACTAACATGTGTTCCTTAATGTGTAACTTAATGCCGTCTTCTTTAGTTTGTCACAGCTTAATAATAAAGATAGGGAATGTTTCGTATATTTAAATACAATAAATAAATTGTGTATGCGGAAACTTAAGATATTAAACATTTGTAAAGATATATTAAATAGACATCTATGATTTCAACTTAAAAAAATGTTTTAATGCAGGAAAGTTGATGAAGGTAAACAAAATTCTGTGATTTTATCCAAGAATAATGCTTTATTATTAGGTATGAAACATTATTTTTTTAGTTTCTGCTGTTAATGGAGTGCAGAATATTCATTAATTTTTGTTGGAGTATAATTTTTGGTGATTTTTTTTACAAAAATTATTTTGCCATTTCTCGTTTGCAGTATTTCTTGCTTTAAATATGGCTAAGCAAGCAGTTAATTGTATACTGTTTGAAATTTACCTCCAATTAGATGTAATTGTTAAATGTATTAAGCAATATAATTTTTCTTTTTATTGTACACTCTTGGTATAATTTGTGATTGGATTATTATTATTCCTATATTTAATTTTTTAATCTTTGAAAAAGATAGCACTTATAATTAGAAGCTCATTTATTATCTTCATAATTATATGTGAAAATATATCTTTGATTGAAAGGAGGCTATTTACAATTAAGTGCATTAATTGGTCTCAAATTATAGATTTCTAATCTTCTGTGATGACCATTTGGTTTGATAGGAATATTGGTTGTGTTTGATTTTAATCAACTTTTATACTAACAAACAATCTCAAAATATTTTCTAGCTTTGATAGTTGATGACATTAAAGATATGATATTTAATAGCTTCATGCCTTTTTTATCATTTTATATGTGAACCTTCCTAATTGAATCTATTGTCATGAAAATTGTAAGTGTCTAGGTAGTTGCATTCAAATCTTCCTTGTACTCAGCAATAATATAATTTTATATTAATTCCTCACATTAATAAGCAGATTCTTTTATTCCTTAATATGATATTTTTCCAATCAAAGAATATCATGTAATGAAAATTTGATAAAACAACAAAAGTTATTTTAATTTCACTGCAGCAATAAAATCTGTTGAAATTATGCAAAAAATTGTAAATTTAAAAAAAAATTCAATTTTGAAATACAGTAAGAATTATTTTTGTGAATAATGTTATTGAGTTATCGTAATAAAACTCTAAAATCTCACAATTTTTAATGAATTACAATTTTTAAAAGAATTACTCTGAGGTGCACAATCTCTCTTTCCATGATATGCCAGTGCCAAATTTAGTAGCTGTAGATCAAATAATCTGCCCTATAGAATGCAATTACATGTACATTTTCTTCTTTATTTGTAGAAATTATGTTGTTTATCATTGAGAAGAAAGTTATCAAGTAGTTTCCACAAACTTCATTATTGTACTCTGAAGAACTAGGGTTTATAAAGCGAAATGTTGTTATTTACATCACTGTTTTCTTGCTTAAATGATGAATGTTTCATAAGAAAACAGATAGATAATTTAAATGATTGGTTTATTTTATAAATTTTTGAAACAAAAGGAAGATATGAAAAGTCAATTAAAATTTAATGTGATATGCTTATAAACATAATAAAATTTTTTACTTTATTTAAAATATATGCATGTATATTGTTAATTAAGATATCACTTTGAATTTCTTTTTGTATGTGTTCGACAATCTGAAACTAAAAAAATATAGAACTGAGTTAAAGTTGAAAGATAATAAGCATAAAACGGATAAAAACAAAATAATGCTGATTTTAAAGAATATATATCAAAGGATATATATTTTTTCCTATACATAAAAAAAACAATTACCCAATGTTAATTATAAGGGAATTATAACTCCTTTTTCATTTCTTGGGTGGGATGGGAAAAGACAGGTATTTATCATACTGCATTTTCTTGTAGAGTAAATGTATTATGTAATGAAAACTAACTTATTATTGTATATATTATATTATTACTTATTCTTTATATTAATTTTATTT
Source organism: Argiope bruennichi (assembly GCF_947563725.1). Taxonomy (NCBI): domain Eukaryota; kingdom Metazoa; phylum Arthropoda; class Arachnida; order Araneae; family Araneidae; genus Argiope; species Argiope bruennichi. The sequence continues at coordinate 57,718,968 of NC_079157.1, read as the reverse complement.
TTAATGTATTTGTTATTATTCAGTATATACATACACACATGTGTGTCACAAAATCTTACATTTAATTCTTGTGTTTGGTGTTGAAATTGCAATATTAATATAGTGTTCATAAATAACTCGTGTTTAAAATTTCTTTCTTGCTTAAGTTATGTTTGAATCATTTTTGATTATCTTTTATATTTGTTGATTTTTTAATCAATAGTCTGTGGTAATAATGATGTCTTTTGCAGCAGAACATTTTTTTAACATACAATTCTGTAAAATCTTTTTTTTTTTTTATGCCTTGATCTTATAATTATGAAATATAACACCGTAGCAATAAAATTGCTGGATAAATACAATTTTGATAAAAATATATAAATAAGAATTTTCAAATTTAAATCAGAAATTTTTGGTGTTCCAGTTATTCTAGTAAAATAACATTTAACCACCTTTGTTAATATATAAATGTAAAAAAAAAAAAAAAAAAAAAAACTTAATTTTACTAAGTTTAAAGGGGGAGGTGATTAACAGGCAAAATAAAATAAATCATTATCTATTTGATTAATCAGAGATATATTTGTTTTAAATGTGGTATGGCTGATATAGATAATTTTTTTTTTTTTTTTTTTTAAATTTTATGTAATTTTATATGTTTAGTAATGTTATGATACAGAATACTAAATAAAATTAATGCTGTCAGCAATATTCTTCAATATAAAAATTTTAATATATGTCAGTTTAATTAAATGAAGTTTAAAAAATTAAACTGCTTTCCCAAAGAATGTATATTTGATAAGGGTTCCATTGGCATGTTCTGAATATTAAATGTTTTTAGAATGCTATATGTTGCAATATTATCTTGAAAGGAATAGTTTGGTTTTCTGTTTTTTCATTCAGATGTTTTTATATTTTGTGAAACATTTCCAATATTAATAAATACACTGAACAAAATCATCTCAATTTATGTCAAAAACTGGAAGAATCATTAATTAATAACAATCAAAGTAACATAAATAATGTAGAATCTAAGCATGAATTGCAGTTTTTGCAAAATTTTGAAAGAAATGCAGCATTGCCAATTTAAACTCTAAGCTATATTGCCAACAACAGTTTAATTCATTTCTCTGTTAGCATTTTTTTTTTTTTTTTCATTTTATTAAGAATTTCAATAAGCTATAGCAGTGAGATTTTTTTTCGAAACTGAAAATTAATTATCCACATCTAATTTTGATCAAGAGAAACTGGCAAATTTTGCAATAATTTCTGTTGAAGATATTTTATAAAAATTGATAAATTTGCTTATAAACCAATTTGCTAAAACCATAGCTAAAAAAATACAATTTCTTTAATTTAACTCCAACCAAATGTTAAAATTTTATTTAAAATTATTTAAACTTATTTGATATTATATGTATATTATAAACTTTGTTAACATGGTTGAATACTATTTGTATGAAAATAGAATATAATTTAATGTTAATAAGTAATTAGAGTAAAATATCATTTATATTTCTACATAAGATTTCTATATAAAATATCTCTTATGTTATATCTTTCAAATATTTCATATATTACAAAAGTAAATTAATTTATTTATAAGTATAAGATGATAGTGCTAACCAAAATATATATGATGTATATGTATATATGATGTATGTGTATTTAATATATTAGTTCGCTACCATTGCAGCTAATTTTTATAACATAAATATATGTATACTTCTTCAATAAATGTTTTTGAGTATTGTGTTTAACAAAGCACAAAATGTTTGCATGTTTTAAAAATTAGAAGTAATATGCATCATTTATTTTTTTTTTACTATATTTTTATGTCAATAAAATTTTATTTCAAGTGTTTATCAAAAGCCATTTTATCCTAATAACAAATAAGCACTACATAAAGTGCTTATTTGACATTTGCAGACCAATTATGTTTGGTGCAACCCTAATTATTTTAATTTAAACGATTTTGCTGCTGACAAAATTATTTATTATAGCTATTTGTAGTTGATTGATTTCTTGCAATTACTAACTGTAGAAAAATAAAATCTCAATTTAGTGGGTACTTTTCCTGTCAACCGGGAGATAATGTAGAAATAAACCAATGCCAAATAATGTAGAATTCCGCCAAATTTCTTACTCTAAATCCATGTTTGATTCACAATCACAAAAACGAAAAATCACCAAATAATGTAGAATTCCACCAACTTTCTTATGCCAAATTCGTATTTGGTTCACAATTGGTGACATTTGCGCCCAGCTAACAGAAAAATGCCATTTATTGAAATTTTCCCATTAAATATTTATTTATTGGTAAATTGATGCATGGCACTTTTGGAATTTTCTCAAAATACTTTCTGTCATCAGTATTAAAAGATATTATTATGAAAATGAGAGGTTTAGATTTATTTTTGATATTTCTGTTCGGAAAACTATGTGGCTCCATTAGAATGCTTCTTTAATTGCTTTTAAGTAGAGTAAAATTTCATTCTGATTAGTAAAAAAAGTAATAGCTTTGTTAAGTAAAATGCAATTGATACAAAAATACAAATGATGAAACAGATTCCATGATAAATTGAACATTTATCATAATTTTATACCATGCCAATAGATTGATGGCATTCACAAATCTATCTTCATTGTAAAAAAAAAAAAAAAAACTAGTCCAGATTAGTGTGTGATGGATTGAGAGTTGAATATACAAATTGTTTTGATATTCTTACTGCCTATTTTTATCTTTCCATTTGGATTGATTGGGTGAAGAATCATAGGATGTGTGGAAATGAGACTTGGTATGGCTAGTCATTCATCGAAGGTTTGGAGTGAATATAGTCATGGAATGCTCATCATTTATTGATTTAAATGAATGGGTGAAAAAATGGAATAGTGTGATGTAGCTCTAAATGACTGACTTTAAAAAGCTTGCTAATTAAAAACAAAATTATTTGGTTAAGCATTTATGATCAATTAATGGAAATTTTTCTTGTATAACTCAGTAAAATATCGCAATTCGGAACGATAGGAGAAACTGTTTTATCTTTAAGTTAAAGAGAAATTATATTTGTCAAAGCATGTTTTAAGGTTCTCTGCAACCTGATATATAAATAATCAGATCAGTTTATTAAATTGCCAGGTCTAAAAAAAAGTGCTGATTTGAAAAGAAAGAAAGTAATGTTGCTTAACTAAAAATAGTTTTCATATCTTTAGTTTTATTTCTATTATCAAGTGAAAATATAATATAGTCTTCATCATAATAAAAGGTTTTTGTGGCATGATGATGTTAACATATACTTAAAATGTATTTAGAGAAGTTCATATGAAAGAGTAAGATTTAATATGAATATTTATGCATGATGATTAAATAATTTAATTGAATTTTATGCTAAATAGAAGTATGAAAAAAATAACTTTTTATGTTCTTTTAGGTGTTTTATTTTATGCTGCTTGATGTAAAATACAAACTTATGGCAAACCAATATTATACTTCAATATCCTTTGGGGTTTTCATTGCTGCTCTGCTATTGCTATATCAGTTATCATCGGATGTTTCAGTAGATCAAGAAAAAGAGTTGAAAAAAACATTGATTCAGTATGATTTGATGAAATACAAACCTTATCTTGATTCGAGTGGTAAGTTTATTCATATCTTATAAAATAAAAATTTATTTTTATCCAAATATCGTAATCATCCAAATAAATCTTGGTATATTAATATACCCTTTGTTATGAGCATAGCATTTTAGAAGAATCGCCCTGTATCTGATTTAAATGTCAACAATTAAATTGATTTTTAATTTATAAAATTCTCTAATGCTCATTCATAAATAATTTCAATGTTATAAACTTAAGTACAAATAACTTACTCTTGGGTTGACATTTTTTCCATTTAATATCAAAAATTTCATCAGATTGTTAAAAAGAATTTACAGGGATATTCAAATTGAAATGTGTCACAAATCACAAACCTTCATAGATTGTATCAAAGCCCAGTCTTGTTTGCTTTATTTGTTTATTTATGTAATTAAGAAGAACAGTGGGGAAAAAATTATTAAATATGTTGCAAGAACACTTTATAAGTAAAGCATTAGAATATTGCAATTTTATTATTTGACTTGAAGATTGTGTGTTTTACTTATTTAATTGATAATACTTTTATTACATCTCCTTGAGAATGGCAGTATTGAAAATGGAACTGGACCAATTTTGCTAGTATAGTCAGTTTTAAAAAGATTCAAGTTCCAGTTAAGTTTAAAAATTTGACTGGAGTTAATGGATTTTTACGCATTCTATCAAATTCATATTTATTCACCTAATATTTCATTTTAGAGCTGAATATCATATTTAAAATCGAAATGAGCTAAAAATAGTATTAGTGGCAAATATACTTTTTCCAAAGGTAACTAATTTATAATAATTCTTATTCATTAACGCGTTCACTGCTATTATTCATGCCTGATATCCAGGCCATCTATCTAATTAGATTACCCCTTCTTTGCTCTCTTTTAACTGTAGATGTCATCTAACATAGATGATTTGGTACAATTACATATTATCTGTAACACACAAGCGTGTTTGCGGCAGTCAATGTGTTAATGATAATCAAAAGTGAATATTATAGTTTAAAACTTTAGAAAAGTGCTTTATATTCAAATTTTGTGTTTTTTAATCATATTATTTTAGGAAAAATCGATAATATTTTATATATAATGCTTTAATTTTTTTAATCCCTTCCCCCCCCCCCCTTTTTTTTTAATCTTTTTTCCTTTTTAATCTTTTTTTCCACTTTTTTAACAAGGACAACCAAAAATAAATAATGTAATTTAATACACACACACAAAAAAAAAGAAGAAAAAAAAAGATTATCCTTCCACAAAATGTATTATGGGAAGAGTGTTAAAAGGCTTTCCATCTCAACCTCAAAATCAAGGTTAGATATAATAAAGAAATTCGGGAAAAAAAAAAAAGGGTACTGAAATCATAAGTTGAATGTTCACGAACATTGCAGAAGATGCCCCTGGATAATTTGATGTTGCAATCTCTGTGTCGGCAGTTGGTTCTTTTTGCCAGTAGCATTCCCTTTTCTTAACATTAATGAAAAGTATTCCTGATCTGGTAACTTTTGCAGAAAGGTTGCTTATGACTTGAAGATACACAAGTATCCTGTTGCCAGTTTACAGCAACCATGGGAGAAGGAGCCAGTGGATAAGTGGTGGATAAAAGTTGGAAAATCCGGACACTTTCTACTAGTGTCAAAAAGGGCATGTGAAATGCTGTCTTGTTTTCATGTATTTAAACTTGAGTCGAATTTTAGTGTCATGAATTTGGTTGTTAATTGTGAAGCAAATAGACTTAGTCCGGGGTCTTTTGATGCCAATCAGACTCTGAAGTATGAGTTTATGTCTAAATAGAAATCTGCAGTTTATCTTAAAGTATGCAGAAATCTCTGTAACAGGAATGTAACAGAATTTAGTGCCATAACTAAAAAAAAAAAAAAAAATGTTTGCTGTATGTGCTGAATTTTAAGAAAACATTTGTGCCAAAAGAAACTGCCAAGTTACAGAAGAATTTTCATCTGAAGAAAAATGAGATACCAGGTCTTAAAAATTTCTTCCACATTTGAATTTTGTATACAAAATGAAGTTGCTTGTTGTACTAATATGACTGATGTTCAAAAGCAAACTATGAATGCTAATTAAGTCTATGAGAAAGCTGTAAAAGAAAAACAAAACAGTAATATGTCTGAAGTATGCCACAAAGGTCCTTTGAGCATTAAAGTAATGTTTACTAAAATATGCTGGTGAGGTATATATACAATAAAGTACTGCCTTTCTGCTTATATTTGTTGTCCTATATATGTTTAAATTTGTCCTTATTAAGGATGTATGTATAAAATAAATGCTTAAAAAAACATATTTTTTAAAAAATTATTTACAGTTTTTTAAGTTTGAGTATTGATTTATTTTCTAAACAAAGAAATTTCAACATTAAATAAAAGAAAGCAATTCTCTGTAAAATGTAATATATTCATTCTTTCTTTTCATAGTTTATCTAATTGTACAGGATTTAATAATTTCTAGTTTAAACAATAGAATAATTTGTGGATAATAGAATTATTCTTGTTTTGAAAAGACAGCAGCATGTCAAACTTTATAGTAAAAATATTATATTTTTGATGTGTATTGATGTAGATTGATATAAACTGACACTGATGTGCATTAATAAATATAGGATTTATGCCATTTTTACTGTATCGTGCAGTATGATGTAACATTCAGTGTCTTGGTGAATAATTGCCCTATTGTATATTTTAATAATAATAATCCAAGTTATATGATATCCTGAATTAAAATAATATTTTTATGTTTAACTTTACTTTTTATAATATTTTAGAAAATTCAGAATCTCAGAAACATTGTTACATATTTTACAATGTTTTGGAACAGTATTTGGTATTCCTTAGTATTCATAATATTGTATACAATTATGCAATTATTATAAAATATTTGTATGCTACTTGGATGTGTTACATATATATATATATATGTATTCTATGAGTTTAGTCTTAATGAATATTTATTTATAATTAATTTTGTTAGATTTTAAAATATTTCTCTTATAATAGGTTGCAATTCAGTTATAACTCTGGTCAATGTATGGAGTGATCATGACAATTTTTTAAAAAAATATCCAAATATTGATGTTGCTGCAGATATTTACAAAACAGTAAACAAAATCAAGCATGATCTTATTTTTCATCATTGGCTAAGAAAGAAAGATCTTCTTGATTCGCAAAAAATGTAAGTATTAACAGCATGATTTTACATATGAATTATATAATAAAGATATCACATTTATAAAAAGTGAAGATTTTTCAAAGTAATTACAATTGCTATTTTTATTGAAAATTTAACAAATGGATTGATACAAAGTGTGTATCTTATCAACTGATTAATAAAATTGAAGGTAGTGGTGAATTTCTTGAAATCCAAAACCATACATTGTTCATGTATTCATTTATCTACTTGTAATTATTGCTATTAAAAAATTGAAACGTTTCATAAAATTTTTCATGTCTTGAGTAGAAGATATGTTATCTAAAATATGCAAATATATCAGATTTCTAAAACTTTAGGTTGTATTTTCAGGTAAATATGAAAATGCATTCAAATTTGATCAAGATTCTAATCTAGCAATAATGACTTACAGATAAGAGAATGAATATTTACCAAAATATAATTTTTTTTTAAAGAATAAGAAAGTAGCTAAAAAGTGAAAGTGCTTACTAAAAGTCCTGATTCATTTACTCTTATTTTAAGTATAGTTTCTAAATTTAAATAAAGACATGTTTTTTTTTGGCATGTTTTTAAAAATAATATGATATATATTAATTACAAGCCCATTTAATTTCTATCATTGTTCTTAAGATAGCCAACTTTATGAAATCAAATATTATGTATTTGATGCATTTTTTTTTTTTTTTTTTTTTATGTCTGTTATGGAACTGCACTTTTTTTGTCCTTCCCGTCTTCCACATCCAAACAATACTTCCATTATTTTTATCATTACAAGTGATAGTTGTATAAAATAAGATATCGTTTTTCTGTGTCAAATGCAAAATATTTACATATATATTTTAATACAGTTAAAAATTAAAATGTTGCTTTCTGTTCTTCCTCTTAATATATCCTACATAATGAAGTGTTATTGCAAAAAAAGATTATAAAATTTGCATCCATACTGATCTAAATTTCTAATATGGTATCTGTAAACTCAGATTGTTTCTTTTCCGGAATTTCTTTTGTAGAAGTACCTGAGGCGTTGGTAGAAGCTGATTGTTGCAAATGGGGGGAAAAAATTGTTTTTCCATTTATTAAAACATACATAATATTATTTAATTTTTATTAAAGAATGGACCATTGCAATTTTTTTGTCAGAATCTGTTTTTTCATAAAATAAAATTTGCTACTGCTTTTTAAAATTAATATAATTATTTTGTATTCATTTTAGAAAGAAACTGCTTGAAATGAAAATAAGCTGAATTTTTGTATTTTCCTGTGATAATTTCCAAAAATGTTGTTGCACAGGATTAAATTTTACACCATTTAAAAAAAATGTCTCTTAAATTATTATTTATTATTAATTATGTTTAATATTTGTAATTAATTATGTTTAATACTTATGCATAAGTTTGATAATTTTTTTTAAACATTTTTTTGCCTGATTTCCAACAACAGATTCATTATTGTCCTGAAATTTTGACCATTTTCGTTGTTCCATCAAATACTTAATCTCATGATTTTCTTTCTTTTGAAAGCTAAAGATGAAGGATTCCATTTAATATTTTTGAAATTTAGAAGACATATTAACCGTATGTGTATACTTTTATTGGTACTATAGGACTGTCCCTTTAGAAGGATTCATGTATATGATAAGCAGGAAGGAATGAATGTGTGTTCTCCGGCGTATGCTCCAGAATTGTTGTTCTTAGCTTTTGCCGGGTTAACAATAATTAAAATTCACGAATACCACAAAAGTTGCTTAAACTGTATCTGATGTCACCAAGGTGCCGAGTTACCTATAAACAAAATTCACGAATATGACAAAAATTACTTAAACTCTATCTGATGCCACCAAAAAAGCCAAAATGGCCTTCATCTTAAGAAGACCTTCATAAGGAAAGTCACAAATACAATCAAATGAAAGCGGGATGCAGCCTAACTTTGCACGTAAAGAGTCTCTTCTGCTTCATATAAAGGACAAGAAAGAGCAGCATGTTCAAAGGTTTCTGGAATCTTGCAGTGGATACAATTAGGAGAATTGATTAATCCACATTTATAAAGAATCTCATTAACTGGAAGAGTTCTAGAAATTAGTCGAAAATCAATACCTCGTTTCACCTAGAGAAGTTGATTGTTTTCAAGTTAAAATTTTTCAGCCACCTGTAATTTTCATAGTATGTAGAATTTTTGAATTCTTTGTTTTGCTTTTGTCGAATAGCTTTGTAACTTACCGATCTGACGAAGGCGAAATCCAGTCACAGATTATCGCCGGTTTGGCAGAGGAGTCTGCCCACTCGTTTTCTGCAATTCCCACATGAGCGAGAGTATATACCAGTGTCAAAAAAGAGCATAGTTTTAAAGAATCAGAATTGAAATCATGAAAGGAGGAGTAATCTGAGATGCAAAAGAATCCAGCCAAAAAGCTTCAAACTTGCCACAAGGTGAATTGAGGTTAATATCCCTGGTTGGGAAAAATCTTGAATGCCAAGACCTCCACATCCGATGGAGGAAGGGAGAGAGCGATAAGCTGTGCCGGAATATCCTGACAAACAGCCGTAATAAGGCTGCTTCTAGTCGAATTTTGCCTTTCAATACGAAAAATTTCTTGAAGTGAAAAAGGGTCCGATGCACTCAGCCAAGATTCCTGCAATACCAGACACTGGGTAAGAGAAAAAGGAACAGCCAAGGGATCTTACTTTTGATCCCTCGGACATTCCATTGAATAAAATACTTTCGAGAAGAAAAAAAAAAGATATATAAAGGAAAAGGGGAGAGGGAAACCAAGGGACTTGTCCTATGTCCAAAATCTCTTCTTCCCCACTGAGATTATTTATTTCAGCAAGGGAACTTTGATGAACAAGACCTGGGCTATGAGACGGGCTGTTACCAAAATTGGATTCGAGCAATGCTATTTTATTATTTAAAGAGTCTATAGTCGCTTGTTGATTTTCAATTATGTTGCGAAGAGTATTATTTTCCTCCACTTTTTTGTCACAGTTGTTTTGAATTTTCATGTTACTAGCCACGCATTGGCGGTTTACTTCCTGAAGTTTTAAAATTTCATTCCCCTTTGGGAATAAGACCAGTAATCAGCTTTGTTAGTTCTTGAAGGGTTGATTTCAGGTCCGAAGCTTGTTTGTTGGGGCTTTCAAGAGTATGAACTGGCGGATTGCTCTTGACTTTTTGCGCGAAAGTTGGCGATGCCACTAATCTCCTTGCTTCCTGGAAAGAGATGTCCTTGTCTCTGACCAAGTTAATGATTTCTTTTTCTGTCGAGTAGTACGTCATGCGCCTCTTCACAACGAAAACATTCAGTGGGTAGAACATAATTCTCAGCTTGTGTACCCCCACAATTTTTACATCTTTTGTTGTTTTCAGAACAAAGTTATGTATGCCCAAATTTGAGACACTTATAGCACACTTTGGGGTTCTCAATAAATCTTGAAACTTTAAATATAATACGGCCAAGCTTTATTTCTTTGCGGTTTGATTTGCCTATTTCTTCGAATAGCACAATTGGAATGAGATTTGATGTTACCCTCTTTTTAGACCTCTCAATTCTAGCTGCAGTGATATTTTGAAAAGAGAGTTCGTTGTTGATATCTGCATTGTTCATTTCAGTGTCAACATCGCGAATAATACATCTGGTGACGATGTTCGTATCAGTACACAAGCGTTTGGAAAACTCGTGACAAAATTCGCTTAATTTTAATTAATTTTTTTATGTTTCTTTAGAAAAAATGTATCGTCACTTTGAGTGATTTGTCCAAATTTAGCGTTAATGCCATTTGGCTTAATCCACGGGGATGAGCCTGTCTTATTGTCTAAGAGGCTGTTCTAATTTAACGATAGAACAGCCTCTTTGAAGTGTATTTTAGCTTTGTCAACAATTGGGAACTCATTTGTCAATGTATATTTGATCCTTTTATCTTTGCAACAGCTCTCATACACAGGGTTATCGGATTTACACTTCATCATACCCGACAAATACAATGGCTGGAATCTATCAGACGGGAACAAAATATTTATCAAAAACAAATAATCTTAAACATAGAAGACTTACCTTTAAGTCTCTAAAAGAAAAAAAATACATAATGCCACTACCACTTCACCCCCAGGGAAAAATGGCTTCGAACACCAGAAAAAAACAAAAAAGGAACACATCCCCTTCTAAATTTCCTCTAACAAAGGAAGACCGCGGAAACAAGGGAATGATTACTCTGACAACCACATCATAAAGAAAGAAAGAAACTGAACAACCAGAGAAACCTAAGCTGCACCAAAAGGTAATCCAAAAGTAAGAGCCAAGAAAACTCAACCTTCTTCCTTCACTTCCAGCTGTCTTTCTCCTATATGATTGATATATTTCAGTTCAGTCATAAAAATCAACCCTTCTGCTAATAATCGCAACGCCCTTTGTAGCGATAGCTTTTCACGATAACCAGAATTTAACTAAGACAATTAAAATAACATGGCTTTAATGCCTGACAAAGAATTTTGGATGTCAAGCATTTTTGCTAATATTTGTGTATTTTGTTTTATTTTGAATATATATATATATATATATATACATACTGTGATTACACATCTGAGTTATTTAAAATAAATGATATTCTAAGTTATACTAGCAGAAGATTGGAATATTATATGTTAAATAGTCTTTTTTATTATTATTATTTATTTTCATGGCCTTAAATATAACCTTCATTTTTGAAGTTTATACTGATGACTTCAAAAAAAAAAAAAAATGAAACTGGAACTTCTATACATAGACATGCCAAATTCTGTTTTGAAATAGAAAAATATGCATAATTTTACTATTTCAAATTGTTAGGTTAGTTTCGATTCCAAATATATAAACAGAATAGTGGGGATGAACATGATTTTTTTTTTTTTTCATCTATTAAACTCAGGAAGAAAGTTTATATAATTAAGTTAAAAATATTAAAATATCTTAATTAAATCAAAAGTAAATTTTAGAAAGTGTAAATTTCAGAAACTTTACATGTTTGAAAATGGTACATGTTACATAGAAGAGAGGACGTAGTAAATATTTAAAAAATAGTGACATATTTTTCAGGAAAAAAAATAATACGTAATTAGATATTTTGATGTACCTAATATTCCTAAAAAAAGGATTTAGTAATCAAACTAAGCAATTATATGTTGATTTAATATGTTGTTGTATTATTTCAATTTTTAATTCACAATCAGTGATGAGATTATGTATTGGAAGAATTAGTCAAATGCTAAGAGCCTTGACCTAAGATGTCACATTTGCTCTGACACTGTCTACCCTACTGAAAAAAGGGTCTGATTTTCAATATTTGTCAAAGGCCTGCATGTTATTTTATTTTGATACTACTATTATGGGATTATACATTAAGAAATTTATTAATTTTTTTCCAAAGTAAAAAAGTTTATTATTAAAGCATTATTTAAGTGTAAAGTCTTAATTATTAGGGGGCTCATTTTGTTCAGTAAATTTTAATGTTCATTTAGTTATTACATTTTACAGATGCTCAGAATCCTGATTTTAGAAAGTTAAGTTTTCATTAATGTGATTAAAATGATTATATTTATTTTTCCTGCAAGATAACATATATATTCTCAGATTTCTAAATAAGTTTCAACTGGAATATACTTTAAAAGTCAATAGTGTTATTTTCAATTTTTTTTCTGCTTTTTATTTATTTTTGGGGTCTTGCATTGATAAACTTTATTTTGTTTATATTTTACTATATTTTAAATATTTTTTAATTCTTGAAATACAGAAATCTTTAAAATGATACATAATATGATAGTAAATTTAATTTAATATTGATTGTGTCTAATATAAAATTCTAGTTGCTTATGGCAACCAGATTGTTCACCCATATTACTGATTTTTTTAGGCTGCTGAAATATTAATTTGCATATTTTTTTTTTTTAATTCCACCTTGTTGTTTTTGATAAAATTTAAAAACATTAATTTAGCTGAATAAATCAAATAACACGTGTAAATTAAAAAGTGTATATATGATGAAACAAAAATGATGAAAGTTCTACTTCAGAATAAATGTGCAAATGAAATATTTTTTCAGTCTTAATTTTAACATTAGCAAAAGCGTACATTTGTATATTTTGATGGATGAATTTGAATGTCATTAACTGTTGCAAATTAAGTTTTATATTTTTAAAAAAAATTATTAAAAATAAAGAAAACATTGTACAGAAATGAAATCGATATAATTAAAATGATAAGTTTTGAATTTTAAAATCATGCAGAAATCGTTTTTAATAAATAATTGTTCTGGAAGTATATCATCATCTATTTCCATAGGTAAGTTGTATTGATTATTCATTTGCCCTTGACTAAGCTTGTGTTCATGCTTGAGTAAACTTTGTATGACATCTGTTTCTTATTCTTTCTACATCTTTTTTTCTCTGAGTGAATAAAGTTTTTGATTAAATCTATCCAAAGAGTATCTAATAATTAGAAAAATTCTTCATTAATTAACAAAGCATTGAATTGTAAAACTGGAAAAATGTTCAATGAAGCAGTCTGAAAGGTTCGGATAGTCAATTGTTAACTGACTGTTGCCATTAGGCACAAAGTGCCACATAGGCTAACATTTTATATGCACACACTAGCATTTTATTTTACAATCTATAAAGAGATTCTTAAAATGATCTTCCACAATTTTTCATTTATTTTTCTTTGAAGAAAAAATGAAAAGATGGAACTTCTTGTGATTTGATTGTTAATTTTACTGTGCAGTTATTTTAGTCTTAGTTTTTTTTTAACATAAATTCTATGATAATTTAATTGAGATTTATGCTTCACTCATTATCATTGACAGATTAAATGTCATCTTGTAATTTGGGAATGATATTAATGATGGTTGCTTTAAAAAAAATATAATATAAGGATAATCGTTAAAATTTGTTATTATAGCATTTTTAATTAATTCAATGATTTTTAGGACTAGCCACTGTGCCCACAGCCCTTCCTGCACAGCCATTCCTCTCTCTTTATATATATATATATATATATATATATATATAAGAATAAAATAAAATAATTTTATATTGTACAATTTTTCTGCATTTATATTCCAGCCTAGAAGATGCTTTTGAACTTCTTAACTGTAATTTATTTGTATAATAATTATTTAAATAGTATTAAAGTTCAGATAAACTGTCATTTTTAGATTGATCATTTATCACATATATGTGAGGCTTATTTGGAGATCTTGTAACATTCCATGTCATAATCACTAAAACAATGTTTATTATTTCATAAACAGCATTAAAAAGTATTCTTCAAATAATTAATTGTCAAATAATTATTCACTTATAAAAATAAGTTAATTGCTCACAATTATACAATATTCAACCAATTCCAAAATACACAGTTTGATGTTGTAGGAAAGTTTCTGATACTGCATTTATTAAAAATTCATAAATTTGACACTGTTAGGGCCAGCTTACCAAATAAGCATAGTGAGACCACTTTTAAGGGGCCTAAATTTTTTTTATTTTTTTTCCCATTATTTTCTGGTTATTTAATTTTATGCCTTCATTTTGTTTCAAAGAGTTATGCATTTAACTTATTCAAATCAAGTATCAGTTGAATGTGGAACATTGTTCTTGAATTTTTTTTTCATACTTTCATATAAAAAAAATATCAAAGCCAAAAAAAAAGTATAAAAGTGCAGTTTGATAACTTTTCACAAGTTTTCGAATTGCAGTTTTCTGATCGTTAACTAGGTCATCTATCTGTGAAAAATTCCTATTCTTGCTGATATTAGAGCGGAATCCAGCTAAATTTTCGCAATTGCGATGGCTCAGTTAAGCCAATCAGAAGCCCGTATTTTTGTAAACATATCGCATTTTGCGATATGTAAAAATACAGGCTTTTGATGGGCCAAATTTGTCCATCGTCTAGCTGAATTTCGCCCTAGAAAGCCATGGATTTACGAAATATAGATATTTTATGTTCACACGATAGATTAATGAAGAAGCTAACATAAAACTGACGGATTTTACACTATACTAATATTTTGTTTAAAAAAAAGTTTATTAAAGAAGGAAGCGTAAAATAAACTTTCTATTCGATTTGAGGGCCCGCCTCTGATGTGGGGGCGGGGCAACTGCCCCGTATGTCCTGCCTTAGTTAGGCTCTGTCGACTGTTCATTGATCGTTATTTACATTTGATTGCAATTTCAACCAAACACTTTCCTTGTTTCCAACCAAACGATTTACACTTTCCTAGAGTTTAGCATTCATCATTCCCCCCCCCCACAAATGTATGTTATAGTCTTTCTAAAATTTGTTCTTTCCTTCGAAAAGCAAATTCATTTTTTAGGTGGAGTACTTTTTCTTTTTCTTGTACTCTCTCTCTATTTTCAATGATTTTTCAAAAGAAATCGCAATTTAGTTCTCCGGAATTCACACATCAACAAACGCTTTCGTCTATTATATTGTCTTAAATAAATGATCCACAATTGTATTATTGGATTGCGTAATAATTCATTCGGAGTTGTTCCTACCCCTTCCCCCTTTCTTTATTTCTTCCATACAAAAAAAAAAAAAAAAAAACCTCATTCGCCGAAATGAAACATATCAGTAAAACATTTTAAAATATTTAAAGCAGTGTGATTTCTTCATTTATTGTTTGTACATTTTCAGTAGACAGAATGAGCCCTCTTGAGCCATGCAAACTTCCTTTCCCGATTGGAAATTTCTTAACCAGATATTTTAAATTGGTTAATAAAAGGAATTTAAAGATGCAAATTTTGCCTAGTTTAAATAACATTTAAGGTTATGTACACACTTGAATCTTCGAAAATCGTTCGAAAAAACGAATATTTTTTTTATCGCTTAATAATGTTCTCTGATCCTTTAGCTTTCAAACGATACCAAGATGTTGTCAATATTCTAAATATTTCTCAAGTTATAATTATTTTTCTTCGGTGCTTTCATTAAAAACTCTAGTTAAGGTTTTTTTAAAACTCATTTTATGAAGCCTCTTGAGCCATGAAAACTTCCTTTCCCGATTGGAAATTTCTTAACCAGATATTTTAAATTGGTTAATAAATAGAATTTAAAGATGCAAATTTTGCCTAGTTTAAATAACATTTAATTGCTTGTCGCTTCCAAGAAAGCTAATTCCAGTATCTAGCATATGAAAGAAATTCAAATTCAAAGTTTTAAAATAATTTTAGACAAGGTGGCAAAAAAAAAAAAAAATTACTAAACTTTTTTTAATACAAAATAAAATAGTATTTAATTACAAGAGCAGACATTTTTTTTCAATTATAATTATAAAAATTATATTACTTTATTAAACAACATACTATAAAACTTACAACTGATAATTAAGAAGATTGTTAGAATTAAATTATACTTGATTTTAATTTGAATAATTTCGAATCCTCTACCTGGTAAATTAAATGAGTATAAAATATTAAATTATCCCAAAAATATCGCAAGAAAAACGTCTCAGAGTATTTTTGAAGTTGCGGGGCTCAGAAATAGTTCCTTCCTTTTTGATGATTCGATTCTGATTTTCTGATCATTAAAATCGAATGCCAAATGAATAAAAGTGTTTTCGGCAGCATTTGGCTTTTGCATACAATTAAGACATTAAAACTACTGGAGCTACTCGTGAAGTTTGTCCTATATATGGAAAAAGAGCAGTATCTTAAAGTATCGCCCGCTTTTGGTTTGTGTTTTAAAAAAACCTGCAAGATTGGTTCCGAAGTAACTTTCTTGCATACTGTCTAATAAAGATCATCTTCCCACCCTACATAAAATCGTGGGCCTTGGGTAAGACTGCGAATAAATTGCACGACATTGAGAAAGATAGTTACGAAATATAGTTCTATCTAAATATAGTGTGAAACTATCACTTTTACTGAATCTATCGCGAGAATATGTATTTTGGCATCTTTGCCAGCCGATTGACATCAAAATTGGTAAAAAAAACTACAAAGATAACAAACCGAATTTCATTAAGTTATCACATTTTTGAGTTATTACGTTTACGTACATACAAAAATATAGATCGACAGACGATTAATCCTTGTCGATTTGGTTCCAAATTGGATTCGGATACATTTTGAGCGAAATTTTAGCTGTCAATCCAATTTCGACCGTCTCTCGCGCTTCGTTTTGTTGTTATCGGGTTCACTTGTCATCGAACAGCCGGATTGATAGACTTCCTTTGAATCAATTTCGTTTAAAATATACAACATTTAGTGTTAAGTCCACATATCAAATTTTCTTCGTCTAGCTCAAGGCGTTTTTTAGTTATCTTGTTCATAGACTGACAAACAGAATTTCATTACATAATAATTTTTTCTCTTTATATCTCTTCGTTTTGTAGTTGGCGTGTTAATTTATATTCGGATAACCTTAATGGATGCACTTTTTCTGAATGGATTTTTCACAAAATTTGATAGAAATCTACAAATTTAATGTGAAAACCATATACAGATTTCATCTGTCTAACGCCGGTGTCCTGGCACAGGGGTAGCTCGTCTTTCCCGTGATCTGGGCGTCCTGGGTTCGAGTCCCGGTTTGGGCATGGTTGTTCTATCTGTGAGATGTGAGAATGTGCCCTCCTGTAAAAAGGGGTTGTGCAAGCAAATGAGTGATGCGTGAGTAGCAACGTCGTACTCTTGGCCCTAGTTGGCGCCACTATAAAAACAAGAGACGCTCCCCCACCGGCTTAAAATCGCTGTCTTCATAACAGCGGGCTTGTCCATGGCAAGTGCCTTAAGAAACAACAATATCTGTCTAACTGACGTTTTTAAGTTACCTTGTTCGTAAATAGATAGGAAGGTCGACATAATTTTAAAAATATGTTTTTCAGACTCCTAAATGTCTTTTTTTTTTTTTTTTTTTTTTTGCGGGAAGGGGGGGGGGGAGCGATTTCAATGGGTTTTTTTTATGGGAAATAAAAAGAGCATTGAATCAACTTTGACAAACGACCTGAAGAATTTTAAAAATACATAAATAAATATGTAAAGCGCGCATGGATTTCTCTCGACCAACTTTTAAAGCAGTATGTATCATGAAAAACAGTTCCTACTTTCCTTCAGTTACTGACAGTTCTTAACTTTTTGCTAGGAACTAGGCTGTAGTAAGTCATTTCCAGAGCGCAATATTATTTTTTCGCTTTCGTCGCCATTTTTGTCGTTATGAAATGAAATCTACAGCTATTATGTCTTCGCTATATTTCATATCATTGCCATCGATGATATCAATATTTACCTTCCTCATTTTCCACCATTAATCATTACTTTTGTCATATCATTTCTCAAGGACAGCAACATCCTTTGCATTCGAAATCCAAACTTTTTTCATTACTCAGTAATCTGTAACAAATAGGAGTAGTGCGGTTTTGCCTTGGCAAAGGCTTTGTTCATTGAAGGATTTAAGAGTTTCGAAGTGAATCAACTTGTAATAATTTTATTTATTTTTATTTTAATAGGTTTTTGGAAATGTTTATGCTGTTATTTATTTAAATGTAAAATAATAAATTTCTTGAAAAATGAATCATAATTATTGGTTGATGATTTCTACAGAATATGATCATTTAAATGTAATGAAAGATTATTTACAAATTTCTTTTACAAGACCTGTCAAGTGGAAACTGATATAACGAATTAATGAATAATTAATATTCAAATATGTTTTTAAAAGTTATTGCTTATAGTACTTTAATTTATTTAAGATTTGAAGAATTCAATATAAACACATCGTGCAATCCTAAAATTTTATAATTCATTATTTATATAATATATTAATTATACTTTAACTAAGATACAAACATTTAAGTCTTACCCACCCTTTGGCCTAACGACTCTGTTACCTAGTCGGAAATCCGCCACTGACTCTGCGTATGGCCTCATTATCCGCATTATCATCTGTATAAGGTAGCATTTTCCACATTGCTGTAATCTAAATGTGAAATACTTAAATTTAAAATGACATTTTGCCTTAACACTATCATAAAACTACCTGTTCCCTTTCCCATCAGTATACTAGTAAAATTAATAATTTTTTATTAGATATTACAAAACTTCATAAAATGCCTGAAAATGATTTCTGTCTCTAACTGCCTAGTTACCCAGAAACGTGAGAAGCTAGATAGATGGAATTTGTTAAACTGTCTTTAACCAAAATTTCATATTTTATTAAATATTTTTGTAAATCTGTCAGTGGAAAGTCTACGCGTGTACGATAATTCACCAACACTACGAGCTAGATGAGTGAAATTTTGTATATAATTTGTATCATCAGATTGTAAATTTGCATCAGATTTTGGACAATACCCATCAACAGGATAACTGTTTGTTGAGAATGCAATCACTCAAAAATGCAATGACTTAAATGCATGAAATTCGGTTTGTTATCTTGTGATTGAAATTGTAGTTTTGTGTCAATTGGCTGGCAAAATTCTATAATTCAAAAATGTGGCAAGGTAGATAAATGAAATTTAGTTTGTTATCCAAACGCACACACACACTAACGTGTGTGTGTGTGTCAAAGTGTGTCAAATTTCTGGGGCCTATTCGGTCAATGAGACAAAATCTGAAATGCTGTTTCTTATTTGTTTGTTTACTATACTTTGGAGCTAAATGCAGAATGCTATTATAGTACATGTATGCGAAAATAGTACATTGCTTTCTGTTAAAAAATATTTTAAAGTCAGCAAAAAAATAATCTGTGTTTTAAAATAAAACAACACAGTGTGGTAAAAATACAGCATTAAAAATAAAATTTTTTGATTTTCATTTATATATTTATGACAAGGAAAATTTCTGTCAAATCATGTTTCTGAAAATCTGTCTTACATGTTCAAAACTTCTGAAATTTGAAGACATGTGCATTTTATGTCAATATGTAAATCCTCTAAATTTTTCAGAAAAGTAAGACTTTCCCTCTTCCTTTTTATCTAATGTCATGGCCTTATTTTATTTGAATAGATGCACATCAAGTTCAATTTCCTGAAAGATATTTTTTCCTCCTCTTCTGTCTCCAGACACGAAAAAATGATATCTTAAGATTTGAGCTGTATAAATTCTGTATATAGTCACAGAAATATATATACTTATGTAATTACGATTTAAAATTGCAAAATCCGTGCTGAAATAATGTTCGTAAGCTTCAAAATAGGATATCAATAAAATTAAAATGCTGAATTAAAAAATATGTTTATCATTATATATTATAAAATTAATTTATAATTAACTATAATTAAATAATATTTCTGATGTAATTGAAAATAAATTTTAGTATAAATTACAATTTATGCATAATAGAATTATGCAAATGAATGCTTCTGGTCGAGAAATAAACGTTTCTATTAAACAAGTCGGAATTCTAGGCTTAGAATCACGATATTCCAAAATAAATTGTAATTTTTGTGTATGAATAATTGATGGATTTTTGTCTCTAACAAATAAATAAAATTTTATATGGCGAAATATATAATTTTAGATCAAGAATTAGCATAAATTTTGGACATATTTTCGAGGAAAACAAATGCACAATTTCAGGCCATAAACTGTGAAATATTTTAAATTTACTAAATTCTTGGAATAATCTCAAAATATAATATTGCTCTTTTTTCGTTTTATTTAAAATCATAGCTAAACGAAATTGTATGATTTCGGATTTTCGGACTAAATCACTAAAGTGAAATTGTGCAGGATTCTGATAGAGATCCTTAAAAATTCTATCAATAAATGATCGAAAATCGTTTGACTATTAAGTTGAAAGTGAAAGAGTTGGCGCAGCTGCTTTGTTCTTATCACGCCAAATATAATGAGTAGTAGCCAAGTGTTGAATGATTCGCCTCGGTCGTCGAGTTCGTATCGATCGCAAATAAATTTCCATTGCAGCGCTGCATTAGTTTGACCTCATGTAAACATTGCGGAGACAACTATACGCGCTCCCATAGACCCTTTAGAGACTTTTTCCCTTTTTTCTTACTTCCTTAGAGGTTAGAAATATCTACCAATAATTCTCCGAATCTCTCACAATCCGAACCATTTGGAAAAATACTAACAGTTTGCTTACAATCGGGAATAGCAATAATGTATTTCTGTTTATTTAGTTTCTTTAATTATTCCATTTTACTGATTAGTTCTTGAATATGTAATTTCTTTTTTGTTTTTAATTTTATTTTAATAATCATTTCAAAAATATATTTCTGCAACAAAAGGTACATTTTTTTTTATTTTATAAATTTGTTACATTTGAAGTTGTTTTAATTGAAAATTTTATTTTTTGCTTTAATTAGTTTTCAAGCTGAATTTTAATCCTTCTTTTAAAATTTGTTTTTTATATTAATCCAAATTTTACTGTCTATTTCAGATTTTTTAACAATGGCGTTGATAGCTTATTAAAAGCATATATAGCTGATCCTTTCCAATTCAATTCCCTTTTAAGCACCAAACAGTGGAATTTATGGATAAGAGCCAAAGAATCACTTTCAGGTACAGAGTTGGATAAAGTTATTGAAATTCTATGGTCAGAACTAGAAGAAGAAGCTAAGCAGCCATGGACTACAGGTTAGTTTTCCAATTATTATTATTATTTATAAATATCTATATTATTTGCTTTTGAAAGATTTTTTTTTAAAGTAAAGAGTATATTTTAAAATTTTCACTAAAGATAATTGCAAGATTCAGATTTCTTTTCAAATCTATAAATACAATATGTCTGAATTATATCTAATATTTTTTTAATCCAAACTTATTGAAGTATCTATTTTCCTGGGTGGAAAATTATATATATTTTTGAAATAACTTATTTCTTTTCTTTTTTTCTTCATGTATTAATTTATTTTTAATTGAGCAATTAATTGATATCTATAATTTGATTTTAAAAGTATTTACATTTTTTAAACATGAGATTTTAATCATTCTAGAATAAAATACCTTTAATTATTCCTTTAATGCTAGTTATTATTTGACTTTTATGTATTTTATTTTTTGATAGAATTATAATGAAAGAAATTCCTAAATTATCCTCCATATTACATACATACTTTATTATAATTTGTTCTTATTTTATTGTTTGAATTAGTTTTCCTGCAGATGATTATAGAATAATAAAAGTTCTGTGTATGCTCATTTTTTTTTCTTGTAAAAATATTCTTTTTTTTAAAGTTAAAGGAATTTTATTGCATTTAAGTTTTTAAAAAATTAACCTTAATTACTGGTATGCTTAACCTAGTGTGATAAATCTTCATAAAAAATATTTCATCTAGTTTTTTTTATAATTATTATTATTAATTTGTATTGGGTATTAACCCTTTCAGCCCAGCTTTTACATAATTAAAATTTTAAATCCCGTGTAAAAATGGCTCTTTCTGTAATAATTTCTGTAAAGTGGGATTTATTTACCCAGTATTAAAGGAAATCTGATTTCTGGAACATATATGCCTATTAAGGCTGAAAGAGTTAAGTTTCCAATGTGAATTATCACTAATCTTTTTTCCCCTTGTGTATGTGCATTGGAAATCTGGTTGCAATCGATTTCATGATATTGTTTATGTATTTTATGTTTTATGTCTTTAATTTTTTATTTTTTATTTTAATATAAAACATTACAATACTCTAAATTTACTGTAATATTTTTATTGCATCAAAAAATGTTGGTGTTTTAAATATTGTAATGGTGAAAAATGTAAAACAGAATTTATTTTTTAAAAAAAATATTTAAGAAAAGAAAATCCTTTACATGTAAGGTTCACCTTTCTTCTGAATAAAAGATGAATTTTGAATAGTAGAAATTTTTGTTTGACTCTCCTATTCTATTTCCTTTTACTATTTCATAATTTATCAATTTTAATTGCTCATATGATTTTTTTCCCCCTTCTAGCTGGCATATTTATCTTGTCACTCAGCGTAGCTCTATTCACTGGCATGGTACTAACCATGTCCCAGCCTAGATTGGAAGCTAATTATGGAAATCAAAAGCTGGGCTTTCTCTCCTATGTTACTGGAAAATACTTATCTCCGTTAAAATGTAAAGTAGTGTTTGACTGGACTGAGCCTCAGGTTGTGGGGAATACTATGAGCTTTACTGTAATGGTTAGTGATTTTTAAAAAATTTTATAACAATAGAAATTGCTAATTGTAATATTTTATATTAGAATGTGCAATGTTTTCAACTGTATTCCAATTTTGTAGTTTTCTTGTAATTTTTTGTTATGATCTCCATTACTTTTTAACTCCACTTTTTTTTAATATATATTTTTATACATTATTTTTTTAAGCATATTACACCAGTATAGAATAAATTGGTTGTGTATATTTCTTACATGCATTTTAGTTTCTTTTTTTTAAATCCTTTTTATTGTTTTTTTTATTAGAAAATAATTATATTCGGTCTTATTTTAAAATAATTGATTTTAGAGGGAATTTTCAATAATAAGAAAAGAACAAATTCCTTGAGTTGATTTTATTATTGTATTATCAATAGATGATAATATACTTTATCATCACCTTTGTAATGAAAGAATAAGAAGACCATTGCTCCTTTTTGAAGAATTTTTTTCCATCTTTTGCTGCAACTCTTATTTTTTTGACGTTCTTGTCTTTTTCTCTCCCAATTAAAAAAATTTAGTTAGTTAATTGTTTGCTGTCAATTACCAATACTTATTAAATAAAGATAAGATGACATGGAAATAAATTATGTTCGGTTTAAAAAAATCTAATTCTGGATTTCGGTCTTTCTTGTCAGTTGAAGCTTTAGTGCTGAAATATTTATATTTGCATCAAGTTTTCACATTTTATCAGTAATTAATTGTATTATATTAATTCTTTCAACATATTTAATTTCATCAGCATTTATTAAATTATTTCATGTGTCAGTTTTTCCAGAGAAATGGTCAAGCATATCCAATTTGCAATGAAGACAATGTCTTAATCGAAATTACTCAGGGAGCTTACAAAATTGCTTGTAGTGTGGAACTTGGAGGTTGTCAGATATCTGATGCTAATACAGCTAGGGTACAATTCACTGTACGGAGGGCTGGAGAATATCGTATTTGTGTGCTTGTTGGAATGACCCACATCCAAGGAAGTCCATTTATAAAGATCTTTATACCTGGTAAGAATTTTAAACTTCATTATTATAACTTCTTTTTTTTTTTTTTTTTTGTAGAGGCAATATAAATTTTATTTTTCATTAACATTTTATTTAATATATATTTAACATACTGTGTCCTTTATACAAAAAAAAAATGTGAACTGCTTTATGTGTAGTATAGATAAGAGATTTAATGAAAAATAGACACATTCGAAAATGGTAAAATCTAAGGGGGATGATTATCAGCTCTGTTTTTCAAGTAATTTAAAAATTTCTTTCTACATTTTTCCCCCTTATTTTATATTCTGCAATTTTTTAAATTATTATCCTGGCAGATTTTTAAAAAAATTCTTAAGATAATTGTTTCTTCAAAAGAAAGAATTTTTATTTTTTTCTTTTAAAATGAAATTAATAGTATCGATATAAATTGAAGAAGAAAAAATATACATATGTATTCAAAAAAATTATTGAGAAGGCTTATAAAAATGAATGTTTTTTAATTAAAATTTTTTTGCTTTTTTGAATTATAATTTTTTAAATTTTACTATCAACTAATTATTGCTTTTGCAATTTGTATCAACTTTTGCTTTCATTGTAAAATAACGTTACTTATTTATTATTATTATTTTTATTAATCTTAACTTCAGAAACTACATTCTACCATTATTTTGAAAATCGCTCTTTGGTATAACCTTATGTTTCATAAACAAATAACTTCAAATATATTTCTGTTATCTTGATTTTATTTTCTCTTGTTATTCATCAACTCCTATATACTGTTATTCATCAACTCCTGTATACAAACACCAATACTGTTTTTAATGTTCAAATTTAAAAATGTTTTACTTATGAGAGTCTGTTATGGATCATTTTGGCTGTGGCATTTAATTAAATATCTTCAAACTGTTATAAGAAGTGCTTTATGTACCTTTCTGAACATTAAATTTTCTTAGAAAATGCACAGGTATAGTGTAAACAATTATTCTTTTACTATTATTTTTTGTAATATAATTAGCATTCATGCCAAAATTAGTACCTGTAAATAATAATTTACATGAAAAATCCAAACAGTGTTACTAATTGTTATACACATTATATACATTGTATCCATCCACTCTTTTGATAGTCTTAAAAGAAAGTTTTTAAATCATTAGAGGTAGATACATGCATGCAAGTGGAAAAACAATTTAAATGAGGAAAATATTTATATTTTATATTACTTAAATCTTAGAATGTACTGTTGAAAAAACTACAAAATTTAAAACTTTTATTCAGTGCTGTAGTCTCATTAAACATATGTACTAATATATTCTTGATGCATTAATATTTCAAACCAAAAAGTTCAACAAGTTCTTCTCTACTGCAACCCAAATTGATTGAATTATGAAACTGATTTTAAGCTAATCAACAGCTGTATCAAGGAAATGCTGTTCATTGATTGACAAATTTTCTTTAAGGTAGATATTGAAGAGTCTAAAATCATATATAATAGTATTCATAATAGTGTTTAGAGTGTTAGTATATAAAGAATATTAAATATGACTAATAAGACCAGATACATCATAAATATAGTTTCTCAGTAATATATTTATTACTCTGTGATATAAAACATATTTATTTTTGTCATTTAAAACGTATTTTCAATTGAAAATGCATATGAATCTCTAATAACTTAGAAATTAATTATTTGATGGCAGTTAGAGGGGATACCCTGTATGTATCTAATTGCTTATGTTTAATCAAATTGAGTGAAATATTCAATAATTTTAATAGGTCCTCCTGATCCTATGAAAACATCCTTTATACATCATAGTTCAACTGTTGTTGGTAGTGAAGATATACCTACACAGCTTTTTATCGAACCTAGAGATAAATATGGTAATTTATGTACTGTTGATAAAGACTGTGATCCAGCTTCAGAATACAGTGTCGATATTATAGAGGTAAAAATATATTTATCATGTAATTTTGTAGTTTAATCTCCTTTCCTGTTTGTAGAGGAAAAACACTATTGTATTTACGCAGAATAATTTTTAAAATTTCCATTTTAAAACATTAGTATAAGCAGTGGCAGCACTGGATAACAAAAAAAGGAACTGGGGAAAGCATAATTTAAAATTTTTCCAGAGGAATAAGATTTTTAGCATGATTAATATTTGAGAATGAGAAATAATTTATTACATATTTGAATCTAAAATATATACATATACCTAAGTTTCTAGAATGAGTTAAAAATCATTTTTTAATTTCATGCTATAGGATTTCATTGGAAATGTAATACTCTTTTTCTTTATTGTTTTTAACTATTCTGTGTTTACATTTTTAATTTAAAATGTTGTTTTTGCCTTCTCTATTAAGTTCAAATATACTATTTTTATTTATTTATTTATTTGCTTTGTTGTATAATGAAATATTTTTTAATGCAATTTAGAAATTGCTAATGTAATTTTTTCTATATTTTTTCTTTAAAAAAATTGATGTGGTTAAATCTTTCTGACAATTTTGAAACTTAAAGGCATTTTTACAATTTGGTTAAGCTAAAGATCTAATACAGAAATTGCTGACAATTTAATATACAAAATTACACTTCAAAAATTTTATTTTAAGTGTCTTATGTTCTAAAAATGTGTCTTAATATATAATAAATTATGCCCTTTCTCCTGCATTCCCTACAACTTTTTTTTTATCCTGCATGTCATTAATCTTTGTAAAAATTATTGATTGTGCGTGTATGAATACTTTTAAACATAACATACTTTTTAAATTATGTTGTTAATGCTTATAATGTTGTTAAAATTACAAATTATTAGAAGTGTAACTGCCTTTTTCTAGGATATTCTTTTATTTTCTGATATTTTAAATTTCATTTTGGCTTTAGTTTGGAATATTAAATTCTTAACTTTTTGTGAAAATAGAATAATTCTCTATAAAGTCTTTTTATATATATATATATATATATATATATATATATATATTCTCTCTTTATTTTAAAAAATTTTGTATTTTCCTTTTTGACAAAAAAAAAAATTAAATTTTAGAATCACTATTGAATTTGAGATTTACTTTTATTAGGTAAATTCAGGCCGACCCATACCAGATTCATTCCGATGGGAATGCTATTCATTAATATCACGTTTAGTACTTGTATTGAAATTTCCTAGAGAAGGTTGTTACCGTGCAACTGTTTCATACAAGGGGCAAACAATACAGAATGGAGATTTCCATGTTATCATATTAAATCGTATGTATTTTCATGGCTGTTCATTGCTCTAATTCTACTAATATTACTAAGTCATACGATGTTTTTCAAAGTGCAATAAAGTACTGATTAATTTTGTGAACACATATCACTGTTTAATATCGATAGTTGATTACTAATATGTATACATTATTAGGTAATACAAATGTGTAACCTAATAATGTTATTAGATTTATTATTTCAACTTTATTTCCCAATGATATACAGATAGAAGTACTATAATGATTAATAATATGATTGTTAAAATAATTTTTCTCAGTTCTGAATTATAAATGTAAAATTATGTTGAAATAAAAAATGTAAGAGAAACATTTTGAGAATGGTGAACTTTTTTTGGAAATGCATTTCTTGAGTTTTTAATAACTAGTATGGTTGAATTTTATATTTATGATTAATACATATTATTTAAATAAAAAATTAAGCGGATTTTAGTTTATTAATCAGATGAATTAAAAGTTTTCTAAGGTTTTAGAAGTTGCTAATATATTTAGTAATTTTCAATTTTTAAACATTTTTTATAATTCTGGTTCTTATTCTTAGAAGAAGAGTCATTTATGGTGCAGAAAAATGTTGCTAAGAAGAACAAATGCTATGAAGTCAAATTATTAGCTTTAAATGGAGAAAGATATCAGAAGCCTAAGAAAGTGTATTGCTACATATCACCAAAGGTAACAATAATTTTTGAATTTTAATTACTATATTAATTAATTAAATGCAGCCAGATGAATAAAATGAAATAATGTTCAGTTTTATTGTTTTATTCCATTTCATTCCTTTAATTTCTTCTTTGTCTTCATGAGCACAACGGCCCCTTGCAGACCTTAGCTGCCTCAACCATGTGCAATTTCCAGCTCTTTCTATCCCTGCAACTCCCTTCCAGTTCTTTATCCTCGGAAAACGCAAGTCTCTTTCCACATCTTCCAGCTATCTAATTGGAGGTCTTCCTCTGGTCCATATTCCTGTAGGATTTTTAAAAGTGGATATTTTGAGGGTGCTGTTTTCTAGGCTTCTCCAAATATTGCCGAGCCATCTTAACCTATTGCTCTGGATAACCAGATTTATCTGTGGTTGCCTATAGAGTTTGTATAATTCAAAATTGAATCTAGTTCACCAACATCCTCTCTCTAGTACAGGGCCAAAGATAGTTCAAAGGATCTTTCTCACGAACATATTCTGAGAATGCTGAGTGTCCAAGTTTCCCTTTCATAGAGCAGAACAGACATAATAAGAATAACTCTTAGTATAGTTTTTTATTAATTAAGTTGGATCTTAGTTATTTTTACAGTCCAAAGAAACATTGATTAGCCATTTTTATTTTGTTGTCAATTTCTGCTCTGAGTTTATTATTGTCATTAATTATTGTGCCAAGGTATTTGAAATGATCGACTTTTTCGAAGGTATGATCATTAATGCACAGAGGAACACTGTGAATTATAGTTGAGGGAGGGAATTCCATAAATTTGGTTTTATCTTCGTTGATGGTAAGGCCCATATTTGTGGCAGAAGTTTCCAAAACTTGATTTGTCCTTTCTGACCTTCCAATAATATCTGTATCATCTGCATAGGCTGACAGTTGAATGGATCTATTCCACAGAGTGCCCTTTTGGTCTAACCCACTATCTCGAATGCATTTCTCCAAGGCAATGTTAAAAAGCAGACAAGCAAGGAAAACCCTTGACACAGGCCTCTCTCTGTTGCAAAGGGCTCAGATAGATTTGGATTTGACCCTGCATCTTACATTATTAAGTGTAGCCTTTGTTAAATTAACAAGTTAAGTAGGGATTCCAAACTCTTCCATTGCTTCAAATAGCTTATCTCTTTTTATATTGTCATAAGCAGCCTTAAAGTCTGTAAATAAGTGAAACGTTTTGATGTTATATTCTTTAATTTTTTACAAAATTTGTCTTAAAATGTGAATTTGATCTATTCCTTTAATTTCACTCATTAATAATTTACATGGACACTTTCTTTGTATTTTATTTTGACATGTTTTTATGAAAAAAAATGAGGAAAAGTATAGATGAAATATTTAGATCTGTGTTGTTGTTGTTTCCCTAGAGGAGATATGTAAATTAGATGTAATATTTTTCTGATAATTTTATTTAAGAATTATTTTGGTGTAATTTATTACTAACATCTTGTTTGATAATCAGCCATTAATTTTGCAATTTTAGTTTCTATAGGGATTCAATTTGTATATCAAAGATTTAAGATACTTAGTAAGCTTTATTAAAGATCTAATCTTAATGTGTCTGATTTCATTGTTCTAAAAAATGCTGCATATTTTAATCTCTTCCTTATCAATTATTATTTTCAGCAACTTACATTGAAAGAATACATGTGGAAATTTTTTCCTAAACACATCATCACTTTTCGGTTATGTCCATCTACGAAGGTATTTACTTTAATTATATTTTTCTTCAGCAAGTATTAGAATAATTGCAACATGTATTGTTTTTTAATCAAAAATATGGAAAAAAATGATGATTGGCATGTAAAATTGAATCTTTTATTACTTATGCTGTAACTGTTTAAGAAATATTTTTAAAAAAATGTCTTGTTAAGATTTTATTTACTTCAGCCAACTAAGTTTCAGCATATTTTATGTTTCATTAGTATTGTATTCTTCATGGTTAAATGTTTTTTTAATTGATTACGTTAATTGAATTATAATTTCACTGCATATTTATATATATATTATCGAAAATTTATATCTGTATAGTCTTTTATTAACTATTTTGGGGGGTTTATAAGATAAATATTTTATACTGTGAAAATAAATCATCTTGATGCTGATTTTAAACTAAAGTTTATTTTCTTTTTTCATGTCATACTGATATTTTAACATTTAATGGTTATTCTTTATTCCCAAAATTAAAAATATAATGTTTAATTATAATTAAATGATAGAAATATTAGTTAAAATTATTTAAGAAACATATACAGATTGAATTTTTAATATATTTTTATTTTCTTCACCATTATTATAATTTTGAAAACTCTCATATATTTTCTCAGTTATTGAATGTGTTTTTTTTTTTTTCTAGTTTAAATTTCAAAGTAAAAGAAATATTTTACAAGGAGATCCTATTCTTGTTATTGACGATGGTTGCCAGCAAGAAGTTGAGCTTATTAGTCAAGATAGAAACATCATTGCAGCAACTTTCACACAGTTCTTACTGAAAAATATAGGTACTTTTTCCTCTGCTGCTATAACAATTAACTTAGCTGTATTATGTAAAATATTTCTGTATCAAATTGCCTCAATTTTCAGTTCAGCTTCAGTTACTTCCTACTTTTAAAATTTTAGGGGTATACTGATTCAAATCCCTTAGAATTTGCAGTTTAAAATCAGTTTTAGAATTAATTGAAGTTTACAATTACTCAGTAGATATATATATTGACCTTTAGTAATAATTTACTTTTAGTAATAACATTAAATTCTGATTGAAATTTTCAAGTTTTCCCCCTTCACATTTTGCTACTTTAGCATGATCTAATTTATAAGTATGTAACAGTTCTATTATTCCAGCTTTCTGATATTTCATTCTGTTTAATTTACAGGTGGATCAGAAACATTTAAAGATAAGCAAGACTTTTTTCAACATGAAGTTAGAAAATTTCACCAGAAGCATTTTCATGATAAAATTTTAATTAAAGTGAACAGAGAAAATCTTCTAGAATCGGTATTTTTCTCCTTTTTATTGCCTTTATACAGAAATTACAATGTTCATTATTAGGTACATTAGAAAATATATATTTGTATCTGTTTCTTTCATTTTTAGTCTTTTAAAGAAACCAAAGGTTTCAATGTCAGTGACTGGTGCAAGAATTTTGAAATAACTTTTACTGGAGAAGAAGGTAAGCTTGTTATATTATAATCAAACTAATTATTCATTAAGGGACACTTAAATGGTGTATTTTTGTACTAATTCTTTGTATAAAAGATGTCTATGAAATATAAATCATTGAATTAATATTATACAAAACCAGATCCTGTATCTTTGCATCTATAATGTTTATAATTAATCATCAATTAGGGGGGAAAGGATATAAGCATTAAAAAGCTATTAATATTAGGTTGTTAAATCAAGACTGTTTGAACAGCTTTCAGATTTTATTATTAATTGTTATATAATTATTGTATTGTTGTTATAAAATTATTTCTGAAATAATCCAGAAATATTTAACTGGTATAAATTTTGATGTATTATTAAAAAAGGCCATTTTTTCCCCAGGAATTTGAAATTATTTCTTGATGTAATTCAACATTGACTGATTGGATGTTCATTTTAGGTATTGACTGGGGTGGCTTGAGGAGAGAATGGTTTGAATTAGTTTGCTCAGCTTTATTTGACCCTGAAAATTTACTCTTTCATTCTTTTAAATCAGACAAACAAGGTCTTGTAAGTATGATTTCTTTAGATGTCATGTTTTATGTTTATCTTCATATACATATTTAATATACTAGGTATTACTGTGATTGTGAGCCAAGTCTAAACTGCTTCTGTAATGAATCTCAAGTTCTGAATCAATTTTTAAATAACAGGACACCTCAAAACACTTTTCAAATTTAGGAATTTTTTTTTTTTAATAACAATAAAATGAAAACAGACATTTAAATATGTCTGTCTTTTCCATGTTTTAGCTTATTTTAAATTCAATTTGTTAAACAAATCTTAATCGAAACATTTAGTTTTTAATTAGTAAAAAACAAAATGTTTAATTAACTGTTAAGAAATCGTTATTAAAATCTACTTTTTGCTTTATAATAACTGTGGCAAAGTTTTAAAAAAGAATTTATTCTGTATTCCTAATATCGGTAGGGAGTCAAAATATAGGCTTTTTAGTTCTGTTTGTTTAGATTTACTAGTGACCTTGATGATTTAGTATATAATATTTTCAAAATGGTCATAGAATGGAGTTATTTAAATTCTTTAATATTAATCTAATCTGTTATTATATTACATTTGCTTTAAGAGTACAGAAATAAGGCTTAATTTTTCAGAATGGTTGCAATTTAAAATTGTGTACACCAAAACACAAGCACATTTATATATATAATATATATTATTTTCATGATTAGTAATTATATGAACTCTAAAAATGTTTAACAGATTCATTTCTGAAGTTGTTTAACTAAATCCACTGTTATAATATCGTTTATATGTTTGTAAATGTCTCGAAAATATAAATGAAAGAAACTTTCTTTTAATTTCTCAAATTTTGTATTTATTAAATAGTTGTTTATGATATAATTTGAAAATTAAATTTGAATTTCAATTAGAGTATTATGGAAGAAAGAAAAATGACTTTAAAAGAGTTTGTGACTTGAAATTTTTACTACATTTGTTTTGTTTCATATATTTTAAACAGCATTTCAGTATAAACTTGTTTTTAATTTCAGGTACACCCTTGTCCTTCTTACAAAAGACCTTCTCATTTAAAGCTAAAGTATTATGAATTTGCTGGAAAAGTTGTTGGTAAATCTCTATATGAGTCTTCACTAGGAAGTTCATATCGCCAGTTAGTGAAAGCCAAATTTTCAAGATCATTTCTGGCTCAACTTATTGGTTTAAGTGTGCATTATAAGGTAAAAGAAAAAAATTTGTTTTTGTTCAGTGTTTCAATGGTATTAACTATGTAAAATTTTAAAATTTAGCATTTAATTATCTTTAGGTTATTATTTACTTTTTTAAAAGCATAATTATTATAACTTTAATACTGTGTGGAGTATAATATTTTCTTTTTAAGGAATACTATGCAAGTCTCAACAGTTTTGTTGATATAACATTACAATTTGACCATTATACTAAAAAAAATGTTAGAACCTTTTTCTAAATACATAATACAACTGACTTTCTCAATAAATTGCAAAGTAAAAGTATTTTATAAATTATTGTGAATCTAAAGAAATGGATGACAAAAACAGTTCTTAAATAAATTGGCTTTTTACTCTGTTGAACTTCTTTATTTATAAATGAGATTTTTCTTTAATGATGGAAAATATTTTGCATCACAAATTAATAATAGTAGTAGACAGAAAATTTTTTAACCCATTGCACGATTCTTTTTTGCTAGTTATAACCACTTTTTTCTCTCTCTCTCTCTTCTTTTTATTAAAATAACTGAACTGTTTCTTAACATGAAATAATTGTATAGGTTGTTTACAATATTTCACTTTTTATTTATTCTAAATCTTTTCCACAGAAGCTATTGTGAAAATTATATGTATCATTTAAAAATACAATCTGTTTTAGAATAAATTATAATTTCAAAAATCTTCTCTTTAGTCTCATTTGGTGACCAGTTATTTCACGGGTGATATTGGTTATCTTTAATTTCAGTTTAATCATTTAGATATGATTTCATGTGCA
The DNA here is from genome assembly GCF_947563725.1 of Argiope bruennichi. Lineage (NCBI taxonomy): Eukaryota > Metazoa > Arthropoda > Arachnida > Araneae > Araneidae > Argiope > Argiope bruennichi. Next base: position 57,685,473 of record NC_079157.1, on the reverse strand, counting down.
TGATGCCATCAAATTGTCAAATATTAAAGTCATATTATTTTAATTGTCGTATATGTCTTTTGTTCATTTTGTGCATGAATCTCTGTAGTGGAAACTAGTTCCATGACAACATAGCACTATTAAAAATGCATATGTCCACTTTATCTGAATTTCATAATATTATAATGTTATCCTTTTATTCATCTTGTAAACTACACAAGTATTAAACAGAATCGAGACTTTTAACTGTAGAAGAAAATCATATGATTAAATATTTGAGGAAGCAAGGAAAAAGGGTTGAATTTCAAAATAACCTATTATTAAAATTTTAATGACATTTTTTTTAATTTGTCGAAATTGAAGAAAAATTTACACAAATTTTAATTAGTATCATAAAAATATTTTAAATGTTGTGAAATTCATTTTTCTTCAATAATATTTTCGGAGGTTATTGCCGAAAAAACAAAAATTATGTTTAATTTTTAATTAATTAAAAAATTCTTAAAAATCATCCTGAGGTACACATTCCCATCCTCAAAGTTATATGTGTGCCAAATTCCATAGCTATAAATCAAATAATCTGGTTTATGGTGTTTTTTTCCGTAAAATTTCTGATTCTTTGTGATGAAAAAGATGTCGCAAATGTAGTTTATTTTTCGTATGAGAAAAATATATGCGATAGTTTCAGTTTTCTCATGTTTGTGTTTAATATATCTTTTCAGTGGGTCTGCTTGTTTAATAGTAACAGTTTAAAGCTTAAAACGTTTTCTGCATTGAAGATTCTGAACTTTATATTTGACTTTTTTTTTAACTTTGTTTGTATTTTATTATTTTAAATCTGAAACTGAACTGTTGTTTTTTCTAGTACTTCGAACATGATGATCCTGAACTCTATGTCAGTAAAGTTAAATACATTTTGGAAAATGATGTTGAAAGCATGTCATTTGGAATATGTTTTACAGAAGAAGTTTATGATGCATCTGGACAACTTTTAGAAGTATTTTGATTATTTGAGCTGTATTGCATATCATTATATTTATGTACAAATCTCACTAATAGTAATCAGTATTTTTAATGGACAGCATTTTATTTATTTGTGAGTATTTCAGAGTGGAACATAAATCATGTGTATAATTGCAGGAAGTTGAGTTAATTCCTAATGGATCGACAATACCCGTCACCAATGCGAACAAAATTCAATATCTAAATGCCCTAGCTCAATACAGACTTACTACAAGTGTCAAATCAGAAATTGAACATTTTCTTAAAGGGTTGACTGAAATAATCCCAGATAACCTATTGTGCATCTTTGATGAAAATGAATTAGAGGTATGTATATTCACTGGAAATATTTTTATTTAATTATTTATTAACTTGATTTTGCTGTCTTTCCAATTTCAAAAATTCATATATATTTAATCTTCATTCATTAATTAAATATTCACTTAACTCTATTTTTTAACTCTGTGATGTATTCTTCATTTTCAATTTAAAGGGCAAAATAAAATTAATTCTATGTTCTAATTTAAAAAGTGAATTCATTTACTTAATTTCCATATTTGGTATAGTATCAGTAGAAGCCCTAATTAACTATCCGGGTCATACAATTAAAAAACATAAAGCATTAAATGATTCATAAGGACCTAAGAATCCCAAATAGAGATTCCTAAATGAAAAAGAATTTGGAATTAGATAGCAATAAAGAACTATCTAGTAATAATGATAGCCATGTTTTAACCCTTTGCATTTGTATGTCTACTCTGAGCCACTAATTTTTTTTTAATGTAATTTAAGTCATTTATCAGCCACCATAACAAAGAACCATATTGATCTTATAGTATAATAAATCAAAAGATAAATATTATTTTGAATTCTTTTTTGCAAATTCCATTTAACTTAAATTGTGTTAATTATGTATTTTCACTTCTTAAAATATTTCTTTTTTAATAATATTCTGGAATGGCAAAAGAAAGTTACTTATAAAAGTGTATCATGAAATTGGAAGTAGCGATGATGAATTTGATTCTGATGGTTTTATAGCTCCAATGAAATGACAAAGGATGCAGTTAAAAATTGCCAGTGAAAAATCCATAAATCTTAACTTGCATGCCCTATTTATAAACTCAATAAAGCAACAATGGTTTAAACTATAATATATATTGCATTCAGCATATCACTTTTTGCACAAATGTGTGTATAATGGATACTAGATTTTTAAGAAACTGAGATGGGTAATGAGCTGATAGGTCTAAATAGTGATTCCTAAAGAAAAGGCAGAATTTTTGCCTAATATGAAATCAGGGACAATATAATAGTAATGAGAGATGTATTTTATTATAGAATATATTTACTTTAAATATATCAATTGCTACTCAATAGCCCTATCTGATATTTTACTTTGTGAATGAAATGCACATTCAACTAATTAAATAGCACCTTTATTAGATTGATGAGGGAGACAAATTGATCCCTCCCAAAGTATCTCAAACAGAGACTTGGTCATTAACTTAAAAAAAAATAGAAGACCTCATAGGTCCACAAATTCTAAGGGGAAAATGTAATCACATTTTTTTTATAACATAAGGTACTTTTTCTCTTATCACCAATTTCATGTGTAGATAGGTTAAAACATGGTGTTCTCATTCTTAAGCATAAAAATCCAAAACATGTATTTGTATACAGTGCAAATTCTTGAAAATAAAATTTTGATTTATTATTGAAAAAAATTGATGCCAAAAATATTTATTTCTGTTCAAATGCATAATTTTTTTAGAATCTCTGAATATAATATACACAGAATATGCTTTGAAAAAACAGGCTTTAAATTCTTCACAATTTAACAGAATAGTCCAATTTTTATCGTCTGTCAATATTTCTATGTCTAAGCTATGAATGAGAACCTTGGTGCACACCAAATAGGAGGACAGAAAGAAAAATAGAGCATGCAAAAGCATTCTGGGTTTATATAGTTTTAGAAAAGGAATTGTGAGCACAACATTTTGGCTTTGTAGATGGAATAATTGCTGTGCATTTCAAAAGTTAAAGTTACCATGAAGCTGGAGTTCAAATGATTTGGAAATTATCTTTAGAATAGAGATTAATTAGAAATTTATATATATATATATATATATATATATATATATATATATATATATATATATGATATAAATTTCTAATTAATATATATATATATATATATATATATATATATATATATTTCTTTAATTTGACTGAAAAAATTTTAAAAACTTAGAAATGGGAAATGGTGGCAATATATGATTTGCTTGAATTATTGATTTAGAATTATTAATACTCTAATTGAAAGTATAGATTATTTAAATTCCAAGGTCAAATATTTTCTGTGAAAACTTTATTGATCTCTTTTTTTAAGCTTCTTTGAATTCTTGAATTATTTTTAAGGTTCTTTTCTGCAAGTGTATTTAATTTTGTTATTTTATAATATGTTTGAAGGCTTAATTGCAGAATTAAAGTGCAGAACATAACTTTTTATTCTAAAACCCCTCAACATGGAAAAATAATCTTCATATCTTGATCAGAACAATGGGAGGGGGGATGGCAAGATGAATGATTAGTTGCAACAATGTGAGCTGTGATTTTCACTTCAATAGTAAAATATATTCTTTTAAGATATGCGTAAAATATTTTTTAAAAATGCAACTAATATCATTTTTAACCATAATACTTTCAGTAGTACTTGTGAAAAAGCTCTAAAATTGTGCTTAATTTTTAATCAATTAAATTCTAATTAAAATTTCAAAACAATCAAAGTGCCTATTCTTGCCATCCAAAATATACGTGTACCAATTTGGTAGCTGTAGATCAAACGGTCTGACCTGCAGAGTGCCAACACACAGGCACACACTTTCATATTTATTATAAGTACAAATTGCAATTTAATCTTCAGCTTCCAGTTTTTTAAATAATAACTGTTGATATATCAGCTATATATATTTTGAAATTTACTTTTATCTTAAACCTGCTCTCCCCACAAATGCATGTCTTTTTTTTTTTTTAAGTTATGAACCATTTGATTGTACTCTATTAATATTTTATATTGCTGATTGTCTTATTTCTTTGATTCATTCTTAAAAACATATTCCAGTTTTGAGATTTAATGTGAAATACATATGATAAGTTTGTATACAAATTTATACATAATATACATATTAATACATATGTATTTATAGAGACACAAAATACATAATTAAATAACGAAAAATGATCGAAGTAAAGAAAAAAAAAATTTTAATAAAGGGGAATATATATAAAAGGAAAAGGAAAACATAATATATAATGATTGCATGATATTTATTTGTAATATTTTATTTCAGTTGCTTATGTGTGGCACTGGATCATATTGCATCGCTGATTTCAAAGCGAATCATGCTTTGAGTGGAGCTACATATGAGTTCAGAAAGGTAAAATGTATTCTTTAATAATTTGTACATGGAACAGAAATATATAAGGTTAATATACTTGGAATAAAATCATGATCTTATCTGATCAATCTTGAGTTATGTCACAGCAAATTTTCTCAGCAGGTAAAGGCTTTTTTTTTATTATTATTATCAAAACTTTTTATGACTACACAGAAGAAGAGAGAAAATAAATTCTTGAAAAATGTCGATTTCTGATATTTTTTTAAGTTTTAAGAGAGCTTTTTCAACTGCCATTTATTTATGTATTTTATTTAAATGTAATTCCTTTCTGACATGGAATTTTTTTATTTAAATTAATTATTTTGCTGGTTTGTTAGTTAATTTTTGGTTTTTCAAAATTTCATAGTTGAATTTTTTTACAACTGCAATCCTTTTAATAAAAATTTATTTTCTTGAAAGTCAAAGCAGAATTGGCAACAATTAATTCATAGGCTAACTACAGGATGTATTTAAAACTATATTTAAGATTTTTTTTTACTTCAATATTACAATGATTAATCAACTCGTGTATTTTCAAATTTCATAATTAATTTTAAATATTTCATGTTTTTTAATTTGATTAATTGTGAATTTTCCTTAACATTTGTAAGAAAGATAATTAAAATTTTAATGTTTAAGTTTTTACAGCTTTTGTCTGTTAATGATATGTAGAATACATTAAATTATTTTTCATTGAATTTTTATTTTGATATGCTGAATTAAAGTAATTTATTTTTCATAGTTTAATAAATTATTTTTTATTTAATACTTAATTATATTCAAATTAACATGCAATTAATGGAGTTTTTTTATATTTGTCATTTTAGGTTTTAGAATGGTTTTGGATTGCAGTGTCTAATTTTACTGAAGAAGAAATGGCAAGATTACTTCAGTTCACAACAGGCTGTTCTCAATTGCCTCCTGGTGGATTTGCAGAATTAAATCCAAAATTTCACATTTCTGCTGCACAAACTTTTGGGAATTTGCCTACAGCACATACTTGGTGAGTTTCCAATGTAATCTTACATATGATGTTAAAATAATACATGTTCCTAATTTGAAAAGAAAAATCTTTCTCAGGTTATTTTTAATTGTTTGATAGCCTTTCAGGTTGTGCATGTGTGTGCTAGACTAAATTGTGAAATATAATGTCAAGATAAAAAACAAAACTTAATAAATGAAGAGAATAAATCCTATTGATTTTTAAAAACTTACTCTTTGAATTTATTTTTTTTATTTAATAACAAAAGTTCTTTTTGCTTCATATATAGCATGTAGCTTATTAAAAAATGAATAGGCATTACTTCCTCGGTCTCATTTTTTGTATTATTTATGAATACATTTTTAGTGGATAGATGATGATTTATAGCATTCTTAAGTAAATTTTTGGAAATGAACATTTCCATACCTCTTTTTGCTCTAGTGCCACACTACCTTACACACACACACACACACACACACACACACGTGTACATGCATTGCAGCTCAGAAAATCTGTTGAAAAATTGCATATAGTTTTTGCTAATGATATATGTATGTTAACACATAAACATGCAAAGCTTACATGTTTTGTTTTGTTTGTTTTTTTTTTCATTTGGTTTTATTTCAAACTTGTATCATGTTTTACATAAATATTTTTCAACCATTTAATAATTCTATGTAAATATAATTGGAAATTGTATTGTCTGTGTAAAGATTAAGAAATTTAAAAGTTAATTCCATAAATTAAGAAGAAAGAAAATTCAAGCCATTTCAATAAACAAAGGGGAGAAAATTACAAATCCAGGGTTTTGTTTAATGTAAATACTTAAACTTACTTTTGTTTAATGTAAAAATAGTATTATTAGATATATGCTTTCATGGAACATGTTTTTTTAAGTCCAGGTTAGTGTGGGTTTGGGGGGGGGGGAGATTACTATCTATATTATGGCTGAACTAATGGACAAAATTTCTGTCTCTTGATATTTGCCTTTCTTAAATATAAAATGTTACCTAATAGTGATACTTCTTTTTCCATTATGATTTCTCATTATTATAGAAAAGAAAAAAAAATATATGAAGATAAAATTACATAAAATGAACTTATAATATATCATTCTACTTCAAAAAGTTGATGCAATAAATTATATATATATATTAGTTGCATATCTGTCAGTGTATTCAAATATGTATTTTGAATAACATATTTTACTTCATTTTTAGTTTCAATCAGTTGTGTTTACCTGATTATGATTCGTATGAGCAGTTTGAAAAAGCTTTAAGACTGGCAATCAGTGAAGGTTCTGAAGGTTTTGGTATGGTTTGAAAAAAATGCATCTTGATTACAAAATGAGATGTTTTTTGTTTGTTTGTTTTTAAATGTATTGTCATATGTACCAGAAAACTTGTGCTCTAGATTATTAAATGTGAGCTATGTGTGATTAGTTACTCTTCCATCTTTCAAACAAAATTTATTTTTTTATTCATACATAGTTTTTTTAAACTTTTTAAATAGTTGCTTATTTTCCTTTTTATTTTTGGTGATCAAATTACTTCTTATTTCACACTGTAATAAATAGTGATTAATTGGTTTTACCTTTGATGTAGGTACATAGTCGGTATATAGGCTATAGATATTGCATGGTAGTTTTCTGGTGCAGTGTGCATTTTTAGCTGATATGAGTAATTATTAATACAGGGTGTTCAGGTTAAAAGTATCCGGAAGTTATGGCACTGTTACAGAATTGTCCATTAGAATTTTAAAAAATTATTTAAATAAAAAGAATATCTCAGCAAGTTTTAATATCCATAGATTTTGATATGTGCACATTTTGTAGCACAACAAATATTTAAACGGTTATCCAGTTTTCTGCAAGTGTTTCGTATTATATCAGGAGATGCTTGAATGTTGCTCTTTTTCAATTTATCCACAATTTTAAATCTTTGTTTATACACAATGTATTTAATGATTGCTCCAACAACAAAAAATAATTAAGGAACTGAAATCCAGATAGATACCATGGCAGCCTGGCAACTGAACCTCCCTTTCCAATCAAACAGGTTGGAAATGCATATTCAAAAATGCAATAACATAAATGAGGTGGAATGCTATCCTGTTGGAACAGGTAACCCAATGGTATTTATGGAACAGCAGAGTTTTCAAGCATAACAAGATAAATGAATTCCTGTAACAATGCCCTCTACAACAAAAAATAAATCAATGATCCATCTATATGCATTCTTAATCACACACTGACTTCAGATTTACCCATTTCTCTGTTCGAGCAGTTGATGAAGGTTTTTATTTGCATGTGTGGCTGAGCAGCCAAGTCCTAAAAAGTCTTGGAGGGCTTTACAGTCCATGAAGGAGCAGTCTATTATATTCCAGAGGGTAGTTCTGTAATAATAAGCTATAACTTTTGGATACTTTTAACCTGGATGCTCGGTATATTGTTGCATTGTAAATGATAATGCTGAAATGTTCTGTTTAGGGGCCATATAAATCTGTAAATGAATGTTGATGTGAAAACTGCATTTTGTGTGTATGTGTGTTTCTAAATGCTTTTTGTCTCTGATTGAATGATCTCAGGTGTTGAACTAAGTTTAGAATCATTTGTAGTTGTTTATGTGTATAAAAAATTATTCTGTTATTTCAAAGTAATTAGACTCTAGTCATTATTTTCTGCTTTTATTATAATATTTCTGCTCTGATATTTTTATTGTATTAAAAATATATTTCAATTTAATTGTACTTATATCATAAGATGAAATATTTGTACTTATATTATTTATGACAGCAATATAGGGATTTTTTTTTTTCACTAAATAAAAATTTGAAATTGGACATGCTTTAGAGCATTGCCAATTTGATTTTCTATCAGATACTCTTAATGAAAACTGTTTATAAATACAAATTTTTGTCATCATTATGAAAACATTTATTTAAGACAGAAAATGCATTCTATTGCTGCTCTCTATTTTATAATGTCATATATATATAATATATATACACACACATAAGATATTCAGTATAATCATGTTCCAAATGATAGTTTCTAACTGTTAGGCATATACTTTGATTTGGAAAAATGCTTCTGTATTTTACATACTCAAAAAAATATCATAAAATCTACATTCTCCCCAGATATTAATTTAATGATTTTTTTTTTATTTATTTTTTTTTTACATAGTAACATTTTAAACAAAAAGAAAATGTATTCCACTCTTCTGAAGAAATTCAAATTATGAAGCTTTAATTTCATAATTTTAGACTAATTAATATCTTCCTTGATGACTTCTACTTCTTGAAGTACTTGAGGCAACTGTTGATTGATAAACTTTCTCAGGGTAGCCATAGAAATGATTTAAAATAATGATATTCAAAGCTTCTGATCTCAACTAGTTTTAATCACCGAACAGTGACACTTTTTTTTTTCATCTAAAGTACTATTATACAAAGAATATTTAATAAAGGTGATTAATAGGAGGAGAAGAAGATGATATAAAAATTTAGATATACTGTAATTTTTCTGAAATTTATATATTGACTCACAATAACATAAAATATAATTCTTTAATTCATTTAGAAAGTTTTTTTAACTGAAATACTTGCCTATCTCTTACAGTTTAGAAACTAACTATTGGACCACACTTAGAGTGGACATCTTGTAAATACTAAACAAAATTATTATAAAACTGTTTCAATAATTAAGAAAAGAAAAACAAGATAAGATATCATTCCTATTTTCGTTGTTTCCTCATTGCTAATTATGAATTAAGAACCATTTATTAGCTGTGTAATAAATAGTCATGTATAACTGGCCTAAAAATTTAAATAATTAGAAAATTGGAAAAGGCATATTTGGAAATAATGTGATTCAGTATATAACTAAGAATTCAATACTAACTGAGCATTTAGTACTGTGATACTTGGACTTGTGAATTATCTTTTACCCTGTTATTAAATAACATATATTCAGATATTCTATGCAGAAAATTGTAATAAGTTGTTCTTACTTGATAATTTTGGATTTAAAAGATAATTTCTTGCAGATGATATTACATTAAAAAAGGATTTATGACTAATATTATTAGAAATTTATATGAAAAGAAATTAGAAAATAAATATAAAGTATTATTATTAAAAATAGATGTAAAAAGGTTTTTATATTCATTTCTCTGTCATTTTTTATATATAGTATTATCATTAATATTGGCTATTTAATAAAATTCAAAAGTATATTTTTTGTATTTAATTTCAAGACAAATATTCCTGATAAAAAATTCCTTTATTATGTTTTTTTTATTTACTATGAAATTCAAATTTAGTTGATGTTAAGAAAGGTTTGCTGTCATTATCTTGAAAACCAGCTATCAGTTACCATATATTTGAGTTTTATACTTATGGAACATTTTTCAGTCTAGTTTTTATCTATAAGAAGAAAAAAAATCACTCGAATACTTTTATATCAAATGTTTTGTGTTTAAACTTATTTGTAAATTGATGTTATTATATTCATATTTCTCATATTTATTTCCTTCCTGCATTTTTTTTTATTTTAGAGCCCTATTGTAATCATCTTGCAACCACTTTGTATCTACTTGCAACCACTTTTCTAATCATCTTTGTTCCATAGCATTTATAAGCAGTAATTAAATTAATTAAATATGTATTAAGAAAGTGGATTTGCTATGTACAATTGCAAGATTCTCTATATTGAAATTTGAATACATTTTTCAATTGTTTTGTTATTATGAATCAGCACAAAACTTTTAGAGAAACAAAATTCCAAAAGTATCGAAATAATATCATAGTATTGAATTTTTAATGGGGAACTTCTTTATATATCATTCACTTGGAATATAATATCACAATGCAAATTTTACCTTTTTTACTTGGAAGATTTCAGATCATGAATATTCCTTTGAAACAGAATGCTACAATTTTAGTTTCAGTATTAACTGCTGAAAAGAACAATCTGGAAGTGCTACTAGTGCTCCATTATTATATTGAAAATAGGCAAACTTTAAATGTTTCTGCTGTAAAAAGTACAGCTTTAACATGATATTGTTTATAAATTGATATATAATCTGCAAATTGTTAACGTACAATGATGCATAATTGTTATTTTTAAAAGTGCATAATCATACAAATTGCTCTACTAGGCAAAGTATTGTACCTAAAGTTACCAAATTTGGCTTACAGTTACATTTTGGGAGTAATTTCTTAGTAAGAAAGTATTTTTCAAGATATTAATCACTTTTTTAACTAAGAACTATCCAAAATTTTAACTTAATAACTTTTCTCTTAATAACTTAGAAACATATTATTAGAAACAAAACTAAATCACTTTGAAATTCAAAATTTAACTTTTCAGTGATACTAGTTTTATTTCTTAAAGAAAACTTATCTAATATTAATAACTTTTAAATATATATTTTAAATGTATTTTTCAATAATACTTTTCATTGTTTTACTTAAAGTATTAATACCTATCCATTATGACACTATTATCTATCCCTTTTGTGTGCTTGCTTTTATGATTAAGGGTAAATGTTTTATAATAATATAAAGGCAGATTAATTAAGTTACACATTTTTATGCAATAATTTTCCAATCTAGAGATCCAAACTCCTCTTTTTTTTTTTTTTTTTGTATTGTGGTTTTTCCTAAGTGAACAATATATGCTTGCAATATAAGTTTTTTTTTTTTTTTTTTTTCAAACGATACTTTAAAAAAATGCTGTCAAATACAAATTCCTGAGATTGAAATCTTTTCTTTTAAAATTGTTCTGCACTTTGCAATCAATTTTTACAGTTATCTTTTTCTTCCATGCAGCTATTTTTTTAATATTGTTCATTATCAATATTCCGCTGCACTACTTAAAGATACTCTATATGACTTATTATTTAATATTATAATGTATTGTAACTATTCAATAAATTTTTCAATGAGACATATGCATATAAGTACTTCTCTAAAGTACATTATTAATACTCATCTCATGTTAAAAAACTTCATATTTACATCTGTTGCAATCTCTATCTCTCTTTTTATCACTTTTGTGGGTCTAGTGATTTCAACATTTATAAGATCAAATATGTAATCAACAAATTATTACATATTTATTTAAATAATTGCTTAATTTTTTCGTATGTTTTATTAATTATTAAACTCCATGTGTTAAGATTTATCATACAAGCTTGGAATTTCTTTTTGTATGTAAAAATGGCAATTTGATATTTGTTTTATTCTGAAATTGTATTGTGTTAATCATAAAAAAAATCTTCATTTAAAAAAGTTTATAATTACCTTGGATATAAATGACTGCTCTATCAGACTAACTGTTCTTTATGAAACAGTAATATAATCTGCATTTTGCTCTTCTTTAATTGTTATTATTAAAATAGTGTAAGGGAGATTGTGATAATTTTTATTATGATGAGATTCAGTATGAAAATTAACAATTCGAAAAAGTTAAAATTTAATGCATTTTTCAATGCTGTTGTTAATAAATGTCTTTTATAATTGATGCAGTAGCCAAGTAGTCTTCTGAATAATTTTGTTCAGTTTGGTTTTCAGTGATTTAATTTTTCTGGGATGATTTAAAAATAAAATTTCTTATTTTACATCAGAGAAGCACATTAGCTGGTGAAATATTATTTTTCCAACAGTGAGACTTTTTGAAATTTTTTAACTCTTTTTTTAGATATGATTTTAATGTACTTAAAAATTCTGTGTATAAATGTGATGTGATGTTGGAATATAAATGATGAGTGTATATGTGCTTACATTGTATTGATGTATGTAAAATATTTACTCTCATTGTTGCCAAATCATTCTTACTGGCCTTTTTTAAAATTAATTTAGCATTCCATTTAAACTTACTGGAGCTGTTTTTTCTTATCATTTTTTTTATATAATTTTGTTTTAATAAATGATTAGTAGCTTGTATGAGAACAATTAGAACATTAGGTTTTATATTCAGTCTTTTTTTTACAAGGCATTCGTTTGTTTTATTATTATTAATGTAAAAATGTATACATATTGTTAATAATAATATCATTTAAAAGATTTTTTTCACGAATATTTTTTTTTTTAACTATAAAACATCTTGTTATATGTATAGATGTAATTTACTTTGAAAAAGATTGTTGCTGTTGAATTTTTACTTTATGGACAGTAGTGCTTCTGGTCTCCAAGAAATTATTTCAAGCATGATTTATATTAATATTACTTCTCTAAGCAATTAATATGGTCTTATTCACATTTATATTTACATTTCACTTCATATCTAGTCTTCATAACTCATTGTTGTGATAAATTTTTACTCTGAATTAAAAGAGCATTTTCCTTGCATGGTATAAATATAAATCTTACCTGTATTTTAAAGTTTAATGTTTATGATAATTCTATAACTGTGTAACAATGTTTGAAAAAATATATCTTTAAAAAGTTTTTTACATTAAATATTCCCTCTCTTGTTAAATTTTGAAAGTAATTTAATACTCTACTCACAAAAAAGAAAAAAACACCATGCAACATTTTCTTTTTTGTTTTGCATCCTTCGGCATGCAGCAATTTTAAAAAAGGAATTATAAATAATGCTTTTTTTTTCTCATTTTTATTAATTACTTAAAATAGTTTTAATGTATTCTTTGCATCTGATATTTATGAAATGGTATCAAAATAAATTCATTAAATAAACAGAAACTATGAATTTATAGAAACCTTGAAGAATAATTTCTTCTGAATTAAAAAGATTATCAGAGTAATTGATTTTTAAATTTTATTTTGTCTGTCTTTTGAAAAAGTACATAAGTTTAATCTAATTAATTACTTTCAGAGAGATTAACTATTTATATAGATCATTTTTAAGTCGATTAAATTTGTTACTATCTGTACTTCTAAATAAAAAGTGTTAAATTCCATTACAATTAGCATAATTTTTGTGCAAAATAAAAAAAAAATAAGAAAATGCATTAGTTTACTAATTTAAATTACTCATTTTAAATATTGAATAAAAAATGTGCACATGTGAAAGTAAATTTGATTAGGTATTTGTTAATGTTTTAAATAAAATCTCAAATTACAATTTTTGTACCCATCAAAATTAATAGTTCATTTATATAAGTGAAAGCTCTTTGTAATTTGTTTTAATTTCGCAATTGTTGCTTTACATATTTTCATCTAACCATCAAATACATCTTTTTAAGAATTTTTGTTATGATTTAGTTAGAAATATATAAATATTTTATTTCTGGTTGTCTTTCTTGTTATAAAACTGAAGATTCTAATTATAGTTTTCATATTATAAAGAGAGTAAGTTTGGATATTTCATTTTTATTTCAAAAAGTGAAATATATTTGAATAACACCATACACTGCTTCTTAGTAAAAGTTATACTGTGATATATGGTGCTTTTTGTTACACTTATTTATCGATGTGCTTGATATAGATTTTGTTTCACATACAGATGTTACTAATAAATTCAGTTTTATAATACTTGTTCATTTTATTTTATTCTCATGTTTCTTGTTACTGGTTTCTTTCCAGGTAAACATATATTTGATCTTTATGTAATGTTAAAGATTTATTTAGAAAATTGTTTGCATTAGAATTTAAGGACTAGTAAGAATATAAATTATTAAAAGTTTTTAAGTACAACTTTTCCTCTTGCCAAAAGCACAATATTTTCTGTTGCTGTTGGAGCAATATTATGAATATTAGAACTTCATATTATTTATTTAAAAACTATGCAACTAGTGACAGATCTTCGATTAGGTAGGCCCCTAGAGCTGCTGGTCTGAGAGAGGCATAGTCGATTGGGAAAAAAAAAAAAAAAAAAAACGAATTCACAAAAATACGAATTATATAATATTATAACTAAAGTATATACATTTAAATTGGATCACTGAATCATTAATAAAAAGAAATATAATTGATTATTTATTTACAGTAAATTAGAAAACTAATTATCAATTAGACTGTTTATTGTGAACTTTAATTGAAGTCCTGTAAAAAATAATCTTTAATATTTATATTTGTTTGAAGCTTATTATTTCCTTCTAATATATCATAATAATTAAAGTTTTACAGTAAGAATAACTAACACACGGGCCTATTTTTTTCTCAGTTATTATCAATAATTTAGCTAGTATAAATTTGGAAATTTTTACTTCTTTATAATATTTCATTTTTAAAAAAATGGTATAAATATACCATTATTTTATTCCGATAGTACCTCTTCTCTTAGAGAAGCGTCTGAGGCGCAACTAGATTCTCAATTGCTACGCTACTGATGCTTTTATCCGAAAGAAGAAAAATCGTTAAAAACATAATCATTAACATGCTAACTTAAAAACGTGTTGATATTATAATGCGCACTGCCTGTGGCCACAAAATACCGAAATCTATCGTAACAATCGCTGTTATAGTCTTTGAAAATCCAATTAAAGCAGCAATAATTGTCTCCCCAAAACGTTCTCGCATATTCTCTTATAAACTTGTCATGCCAGAGAATTTCTTACATGGCATCGCCGTACAATAGTTACAAAATATTAATCTTGATGAATTAATATTTTGAATTTGGCATTTCTACTGAATCTATCGTGTTTTCCTTGACGAGTTATTGGGAGTTGGCGTGCCGTTAATAGAATACAAAAATCAAATTTTTGTTTTAGAGACATTTTTCCTAACCGACTGAAACAAAAATGTGGCACAGAACTACACTTGTAGTCACAAAAACCCATATCAAATTTGATACATTTAAATCTTTGCATTTCAGGTTTCTAAAAATAAAGACTGACAGGTGGCCAGCCCCTTGTTGAATTTAGTTCAAAATTTTATTGCTGTCTTCACTATACATGTTTAATCTATGTGCCGAATTTTATCTATCTAGCTCTTTTCATTTTGTAGTCATCGAGTTAACATGTATTCGAATAGCCGGACAGACAGACTTTCTTTGAACGGATTTAGCTCAGAATTTGATAGATATCTACGAATTTGGTGTAAAGGCAGTATACCAAATTTCGTCTATCTAGCTCAGAGCGTTTTTGAGTTATCTTAGTCACAGACGGACATTTTCTAAAAATGTGTTTGCCGAGATCTGTGGTTCAGGGAGATCTGTGGTGGTATGGTATAATTCCACCACTTAAATGTTCAGAGCTTCAAGAAAGACGCTACGACATTTTTAACAGGAACAAGAGTATATTTATACAACAAGAACTAAAGATTAACAGAAGAAATTGAAATAGGTCTTCCTAGCTGTGACAGAAATATTAAGTTCTTGCCGGCCAGATTACATAGTGGGTAGTGAAATAGCAGTACTCACAGATCTAAAACATAGAAATTCGTTAAAATCTCGAGTTCGGGGGGGGGGTTACGATTATTATACTATATATATGAGAAAATGAAAAATAATTTCTCCCACTATTCAAAAAGTTAGTCTCAAATCATGAATTTTGTTTTCCTTAAATAGAATAGTTTTAATTTAACACGGCATTGAACAAAACACAGATATACGATCTGTCCTTCAAATTATAAATCTTTGAATTCATTTGCGATGATTTGTATATAACAGCAACTTTTTTTAAACAAAACTTTAATAGTATTATTACATTTATCGAAAGAGCTCATTTGAGCATATGTCCAAACTGGCCCTTAGGCAATTAAACCAAACCAGTCATCACAAGGGTTTTGCTATAAGAATATTAGATCAATGAAAATATATTTAAATACTTATTAATATACAGTGCATTTTTTTTTCATTTCCATATATTCAGTGGTATATTTCACATTTAAAAAATACAAGTTTTAATTTATAATACATAAATATCACTTTAATAGACATAACTATATTTTATTGGAAAATTCGTTAAACAAGTTCATAATGATTGTAGATCATGATGACATTAGTGCAGCTGAATTTAGTTTCTTAGATACGTTTTATCAAACGTTTCTACTATGTGGTGCAAATCTCATTTTCTTAATTTGCTACTAAGTATTTCAAAGATCTGAGATTTTAAAGTTTATTCTAAACCATGATAGTGCGCATATAATTTTAAAAAATCAGAAATGTTCTAAAACTTTTTCATTTTTACATGCCGACATTGGTCGAGTGCTTGTAATTTTTATCAATTTATTCGTTTCTTAAAATGTGTGAGCAAATCAAGAAATGTTATTATGAATTTGTAATAATGTTTAATGTTTGGATGCATCTTGACACCTAGCAAAAGTAGAATGCATATTCTCCAAGTAGATTTTTAAATCTTGAGGTTGCTGGAGTGCAATTGTTCAAAATCAACGGTATTTTCAAAAATGTTAATTATTGGTAAATCGTCTTTATATTAAAAAAACTTTTATTCCTAATATTGTCCAAGACTCAACTATCCACGTTATGCTTAGTAAATCTCGTAATGTCTCTAGTAAAATATAAAAAATATATAAATCGAAAAAAAAAATTGCAAAAATTTATCCCATAATATATTTTTTATCCCGTCCCGACAGGGCAGGGTGAGCACATCATTCCCAGGAGTAAAGTCATTTCCTCCACTAGCGCTTGCCACTCCCTATGGAAGAATGAAAAAAAGATAGCCATACTCCAGCGTCCTATATTTATCAAACTACTGATGACGACTTGGGGATAAAAGAAATTATATTAAACACCGGAAGCCTGTAGCTCTTGCTATGTCATTGGGAAAAGTTTTTTACACTTTTTCGTATACGAAGTATAGAGAAAATATAGTGGTGATTCGAAGTGAGCAGTGGACTGTAGATCCATAGGTCGCTGGTTCGACTCCGGCTCGACGGACCATAAATATGGTGATTCGAAGTGAGCAGTGGACTGAACTTTTGCTTAAACTTCTTTATTTACACTATATACACTCCTTTTGCGGTGAGTAGTTCAAATAATACATGGCTGATTGCGGTATTGCATTGAGGTTGGCTTTTTTAAGCCTTACAAACTGAAGTTGTTTACAGCTTCTGTGGGGGTTGGGGAGCCAATGCGGGTCAACGTTCTAATGCAGCCCTGAAAGACTCCACCGGAAGGGCAGGTAAAGGGGTTGCCGTAATTTTAAGATTGCCAAGTTTGGCGTTAAGCTGCATTCGCGTGAACAGCCAGTTTCCATTATTTCCTTATGTGGAATCTTATTTTTCTACAGAATATTCTCATTTTATTGCTCTGCAGTTGATTTCAGGTCAAGATTATTTTTTTTTTCCATATGAAAATTATCTAAAATAAAAACAATTCTCTTGCTGACAGTGACAGATCATTCTCAAAGAAAGGTAGCATATATTTCAAGTGTTTCCAAATCAGCTATTAACAAAATGAAAGTTTATTTGGATAAAAATGTGATGTTAAAATGAAAGGGAAACTGTAGTAGGGAAAAAATAACAATGCCTCATTCTGATAAATAATCAACATTTGTTTAAATAATTGAAAGTAAAGTACTACATGGCTAGCCCAAATGGCTCAAGAAGTTGGAATTTAATAATTTGAAAAAGAACCATCCATTTATAGCTATCAGAAGAAGAATTGTCTCTCTTTTCTATATAAATTATTAAAAAAAATAAAGGCAATGATTTGCCTTTAAAATAAATATACAAAATTATATATTTTTTATGTAAATTTTATTTTTTGTAAATATATTTTATTTTTAATACTAGATTTTCATTTTACTGAAATAAAAGAATTTAAGATGCAAAAGAGATGCATTAAGATCCTGCATTATTTTATGTAGGATCTTAATGCAACCATTTAATTGGTTCTATATACTGGCTTTGCATCAGGCATCATTTTAACAATTAGCCAGTGGTGATTCGAAGTGAGCAGTGGACTGTACTTTTGCTTAAACTTCTTTATTTACACTATATACACTCTTTTTGCAGTGAGTAGTTCAAATAATACATGGCTGATTGCGGTATTGCATTGCGGTGGCTTTGTTAAGCCTTACAAACTGAAGTTGTTTACAGCTTCTGCGAGGGCTGGGGAGCCGATGCGGGTCAACGTTCTAATGAACCCCTGAAAGACTCGACCGGAAGGGCGGATAAAGGGGTTGCCGTAATTTTAACTTTGCCAAGTTTGGCGTTAAGCGACATTCGCGTGAACATATAGTAATCATCAAAATTTTCGAATTCGAGATTTTGCCGTATCTCCTGAGTTCGATTGAAGAATGTCCATCTGTGGCAAAGATAATGGTGCTTTGATCTTGACGGATGAAATTTGATGTATGGTTTTGATACCAAATTTGTAGATTTCTTTCAAATTTTGAGGAAAATCCGCTCAGAGGAAGTCTGTCTGTCGGACTGTGTGAATATAATTTAACACGATAACTACAAAACGAAAAGAGCTAGATGGATAAAATTTGTTACATAAAATTAAAATCTTTAGTATGAAAGCCTATCAAACTTTGAGTTAAATCTAATAAGGAATTGTCGGTTTGTACTTTTAGAAACACGTAAACGCGATAGTCAAAAGATGCATTGACTTAAATAAATCAAATCTGGTACTTGATTTTAAGACTAAAAGTATAGTTTTATGTCAAATTTTTGTTTCAATCGATTGGGAAAAACGCATCTGAAACCCAAATTCTATTTTTGAATGCTGTTGTTGCTTATCCCTCTTGAGTTGAACGCCAATTCAAATCAAGTCCAAAAGATCGGGGAAAGAGGGGTGCAGTATCTTCTGAGGTTAAAGACTCCTGAACACACGAGGGTAAAGTCTGACTTTAGCTCATAAGATGACACTCACATACTCGCTTTCACAAACTCATTTTACAGAGGGCTTTTTCACACACCTCTCAGATTGAACATAAGGTAAGAGACAACCATATCCGAACCCGGAGTAGAATCCGGGAGCCCAGATCACGAAGAAGACCCGCTACCCCTAAGCCAGAACGCCGGCATTTTTGGACACTTTTGACCACATGCCAGGATCAATCGCCAAATAACTCGCCAAGAATCACACAATAGATTCAATAAAAATGCTATATTCACGCCAAGGGTTAATGTTTCGTAATTATTCTAAGTCAATATTATGCAAAGCCTTCATTGAAATAACAAATTTCTTAGAGAGTATGCGAGAAAGTTGTGAGGAGACCACTCGCGCAAGTTTTACTTGGATGACGTCCAAGTCGGTAGAATTATAATCGCCAATCATAATAAAGAAATTCAGTATCTTAACGACACTGATACCGAGATATTAACATTATTCCAAGATTAAAATAAAATAATAATATTAATTACGATCTTCCATAATATACTGCGTATTGCACAGGAATTCGCACATTTGGCATGAAGTTATCAGACTTATTTAAATTTGCATAAAAGGTGTTTCCATAGAAATTCGGCATTGATGACATTAAATAAGAAATAGCTGAAGTTAATTTTTGTGCTAATTTTAATTAACTATTTGATGCTAAAATAATCATTTGATAGGAAAGAAAACTTCACTTTATTCTTTAAGACCTCGAGTCAAAAATTTTTAGCTAATGTTAGCAACTGTTATCTGAATTTCCTTCGAATATTAATATATGTATTTTCTATTACAGCAAAGAAAATCGTTCTTTCTGCATTATAAATCACATTTTATTAATGAACAATAGTTACGAATAAGCCAATTAGCGTACCATTTTTTAATTAATCACTGGAATGCGGTTAATACACAAGTACCAGAAAATTGAATATGTATATTGGACACTTTTTTTTCTTAACCATTGAAAACAAAATCTGGCACAGAAAACTACAAATGTTGTCACAATATTATATGCGATAAATAAAATGCGCAATAAATCGATGAGGACTTCTAGATACCAAATTATCCACAGGATACAAAAATGCCACTTCAAGGAAATAGGACATTTTCTATATCGAAAATAGTCGAAATTTGAGATGTAAATAAAGAAAGCAAATAAATAGATTGTCTCTGATGTAAAATATAGTGTATATAGAAAGAATGAACAATTTTTACTATAAAACTGCATTTGAGCTCCGAACCCTCAGATTACGGGCGTTTATCTCTGTAATACTTTTTAATGAAGGTTTTATAGGATTACTGAATGTTCTTAAGGTTATTGCAGTGTATCCTAGTGCAAATGCAGTAAGAGCATTTGCTGAGCTCGAAAAAGACAGAATAAATGAACCTAGACAGCATTCACTGCCAAACACAAAAATTGCTAAAAAAATGATTAAAAAAGGAAAATTATTAAAAGTTGAGGAGAAAGAAGGTATAAACTATAAATGTGGTGAATTTTAAGTATGTACACACATAATTTATTATTAAAACCTGTTTTTGAATACTTTAAATGCATTTTTCTCAAAATTGATTTTTACTTATTTTTTGCTCACTTCAAATCAAATAACTCAAAATATAATTATCATATTACTATGAAATTCGGTGGACTTTGTCTTTATACTATTTTCTAGAGATTGAACTAAAAGAATTTAGACTGAGTGAATATTTTTTAATTTACAGCCTATTGTTTGAACAATAACGTCATAAATTTACCAAAAATTTCTTGATAAATTCTTCGATTAGTTCTAAAATTTTTATCTATTATTATAACCATATTATTGTAATTCATTCCCTATAGAAAACTGTGTAGCTTATTTTGGTATAAGTTTTGTTCGGATGAGAGTAATAGTTTTTGGTGTAGCCAATTTGAAGTTTTTAAGGAATTTGCTTAAATTTATGCAATTAAATGCCAATTTTCAAAAAATTTTAATGTTTATTTCAAATATTGACATCCTATTACTAATTTTGAATAGTCTAAACCTAGAAATATGGTTAAAGTATGTCTACACCATGTTTTTCTAAAAAAAAGTGCTCCGAACGTGTTCGGATACCTTAAATTAAATTCATTTATTTATTTTAGCAAATAAAATCTCAAATTTCTTTTTATGACAAACATTATCCCATTGTTCATAAAAGTATTCAATTTTTTTTAATTTCCAATTTTAATTGCAGTAACATAATAAAATATTAATACCAGAAAGAAAATGTAAAAAAATTAATAATACTAATCGCTTTTGGCAACCATCTGGACCACCGGGGATATTAGTTATATTTAATTTCAGCTAGATTGTTTAGATGTAACTTCATCTTTCTGATTCCCGCAAATTGTAGATATTAAAGCCGTGTTATTTTAATTGTCTGTTATATTTTTTGTTAATTGTGTACATCAATATGGAGACTAGTTCCACGACATCATAGAACTATTAAGAACGTAAATTTTACTACGCTATAAACTTAAAGAATATCTAGTGTAATTATATATGAATTCCACAGAAAAAAAAATTATTTTCAAACGTTTAAATATTTGTACCTACCAAATAAATTCAAATTTGATACACTATTTTATTGAATTCATTCAAACTTTTTGCGTTCGTAAAATATTTATTTGATTTAAAAACTTATTCATTGGTTCATTTTCATAATCGCTTTACAGTAAAATATTATCTACTAAATAATTACACTTGCTATCACTGCCATAATATTAGCAAGAATAATGCTGCTGATCAAGAAACTGCTTTTTTATAATTAAAACTTATTAATAAATTCAAATATTGCCGTATATGAGTGATATTTTATGCAGTGAGAGCCATGCACATTTTGTGCTTATTTACGATTAAAATTATTAGTTTATATGATGTTTTTTCGAATTTATGTAAATTTATCATATTTATGCATGTTTATATAGTAAATTTATATTTTTTTAATGCGTTTAAGTTTAAATAAATAAAATATATTCAATAATAGATAATTTTGTTTGTAAAAAAATCTCTTAAAATTAAAAATTCTTAACTTTCTAGTAATACACATATTTATCTTTGATAGTTTCCTAATATAGCATGTCCTATGTAGCTGCTCGTCCATCGGCCACGACAACCGCTATAGACTACTTTAATGAGCGTTTTAAAAAAGAATCACCTTCCAATCCTGTATATCCCAGAAATCGTTAAATATTGTGATATCACAATCTAACAAAACTGATGCTGAGATTTTCCGTTCTCCCGTAAAACGTATATAATGCATAAATATACCATTTCATAGATATAAGATTTTTGGTTATTTAATTAAGCATAACCATTCTTATTAGACTGTAACTTTTTAACGAAAGAAAAAAACTGATAGGTGTAAGTCTCTATTAATTAGCGATTCAACGAATCAATATTTTTCTCACACTCACAGGCAAAACGTCGTCCACACCTCTGATGTGTGTGTGTGTGTGTGTGTGTGTGTGTGTGTGTGTGTGTGTGTGTGTGTGTGTGTGTGTGTGTGTGTGTGTGTGTGTGTATAGAGAAACATGTTAACTCTGGCTCGAAAAACAGACCTCTCCTAATCGGATTTTATATAAAATCAAATATCTTTCACGGGCCCTAGGGGAAAACCCGGTTGAGATTAATGCTTAGAGAAAGCTCCGTCACCGCTCCGGCAAATTTCAGTTATATCGTATCGATTGTTAGTTTCTATCGTGATCCAAAACTTGTAATCGAAATATCATCAGTAAGATCGTATTGATCACTTGTATTTGCAACTTTTTGATATTGGTTACGTAATAAGCGCTCTGAAAATATTCGTCATCCCTATTGTTCGCGTATAACAAAACATGTCGGCATTTCTCGCCTAATAAATTTAAAAGGATTTCGGATTTGTATTCAATTTTAACCTGTTTTGTTTCGAAAGCACGTTCCAAAATATTGAAAATCAAATTGAAATTTTCTGATTTAGTTGGTATTGGCATTGTCAATGTGCGCATGCTTTTAATTATTTATTTAATGAACTCCGCATGTCTTTCTGAAGGAGGTCCATTAGGACTATTTATTCCGGTCGCTTGGACGTTTCTCATACTTTCCTCATGAGCTAAAGTTAGTTTTAATTTTTCTAATTCAAAGTGTCTTTCCTTTTCACACGCTCGTTCGGCCTCTATTTTTCCGCGTTCCTCTGCTTCTATTTTTTCGCGTTCCTCTGCTTCTATTTTTTCGCGTTCCTCTACAGTTGAAATGATAATGTCTTTAACAAATTCCAAATCATCTTTAGCCGCTTGGCTATTTTCTATAATTTGTTTAAGCTGTACAATATTTTTTTTCCGGAACTACCTCACTTAACCTAATAATTCATTTAATGTTTTCGCAGAAAATTAATTGGAACAATTTTTTACTAAAAATCGAATATTGTATAATGGGGTCAATTCACGGTCACGTGTCATGTACCAAACAAACCGTTTCTGTTCAATTTTCAACCGTTCTGCGCATGTCGTGATGTCTGCCGATAACGTTGATGAAACCATCGTTTAGTAAATATTACGCTAGCCGATCAATTATTAAAAACTTCTGATTTTTTTTAAAAAAGATATTATTTTGAATTATTTAATCCAAATTTTCGTAGTTATATAATTTTATTTCTTATATTAAAATTTTAATTAGTATTTTAAATTGAATTATTGTTTTTGCATAATTAATTAGCATCGCTTTTTAATTCGTTTGGTGCCGCTTTATTATTTCATTTCCCATATCCCTTTCTTTTTTATCCAAAGGATACATTTTGACAAATGACTATGGAAGTGTTTTTGAAAAATTACATGTGTTCTTTTTTACTTATTATTTAAATATTATTGAATGTTGAATCTTATTAATATAGTTCCCCCAGTTAATTCTTTTTAAAAATAATTATTACTCTTAGATAAGTTAATATTTTAAAGCTTACTAATAAAATTATTACATTTTTTCTTATGTAATTATTTTTATTAATATTGAGACTTTGATGTTTTGAGTTTGCTCAGAGGGAAGAACATGAAACTCAAATTAGTATATATTGAATAAATTAAGTTTACAATTTCAAATTATGAAATATAAAAGGCATAGATACCTTTTTTTAAATCTATGAAACATATGAATCAGTTATTTTATTTTAATTTGTAGAAATCTTTAAAGGAAAACAAACAAAATCACATTTTCATAATTTTTATTTACACATTACAAAAAAAATATAGATAAAATATGTATGATAATTATTTGGAAAAATAGGATCAAATGGATGTTTTAATGCACTCGCTAATTCAAAAAAAAAAAAAACAAAAAAACTATTTACTATTTATCAACATTTATTTTTCTAGACACTTAGAAATAATATAAACACAGTATTACAAGAATGTCTATGCAAATGATGAAATCAGTTTTATTCAACAGAAACATCCTAGATACTAAACAACATTTTTTTTATCATCAATAAAAACATAATGTTGAACAATATACTTTTAAAGCAGAACATTTATCAATATTTTTTAATGATAAAGTTACATTGAAAGAATATCATAAAATAAAAAAAACAAACATATAATACAGTAAATTTAATAAACAAGAATAAGGTCATGATAAATATATATATATAGAGAGAGAGAGTTAAAATAGGATATAAAGAGTAGTTGAAAGAAATCCTTTTATGCTTTTACAGAATTTTATAATTCAAGATTGATATGTTAAAGAAATAGAAAAAAAAAAAAAAAAAAGAGTCTAATATTTTCTGGAATGAATCTGTTTCTTTCTTACAGAATCCTGAAGTTCTTGTAGCTCATTTTGCAAATTGCTGATCATGTAGATTATTTCAGAAAAAGTAATAGTCTGGGAAGAAGCAGAGTACATTCCACTGAAATCAGAATTCATATAATTTTGCTTTGTAATCAATTCTCTTGCATTTATATACTTAACTAAATGACATGAGTTTTCAAAACTTAAATATATGTATATAACATTCAATTTATCAAATTAAGACCACTTTTAATAAAATACATCAATTATATATATGTTATAACAGTCAATAAGAAAATTGGATTTTCAGTAGTTAGTAAATTATTCACTTACTAAATATATCTTTAAGAAATTTATTCACTTCCACCTAAGTTTAGCATT
Source organism: Argiope bruennichi (assembly GCF_947563725.1). NCBI lineage: Eukaryota > Metazoa > Arthropoda > Arachnida > Araneae > Araneidae > Argiope > Argiope bruennichi. Next base: position 57,660,168 of record NC_079157.1, on the reverse strand, counting down.
ATAACAGTTGTTATTTTTGCAACAGGAATTTGTTTACTTACATTAATTAAATTTAGATAAAAATTTTGTAGAAAAATGCAATGTAATATTCATGTAAACATTTTAAAACCTTCTAAGCATATTCAAAATTATCAGAAATTTCATCAAATGCGAATAAAGTAAATTAGAAATGCACTCATGTTTTTGATGGCAAATCACTTACCGATTTCTTTTTCTTCGAAGAGTTTTTCTAACAAATTACTGGAACAGCTATATTTAATAAATGGACACACACTGAATGAATTCTTCAAAATGATCGGAGCATATCACCGACTTCGAAGGCTTGAAAAAATCTGTACCAAAGCTATCAACCCGTCAGGATTATTGAAAAGAAAATAAGAAAGCATTTTATCATGACAGTCACTCTTGTGTTTCGCATTAAAGCATGCATCCATCAGCACACCAGTATTTCCTCTGTTAACACATAATAAGAGCAAAGAAAATGACTCAAACATTATAAATTCAAATGTAAACAAAAAATCCGCTTCATACTTGGCGGAGAACGTTAATGGCAGACTGCTCGACGAAAGCGGTGCGGATGAAACTTAAATGCCATGCGCGGATATCTCATGACATGTGACTTTTACGTCACATGAATTGACCCCATTGTATGCATTATATTGTATAATGTATTATTATATTATATTGTATAATATATTATTGTATTATTGTGTAAAATTCTATTTTTATCAATTTTTATCAATGTTACAATGATGCTCACCATGATGACATTACTGTTAATTATGTATTTAACAATATAATGCAACATTTTATGATTAATCTCAATGTGTTTTACCTGAAATAATCAGAGAACCCGAATGCATTCTTTGTATTTTTTTTTTATTGTTTTGATTTAAAAAACATCCATTTTCTAATAAAAATGTCCTGACTCAATCTTTATTTATTTAAAGTAAAATAAATTGCTATTAGAAAATGAAATAAGTCAATGGTTTCACTTTTTTAGTATATAAATAAATTTTAACTTTTTAAATTCTGCTTTTGAAAACATTTTGATCAAACATTTACTATAAATATAATATACCAAAATTATTACGTTTAAGAGAGTTATCAAGAACTTCGATGAACAATTTTTTTATATAGAACTTTATTTTACCCGATTTTTTAATTTTGATTTTCAAAATTTTTACCCTATTAAAAAACTGCCAAATAGTTTCATATTTTTTTAATGTCCTATATATTGAAAAGCTATTATTTTTTAATCTAACTATCATAATGTATTCTAACAGCGAAACTTATTTGCGTGTAGAACCACTTCCTCTTTGACTTCAAATTATATTCTTAAATCTAAATTATAATAAAAAAGCTATGAAATTAAAAATACAATCCAAAATTAAATATAGAAATGAAGGATATTCCTATGAAGTAAAGCACGAAATTATTATTTTTGACGTTCTTATATCTTAATCCAGTAAATTAGACAAGCTTTCGAACGTGATTGGCTGTTCTGGTCATGTGATTCACTGATGTTTACTCATTGCAACGGAAAGATTATTTTGAATATGTTTTCGATTAATTTTAAATATGATTGCTGTTTGGATTGAAAATAATTTGAATGTACTTTCGATTATTTATAAGCATGACGAAAATTTGAATGTATATGTTATTAATTTAAAAGCGAAAACGATTTGGTATTTGAAACGAACGTTATTTGCAGTTAATCTTAAATATGATTGCAGTTTCTTTTTTGAAATATTTTGAATGGACCTTTCGATTATTTTTAAGCATAACAGAAATGTGAATGTATATGATTAATTTAAAATGTGATACTATTGAGTGTTCATATTTTATTAATGTATTAAATCCAGTAACAAAAGCCTTAATAATGTAATATTTTCAGTTATTTATAAATGCAATTATAGTGGACCTGGATTCGAAGGATATAGCAGCCTGTTTTTAGGATTATCCCGTCGACCTGTCAACGTTCGCGAAAAGGCGCCAAACTTTTGGCGCAATCATAATGAAAAGTAATTTGCGATTACTGGCGCAAGGCTACCTTTTGGCGATAATATCGGGTTGGCAAAAATGGACAACAGGGTAATCTCAAAAGTATACTAAAGTAATAAATACTAAAGTAATAAATTAGTTTACTCATGTCAATCAATTTCTACTTGGTTAATAATGCTTCAGATTGGAGAAATAAATTTTTGGCGACGAAAATTGGCGAGATTGGTTCAATCGTTGAAATTAAGGGCACTGCCAAAGTTTTATTTTGGCATATATCTTGAAATGGAGAACAACAGGATGGCCGACCATTTAAGAGTATTTAGAATTCATCAAAAATTTTCGAAATATGCATAAAGGTTGTGGCTGGGAAGCTCTACTCGCGAGTTTTCTTCTCAGAAAAGGAACAAAACATATAGTGTTTTTTCGATTTCTTTCTAAAATGGAAGATGGATGAGAAGAAGCAAACCATTTCATAAGCTTTCATATGAAATAAAAGTTCGTGATATCAGATCAGTGATTGGAATTCTATAACAGTTTGACTACTTTTTGTTATTATTTTAAATATTTAAATGTAATTGCAAAGCTAAGTCTAATAATAAATTTGGCGAATTATCGAAAAAAAATCAAGTTTGGCGATGATATCATGATTTGAGTCTAACCACTTATTACCATGTAATATTTACAATCAAATTACTCAGTTTAGAAAATATCTTTAAAAATAATTAAAGTATCGGAATTATTATAAAAGAGTGCATATATTTCATTGAAATCATAAATAAAAAATGTATAGTACCTTAATTTTTTTGTTTAAAATTAATGGAAATGTTAAGAGAAACTTTAAATTATTGAAGAATAGTAAATAAATTGAGTTGTAAAATTAATCTCACTGAAAGATTATTCATCTTACAAACGTCAGTGAATCAAATGACCAGAACCAATCATGTTCAAGATGGGAAATATGGAATCGAAAGATAACGTCAGAGACTGCTAACAAACCAAAAGCTGCCAGGTTCAAATCTGAAAATGAGTAAAAAAATAGAAATAAAGTAAATTTAAGTTTAAAAAAATCAAGACACGATAAAAATTAACTAATCTGTTTCATATTCTAATAGGTAATAATAATTAATTTTCATAAGATTTATATTGTATTGGGAAGGAACTAATTTGTGGAATATTGAGAAAACTACTTTATATAATATAAGGAAATGCGCTAGCATTGACCAATGCAATTATTAAATAAAAACTAGTGGGTGTGATCTCTCTAAAGCTTTCTCGCATGCTTTCTAATAAAGATGTTATCTCGGAGAACGCCTTGCATGGCTATAGCGTACAACAATTACGAAATATTACCCTTTCGCTTGAATTTACCATTTTTAATGAATCTATCATGTAACCCTTGACGAATTTTTTGGCGATTAATCTCTGACATGCGGTTAAAAGAACCCGAAAACTAATTTGCTTTTTAGGTGCGTTCTTTAAAACTGAATGAAAAAAATGGCCAAAACTTCATAAAAAAAATCACATATTAAATTTGATATATTTAAGTCACTACGTTTTTCAGTCATGCTTCTGAAAATAAAGACCGACAGATGTTCAACTTCTTTTTGGATTTGATTAAAAATTTGACAAGTTTTTACAATATAGATATTAAATCTGTATACTTAATTTTATTTATCTAGTTTGCTTTGTAGTTATTCTTTTTTAGACAATAATTTTTGAATAATTATTCTCTGCCTTTCAGTAATTTTTGCTCAAAATTTGATAGAAATCTGTAAATTTGGTGTAAAAACCATTTACCATAATTTCATTAATCTAGCTTAAAGAGTTTTAGACTTATTTTTTATCACAGTCAGACAGAGCGAATGGACAGACAGACATTTTTCAAAAATATGTTTTTCGAACTCAGCGAGATCTAAAACGTGGACATTGATCAAAATTTTTTGACAATTACAATACTTTCTCAATACTTTATATACAAGAAATAAAATAAATAAATAAATAAAAAAGAATGAAAAAACATAAGAAATTATCCCACTTTAAGAACAGAGATTACACAATGCACAAAAGTCTATCATGTGAATATATGTCTCCATTAAACTGATCAAATAATATTTATTTTTTAAATGTATGTACAAGTTGCAAGATGTGGTGTTATTTTGTTAGTCAGAAGCAGCATTAACTTTGATTTTATTCAGTTGCTTTTGAAATTTGACTACTCGACAAAAATGTAGTAAAAATTAAGTAAATATTATTGAAAGGGTTATGGTATGCCTGCTTTGTTTTCGCACCTCTTGATAATGTTTATGTCTACCAGCATTATAGTTTAAAAAGAAAAAGAAAAAATAAACTAGAGAAATGTTGAACCATAGAATTGAATGCACTAAAGAAATAATTCAGTGATAAAGAAGCTTAAATTTTTAAATAAAAAAAAAAAGGATAAATCTTTAAATTTTAGGATTTAAAGCCTTTTGAGATGGGTGCTATCTTCAGTTGTTTTATCTCAATTTACCCAAAATAATAATTTTATGAGTTTCTCAAAGTACTTCCAGGTATTCATAAGGTTCTTTCCTTCAATTATTGTTTATTTTTAGTTTATTTAGTAATTTGCTTACATTTTAGATGCAAATTAAATTTAGATGTCATTTAGCATATAAATTCCATATCAATTGATAATAGAAAAATACAGAAAATTGATCATAAAACAAGGTGTAATCATTAGATTTTTGTTATCGAAAGTTTTGAATTTTCCTCTCAATAAATATGCAAGTGCCATAACTTCTTTAAGGTAATGAGTTAAAATACCGTCATCATGTGAGCAAAATTTCTTCTTGTAAAAGTAACCGATTTCAAGAATTTGTGGCAACAACATTCCACTTGGGTATAAATACGCAAACGCCTGGGTGATTTGGCCATTTTCGACCTAAACTGCAAACGAGGGAGTTATTTTACAGTGAGATCGAAAAACGAAATATTAAGTAAGTGTAATTTTGTAACATTTTTAATTACTTACTTAGTTTATGATGTATAGTGATTTTAAACTTTTCTTAGTTGATATTTTTATTTGAAATTAATTGCTAATTATATTATAAATCTTATGTGCTCTGATAGTAGTTTTTATGCCGGCCGGTTCCGTATGCTTTGTTAAAGCTTGTAATTTTTTTTAAAGAATTGTTTCAGATGAATTAGCTAATTAACATTGAAATTAAGTTAGTTGAAGCCGCGTGTTCACATTAATAATTGTTTCCTTAACATATTGCCATTTTTGAAAGATTTAAAATTTTATAAAACCATGGATTAAACACATTTTGATATTACACATTGTATATTATCTAAGTATTGCTTAGTGATAATTTTCTTAGTGCCGATTTTGAAGGAAGCACTTGTTTATTACCGAAAGTGAAAACCTAAGTTCAGTAGAATTTTCACTGATAAAAAGTTGGATTAAGTTGATTACTTTATCTTATCAGTTTTTTCTTTGTAAGTTAAGTACTTTGCCTTGCCAGTTCTTTTGAAACTTTATTAGACAAGTATTAGTAACTTTATTAAAAGCTGAGAATAGATATTGCTACATTATGTTTAGTTGTTGGTCAGTGGCCTCGCAAATGATTGGATTTGGTTAAATATAGAAATATGAATGCTTTCGTCCAATATTCCTTACGAGTTCTATGAACCCTATTGATTTGTGCGATACGAGTATCATTTAGTGCAATAAGTGACGAATGCGCCAAAATGGCGCCGGCGTCTCCCCGGATTAGCGAAATGGCGCAGTTCGTATTGCCGCCATCTTTAATAGTCAAACACGACTAAAGTAACTTGCATCGAAACATAGCTACCGTACTCGAAATATTTATGTTGAGAGGTTTACCGTTTCTTTTCGTATTTCATTAAGTATGTTAATTCTTTTCTAGTGTATCTGAAATCTAGTGGCTTTCTTAATTTAATGTACGCTTAATGAATTTCGAAATTTAAATATTCGAATTTCTTAATAGCATAGTCAAGCAGCTCTTTCATAACAGATTGATTTAATTTTTTTCCAGATATTAAAAATGGCACCTATGTCAGTTTTTGTTGGAGGATTAGCTGAAGATACTCAGAAGGAGGATTTGGAGAGGGAATTTAGCCGTTTTGGCAATTTAACTAAAGTTTGGGTTGCTCGTAACCCACCAGGATTTGCTTTCATCGATTTTGAAAATGACGATGAAGCAAATGAAGCTATCAAGGAAATGAATGGTACAACTTTCAATGGTTCTGAAATCAGGGTTGATGTTTCTCGAAGCAATGGCCGACGCTCCCGTGGCGGATTCCGAGGAGGTCGAGATGGAGGAGGATTCAGCAGAGGTGGCCGAGATGGCGGTTTCTCCCGTGGTAGACGAGGTGGCTTCGACTCTGGTTCTGGCTTCAGGAGAGGTGGTGGTGGATTCCGTGGTGGACGAGGTGGTGGCGGTTCCAGGTTTGGAGGTGGCGAATATGGTTCTGGTTATAGAAGTCGATCCCCTATGGGTCAGCGGTAAGTTGACTTATTATAAAATTAATTTAAATACCAATTGCTTGAAAATGCCCATATTTTTAACCTTAATTTAACTTTTTAACAATTTAGTTGGCTTAATTTTTATTTCAAATAGAATCTTAACTTTAAAGTTAAAATTTTATTACTTTTTTAAACTAATTGTGTGTTCTTTTAAGTTTTAATGCTTTTCTATGCAAGAATGTTTTACATCGAGTTAAAACTAACGAACGCTTTTAAGTGTTCTGATATCAGGCCAACATATGTCTGCAAAATGTAAAGTATTAACCGATGTAAAACTTCAACTGTTTAATTTGTTAATGCCTATCTGGTCACATAATTTCGACTTTTTATTCAAACAGAAGTGAGAACAACTGGTAAATAGCTGCTACATTCCACGGAATATTCTTCGTTCACGGCGAAAGTACAGTCGGTTTTCAAGAATTTTCCATCGTTCATCATGTATTTATACGATAGTGCTGTTTTACTTGTTCAATCACGGATCATTCACTGTAAAATAACATTCCTCATTTTACTGAGCTGATTTGTACTCATCGTAATAAAACACTTACCACAAATTTATCCACGTTTTTTGTATCAGTATTGTTTCAGTCAAGGAAGGTTTCAAGGTTGCTCTACATATGAACTTGTTGGTCTGTATAATGTAAAATTTATTTCAGCAATGATCGACAGATGAATACTAAAATGCAAACATTTGAAGTGATAAACTGATCTCATTAAATCTGATGCAAGTTCTTTTTGAAAGGAATTGATAAGAAAAGAATTAAAATTTTTTTTATTGGTTAGTAATTGAATATCTGAAATTAATCTGATTTTTAAATCTAAGCAAGATAGTTTTTTTAATCTATTCTTAAATTTTCAAAATATAAATAATAATAGTTAATAGAATTAACAATATTTTTAAATAAATGGAATTGATAATCTTGGAAAATATACATTTTAGGAATTGACAAAATACAACCTGACTGCTATTAGATTAAAAAAAAATTAAAATGTATAATTTACTTACTAAAGGATTTTTAAGTAGGATGCCAGTATTAAATTTTTACTTGTTAGTATAATCTTAATTATAACATGTAAAAATATATCATGGTAAAATCTATAAAAGGTGAATATAATAAAATTACTTGAATTTATAACTAGGAAATACAGCACATTAATATTGAATAGAAAGAAAAAAGTATTCAATTAGCTTGCATTTGTTAAAATCTTATCTAAATATTATAATCAAGATAACAATGTTATCCAGTAAATTCTTAACTTGAAAAACTCTCCTTTAATATTGGTCAAGTTAGATCTTTAAGTTGATGATTTTAGTATTACAAAATTTTTCAAGACCTTATATAAAGTTAGTCAATAAAGAAAACAAAATTATACATGATTGCTTATATCAATGATAGGCATAGTATATAATTTAAATTACTGGAGTTAAAATAATATTCCAATATATTCAAAAATCGGATGCAAACTTGTACATAATGTAAACATAAACTTGAATGCTGTTAATCTTTTCCTTATTTAGAAAGTAAAACAAATTTATCTTGGAGCATTAGGTTTAAAGATATTACTTAGATTGTTAAAATAACTGAACAAATTGTTATATAAAAGTTTTAAAAGACAGCCTTGGATTTATCTCATCTGATGTATATAAAACATGAAATTATAATTGCTTGTAATAAGTAGCTAGGAATAGTCCTAACTTGGTGTTATATTTCAGTCTTTATTAAGATTGTTACTTGATAGTCTTGTAACTATTAATAATTACAGTATGAACATCTTAGTATTTTAACAAGCTTAAAGAAATTTAAATTTATTGGGAGACTTGTATAATCATTAAAGTTATGAAATAAGAGAAGATATTAGTAGTTATGGCATTAATATCAAATTTTTCATTATTACATATTACCTTATACAGAATATAAAGATTGATGTTAATATAATTCTGGAGCATAAGCTTTTTGGAAATGTTGAGTGTAAAATCTAGTAATATATTAAAAAGATATGGCTGATTTTTGGACATCTTGCTAAAGCTCAATTACATTGAATCAGTTCTCGTAAAATCAATGATGGTATTGGAATTGGTTGGAAGTTTGTCAATAGTTGCTTTTGAATTGCAATTTTAAAACTTGGTAAATAGTTTACACTTGAGTGTTAATATTGAGAGCTTTAAAATATAGTTTGAAAGGAAAGTCTCTTGTTTCTTGCACATCCAAAAACTTAGTAATGGGTTTTTAAGCATCAGTTGTTAACAATACATCGGGTTTTAACAGATTAAATTCAAAAATTCATAGAATTGTACTTTTTATTACAATTCTATTGAATTTTTATAACGAGTGAATTTTCATTTGCTTCATGAAAAGCTGTTTTGGAAATCTACATGGGAGAGGTAAGTGGCTATTTTTTGAAGAACTTCTAATGCCTTGAAATAAGATTTCGGAGAATTACTTGGTACCTTATATCATTGTAAGACATTAATTCTGTCATAAAATTTATTAGTCTTCAAAATTTTTAAATAAGATTTTGAAAGCCATTCATTATCTGGCTAAGGAAGTTAGTACGAGTCTAAAAAAAAATTGCAAAATATTTTAGTAGGATGTTAAGGTTTAATATTTGTTCTATATAAAGCTCAAATAATTTATATAAGTTTAACATTTTAAAAAGCTTAATTTTTTAAAAAAATTGTTTTTTTTATAAATTTGGATTTGACATTGGCTGTAAATAACATTTTTTAGGCATACTATATTAATGTGCAGATAAAACGAACATTTGTTCCATTAGCGCTGCAAACCTGTTTTTTTAATTGGGTCTTATTCTTAAACCAAAATATGGCTGTGAAAGAATTGCTTAAACTACTTCAAGAAGATATTGGATAGATGGTTACAGAACATAAAATGTTTTTTAAAGCAAACATATCTTTTATTTACAAGAAAATATAATTTGATAGTATAAGGAAATTATAATCAATCAATCACTCTAAAGATATTTTTAGAAAGTAAATAAACTGTAGATTATGTATTGACCTTTACATTTTATTTAATATATATTTTTAACTGCCTATTGCAGCTTTTGATGTCGGAATCATTATTGAATCGAATGTTATAGTAAAATAGTGTTAGCCCAAAATGTTAAGGAATTTGACCAACCATAATCATTTTAATTTTAATATAAAAATGTTATATTTCAACAATTGGTTATATTTCAGGGAGAGCATTAATTTTTCAGAAAATTACATTTCCTTCAGAATATCTTGTCTAAGTTTAAGCCATTGATGAGAAGGATATTGTTAGCTTTCATCAGATTGCACTCGTCTTCTAAGCAATTAATAAATTTTTGTTTAAAATTTCAGAAGTCCAGTATTCTGATCATAAAAAAAGGCCTGTAAATAATTTTTTAAATGCTACTAATTAAATCAAAATGTCCTCTTATCTTCCCTTCCTTCTCTCTTGCTTTGAATTTGAGTATATAAAGAATTTTAGTACAATAAAGCAAATCTGGAAGGATCCACATGAATAAAAATGAACTGGTTTGAAAGAGAAAATAAAAATCTGAAGTAATAAGGCTGGATGCCATTATCTTTTTTCGAGTTAGTTTTCATAATAAATTTAATGAAAAGCATTTTAATGAGGATAAAATCTGTTAAAGAAAATTAACCAGTCTAATATTAAAATAAACAGAATTTTAGTCTTGTCTAAATAAGTTTCTTCTGAAGGTAAAGCTAAAATTCATATTAATTGGCTGTTGATGTATATAGATAAGATACTCACAATTCTAATTATTTTAAAAATTAAGTGGCAATTATAGCTTATACTTAAAATAGCTAGTTTGTTACACGGTTATATTGCTTGAATTATTTAATCTGTTCGTCAATTAGTTTGAATCTGATTATAATTTTTATTATAAATTTGACAAACTAACCATTAATTTATAACTTGGTTTTAAAGAAATTTAAGTTGTATAATATATACATGTATGCAATGCTGTTCAAAAAGTTTTATGTATTTGATTATAGCATTTTTATTGTTCTGTTAGATATCCATTTTATAAGTGAAAACATTATTCTTGTGTTTTGATTGGGAATTCTAGATTGAATGTGAAATTCTACTAATGATTGTATTGTATGAGAAATAATTGTTAAAGATAAACTTAAAATATGTGAACAGGGTAGAATTTTGGAAATATAGAAAACATTGCCTTTTAATTACACATTGTAAATAGGACAGGGGCTTAATTACATTTATGCATATAACTTGAATTTATGCTTCTAAGCTTTAAATTGAATAATAAACACCTGATGCAGAATAATAAAGGTATCTTGAATTATTTTTTGAATTCTTATTTCTTAAAGTACTTAATTTAAGTATTAGGATTTAACAGAAATGAATATTAACCTCACAATTTTACTATTGATTTTCTGTTCTCTTTATAGTGAATTATTTTTAAAACGAAATTATAAATTTGTATTTCATATATATGCTGTCATCTCATAAATTTTAAAATTTATAAATAAAGAAGTAATTATTTAATTTTAAAAAATCATTTCGTTATGTAATGCAGCAATAAAGTAATAGCATTCATGAAAGTTTAAAACTGAAATTTTGGCTTTTGAGACAAAAAGGGGAAATATATTACAATCTGGGTATGTGGTATATAAAGCCTTGTCCTCTACCTGTAAGATGTATGTATAGGCTTGAAGGAAGGATTTCATTTAAATATCTTGAGCCATCTCATGTGGAAATATATGAATGTCGTGCAAAGAATTTTAAAATTCCATTGTTTTTACAGTGTCAAACAAATGTAATATTTAATGAGCCATAAAATTTTAAGTTTTAATTGTGGCTGACAGATAAAATAAATGACTTATAAATTTAGTATGTTATTTCTATAGATGGAATTGTAAAATTTCTATTCAAGGAATTCTGTAATATTTCAGAAAAAATTTAAAAAAATCAGAGATTGAGGCCTTTTTCAGTAAATAATATTCCTTTGTATGTTTTCACTTGAATTTTTATTAAAATACCGTCGCTTTATCTGGGAAATTTAAAACACAAAGCTTATTTTGTGACCGAGAAGTTCTTGATCCATAGGATTTGGTATTAAGAATTGAAAGTGGTTTGAAGGTGTATTGACTAATAGCTGGATGTATAATTATAATTCTTGTCTGTGTGGCAAATTAAATTTCAACTAAATTTTACGAATATATCCTGAAAGATGTTTTCATTTTTACAATTGTGAATAGAGTACTAATAAAAACAGTCTCCAAGTTTAGAAATAGTTTATAATTTACCAAGAGATTTATTCAAAAATAAACATCTTAACAAGACCAGCCCAATTTGATTATTGTATTTCTGGACCATCAATTTGCAGCGGCCAAACAGGCGATAAATGACTGTTTCGCCAGTTGGCGATAAGCATCAATCATACCTAAGGAGATGAACTTTGCTCTCCAACGAATACGAGTGACTCACTTCCTGCCTTCGCCGGCTTGCTCTGAACTTCTGTCTTGTGCTGGTCGATGGAATTACGGCCAATGTATCATCTTCTATATTTGTTAATTTAATTTGTAATTAAAATTTATTTTTGTTATCTACATGGCTGGCAGTTTTCATTAAGTAAAAATGTTTTAATACTTAAATTTAAAGTAAATTTGGCAATGCGTGTTAAGCCACACACCAAAAATTTGCTCAATATAAGCAATAAGTTCTGTCTATATGGGTATGTGTTATAAAAGTAGATCAATAAATCTGCATCTAGTGAACATGTGGGTTTTTTACAAATCAAATTTTGTATTTAAGGTTTAAAATTAGAGATGTGAAGCATTGACTTTTCTATTTATATAGAGTTCCAAATGTTAATAAGTAGCTTAAATCGGAAATTAATAAAGTGCCATAATATGCTGCACTGAAAAAAAATAATATTCTAATAACTTTAAACATTCTAATTATGAACAAATTTCTTGAATGTATTACATTTTTTAATTATTCAACATTATGAAATGTGGCATAGAATTGATGAATTTATAATATTCAGCATTATTAAAAGGAAGCAATTTCATTCTTTTATATTAGTATGTAGTTAATTCAAGAAATAACTCCCAACCTTTAGAATATTAACAAGTTCCTAAAGTGGAATGTAAAACATGTCAATGTTTTCCCAATAATTCAGTTGGATTTTATGTAGATGCATATATTAATTTAAAAGGCAGTTCAATTAGTCATAAATAAACACAATTGTTCAGTTTATAATTATTTTAAATACTTTATAGATCCTGAACGATGAAGCTGTATTACTGAAGAAAGAAAAATCTTACAAATGTCAAATGGTGTTCTTCTTAATGGGATGCTATAAAAAACATACATTTCATTGAAGTTCACTTTTTGGTATAGCTCGAGTATTTTACTTGGGTTTAAACATGTATTGGCTACCAGTGGTTGTCTCCTTTTTTATACATTTAGTAACATCAGTATCTGCAACACCTTTTCATGTGAGTATTAAGTATATACAATTGTTGAGTAGTATTAGTTGGAGAGGATCTAAAGATATTTTAATTTTTTATATATATAATGCTTTGAATCATTCAACTTATGGCTTTTTAACAATCATGCATATAAGAAATGAAACTTGGAGAATTGTGGCCTCTGTATTTCAACTAATCATTGAAGTGTAAATTATTCTTTAAAATATAGCATGGCATTTAAATATCTTAGTAATTTTTAGGAAGTGAAGAAAAATATTCTCGTAACCAAACATATTTACTTTAAAAATAAGTAAGGAAATAATTTAGACATACTAAATGAAAAAGACATGCCTTCAATTATATGAATGCCTTGCTTATTTTAAAATATTACCTTTAACTATTGTCTGATGTGCTGGAATTATTGCAATTTTTCCTCTCCATTGTTCAGTTCTGTTTTTACCAGTAAAATATATTTAAATTCAATTTTTTTTTTTTTATGTATTTGTATTTCATACCATTTTAGAAGCCTTAGACTTATCCTGCTCAGTATAAAGTATGCCTTTAATATTAAAATGAAGTAGTTAATGTAACTGAATTGTAATAACTAAAAATTATATCTTTAGCAATCATAGAAACAAAAAAAAGATGTTCAGTAATATCTTGGTGGATTTGTCTTTAATTCAGAAAATTACATAAAGTGAAACTGCAAACTAAATGGAATTCTTTGCACATTTATAGTACAAGAAAGAACAATAAAGTAATATAAAATATATTAGTAATATATTTTTAAAAGGTTATTCAACATGCACAAAATAACAAATTGTTTTATGATTATCAAAAATTGAAGGGAGGAAAAAGGTAAAATATTTTCTACAGTGATAAAAACATATTTGAATTTTATTACGTTAATAAAGAATTGTAAAAAAAGTTAATAAAAACTAAGCATTCTATATCAACTGAGTTGATATAATTATAATGAATTATTAAATTAAAAAAATTAATGTTATATTTTTCAAGTTATTGTGGGAAAACAATTTTTTAATCAAGACAAAATTTTCTCCTGGATACGTATCCTTTTGAAATACGTTAGTGAAAAATTTGTGAGCTCTAGTTTCAATGGCTTGACTGCAATAAAGGAATGTAGGTGAGATGTCCTATGAGTGCAGATACTGGCATTATCTTTATTATTAAAAGAGAAACAAAGGCTATATTTGAGGCCAATATTTAAGTAACTATGTTCAAGTCAAATAGTTAAAGTAACTTAAGTAGGCAATTCATATTTTTAAATAATTGTGATTGGAGTGAAGAATATCATTTGTTTATAGGTAACTAAACTAAAGGTTACACACACACACACACACATATGTATATATTTAGATTATATATATTTAAAATTAGAACTAAGCTATGTTCAGTGTAAGCTTTGCTGTAATAGAAGTATATTGCATTAAACTCGTCAAAGAATTACTTATGTATTATATATATATATATACTATTTTTGGTTATAATGATGACTATAATTCTCTACAGATTCTACAGGTTATAGACAGATTCTCTATAACCCTCCACACTTTTGTTCATGCATTAAGATGGATTTTTAATGCAGCAAAGTAGGGGTGAGAGGAAAAGATGTTTGTTTTTAACAATAAAGTAAATTCCGGAAATGGTGCACATCCTTCTGTGTGTCGCCCCTTAGTGAGATAGAACTATTGAAAAGTGGTCATCTCAGAATACTGAAACAAACAGTATGTATTGTGTGACTATAATGGTTGCTGAGTATAGTTCATTATATTTAATTCTTAAGATTCTAATTGGGCAACTTACATAAAGTTGATATCATTGTAGAATTTGATATAATCAAATTAACAAAACTTAATGTCTTAAGAGCTTGCATCATTTGGAAAAGATGATATCAGAAAAGTCTTAGTTAATTTTTAAATGTGAACATCTGGTATAAAAAAATTATGGGAATTTCTACTAGTACTGATTTCAATTACAGACTAGTACTGTATTTGGAAATTATTTCTCATCCATGCAGACATTATTTGATAGAATGGTTAACTGAAGTCAAAGGTAAATCAAGTGATTTTCTGAATCTCATGGAAATTGTTTAAAGCTTATATTAAAATTAAAATTTAGCAGTTGATAACAGATTTCCTTGGGTTCTTTTTTGTAAATAAACTAATGGTTGTCCTTTTTAGTATTTCATAACACATTGCATAGCGGCATGTAAAGTGCTTAAATTACTTTTTAAGCACCTTAAAAGTATATAATTTTGAAAAAATTTCCTCAAAAAGTGTTTAATTTTCTCAAAAAATTCAAATAAAACTTTGTTTTCACAGAAGTTGAATATGATAAATCAAAAGCATTGTCATAAGAGTTTGTTTAACAGATGTATTAAAAAAGACCAACATAAAGGAATAATTTGGTGAAGAAATCCAGGAATGCCAAAACATATCAAGATAATGCTTAATGACCTTTCCCTCGCTTCTTCTCTTTTCAGTAATGTTTATTGCCATTTCTTGTACTTTTAGAATGGTTATCCTGATGGGGCAGTATGAAATACTGTTATATTTGTTACTAGCCGCCTTTGGCGACCAGCCGGTTCGCCAATCTTAATGCTCGTTAAAATTTTAATAATTAAATATTTTATGTAATTCCTACTTTAATAGCTTCTTCATCAAATATTTTAAAGCTTCAAATTTTGATAATCCTTGTAATTCACTCATAATAATATAAAGTCCTTCAGCCATAACATAATATGTATCTCTCTGATTTTCTGTTAGTTCCGGTAGAATTTATGCTTAAAATTAAAATGGAAATGACTAAACTGCAATTAATATAATATTATTTTTTACTGAAACAAAGCATTTTTTTTTAATAATATGATTACTGATAATAGAGTCCCTGAGCGTTTAAACTTGATGGGCACTAAAGAATATCTTTCTTAAGTTATGTAATATCTCAAGAATTTGTCAACAAAATTTTCTCAGATTCGTCATGAACAGATCGATTCATTAACAATGTTTAATTTTAAATGCATCAAACTTTAAAAAAATAAAATGAATCGTTTAAAATAATCGGTCGAAAACAGTTTTAAAAAACTACTTAAAAAACGATGTACTTAAAACTATAAGCATATACAAAAAATATATAACTAACATAAATACAATTTAATTACAAAAGCATGCAACTAACCTAAAAATAATTTAAATCATCCGTTGATAATGGTTGTCATGGCAACAATCAGAATGCGCATGCGTGAATTTTCTTCGCCAGCTCCGGTAACGTAAATGCGTGAATTTTTCTACGCCAGTTGGGGTAACGCTATGCAGATTATACATTTTTAATTTCCTTTATTCTGTGTTATTTTAATTCAAAAGTACTTCAGAATGAATCTGAAACATGGATTAATTAACAATGTTTAATTTTAAATGCATAAAACATTAAGAAAATAAACAGAATCGTTTGAAATAATCCGCCGAAAAATGTTAACCCTAGCCTTATTACTGTTGGGAGAAAAAAAATTGAAGCCTTACTCATTTGGCGGTGGGGAAAATGGAAGATTTTTTTGGCGGGAAAGTTAGTTTTTAATTAATAATTAAAATTTCAAAAAAAGGGACCCCAGGTGCACATTCCCGACGTCTAAGGTATACATGTACCAAATTTGGTAGCTGTATGTCAAATGACCTGGCCTGTAGAGCGCCAACACACACACACACATTGAGCTTTATTATAAGTATAGATAACTCAAAATGTTGAAATTTCGGTTTTTAGTGCTTCAGATGTTGAAGAATTTAGTTATACTTGATAAATGTATAACTAAATATTATTATTATTATATTAAAGATGAATATACATATTTATTTGGTCAACAGAAAAAAAGCAAGATGAATTTGATGCGCTAAAAATATATATATTGAACATAGGGGAATTTGTTCTAAAAACTCTGAAGCCTCTATAAAACTTTTAGCATTTGATAATATTTCTCGTTAATATATCATTTTGGAGTAATCCCTTTCTCACTCTATTATGAGAGTGCAATTACGTTAGTTGTTTCGTAAAATCCAGTAGATGGAATTTTAGTTTGAAGCCACAAGTTTTCAATAATAATTATAATGATTTTTTTTTCTTTTAAATGTCCCATCCATTAAAAATTATTTATCAGACCAACATCACCAAATTTTTATAAAAAAACAAGTCATATCTTATGCTAGAATTCTTTGATTTTTTGGGGGGGGGGAAAGCTTGACCAATATTGGTCCTTGTGCCATTAAAAAAAAAAAAAAAAGTTTTTTAAAACTTTGCTTCCAAAGTTCACATTCTATCATTTCTTTTGTAAAATTTGTAGAAATTTTTTTATAAAGGTTTGTTCTGATTAACAGATCAACATGCACCATAAATCATTGAAGTTAGGAACATGAAAGAGAAAGAAAATGGCTTCTTGGGTATTAAAGGTTCACCAAGAATGAATTTTGCATAATTTTAATACATTTCCACTATAACATCAAGGCATATATATTATGACACAAAATTTTTAAATCACATTAAAGGTTAAAAAAGTAGCTTGTCAATGACATCAGATTTGTTTGAATGAATGCATTTTTTTTGCTTAATTTTAATAAAATTCAAAACATTATCATTGTTTCTCCAATTTGAGAAATTACATTAATCATTAAACCACTATCGATATTGTGATTTAAAAGATACATTTTCTTTGCTTGATAAGTTTTGCGAAATTTACAGCTAATATAATGTCTAGTATTGGCTTAAAAAAAAATCTTTTAAAAATGTGTCTTCTGACATTTTTCTTCGTATTACAGAAATGGTAACTTTTTAATTTTGCGAGTTTATTTCCGTAATTTATGAAAATTTGGAATCATTTTCGTTTCTTTTAAAAATATATAATCACATTTTCCTGTAATTTTATTTTTACATATAGGTTAAAAAAAAAATAAGGTTCTTATTAAATTTTCTAAATATGGACATTTGAAAAATCCCTTTACTAAACATCAGAAGTGAAAAGTAATTAAATATTTTTTCTTTTTAGTCTGATCATTTTTAAATGCTGCTGCTTTTTTCTGCTAAAAAAACTAAAAATATAGTATTGTTCTAAAGTCAATTTCGCGACAGTTTTGCAATTCTTTAGATCTTAGAATGCTTAGCTTTATAAGATTGCAAATAAAATGTTCTAGATTGCTAAATTTGGTGAATTAACACAGGAGGAAATTTACTCTTCCCATCCCAGCCATGTTGAATCTTATTTGTAGCTATACATATAAAAATCTAAAAATTTTTGATCATGGTATGTTATTACATCAATATTTTCCGTAATGATGTATCTATCCAAATTAACAAGTAATTTATTAACTTTAAGAAATATTGAGACATAACTTTTTATTGTTAATCTTATAAAAGTTGAATTAATTTTTTTTAGATGATCATTTTTATCATCATTTTTGTTTTTGATAAAATCATATAGTTTGTTTTACAATAGAAGATGTACAAATACAGAAATAAATACTAAAGTTTAAAATTTTCATTTAAAAGTATTTAATTTTTTTAAAGAAAAGCTATGCATTCTAATAAGAAAATGTATTATTCTTAGAAAAACATCCTATATTAAAAAAAAAATGTAGTTTTACTTATTTTTTTGCAAGCATTCGTATATACAAGTGCTAAATTTTTGCAGTCCTTTCTCATTATGCATCATGTAACACCATCTGAAAGCATAAACATAAATGACAAATTATATTATGCTTGATATAATCATAAATGCTTTCTTAAAAACTTCTCATCTCTAACTGTAGTTTTGTTTATAATGTATTCTGGCAAAATTAATTGCTGTTATTTATATTGATATTACTTGTTACCTTTCAGGGAATCATTTTTAATTCCTCTATTAGTATTTTCTTTGTCATTTGAGTATAATAAAAATTGCTTATCTTAAATAACTCATTCAAATAGGACATTAAAACTAATTTGTCATCCAGTGATGGAAGTGTTTGTAAACAATAAGTTTTTGGAGCATATTTCCAGTTGCTAAAAATATCTAATTCAAGCAGCTTTTTGGAGATTTGCAACAAAGTAAAGTTACATAATAATAATAAAAAAAACCCATCCTAGTTGCTTATAGAAAGTTAATCAAAATATTCAAGTAGTGTTGTATTAGTAAGATATATACAGGTTTTTTATGTGGAGAATACAGCTATGCATTATACATATCATTTATCATGTTTAAACAGCAGGGCTAAAGTAAAATATAACAAATGCTTCTAAAAAAATTGTAATTATCAAACAATTTAGAGAACACTGTAGATGTTGGACATGCTAAAATTTATTGGACACAAATTATAAAATCAAACAACATTTTTATTAGACTAAAAGAATAATTTTGTCATTAAATTGCACATTCATAAGGCATGCTTTTCCAATCGCTGAACATTTATGACAATACACATATTGCACTTTTTTTACACAGGAAAAGATATTTAATAAAAGAGGCAATTTAAATTATAATGCTCTTTCATTAAATGTTACAACATGTACCTTTATTTGCATGAGGTATAAAATTCAGTTATAAATAATCAACTTAATGCCCCAAATTGGTAAAAAACTAGGATACAGTTGCAGTTTCCTGTAGTGATGAATATTCTTTATCATCACAGAAAAAGCAGTTTAAAAACAAATAGTTGGTTCAGAATTTTAATTTTTTTCTTTAACAGGTTTGAAAAAGGTAAATGAGAAAATTATATGCCAAAGTCTTCTAGATTCAGAATGCACTATAAAATTTAACCAGCAATCATTTTTTATAACTATGGGATTTTATATCAGCAAAACCTGTAATTTATTATAATAAACTTTTCTTAAATTTTGAGTTACTTTTTTTTTAATAGCGTCTTTATTCTTATTTCTTTTAAAACATACATTATTGAAATAATTTCTGCTGTAGACTTCACAAGAGTGAATTTTTACTGTAGATTTCAAACGGATTTCTTTAAAAAAGTTTTAGTGTGCGTGTCATTTTTATTTTTCGAATATTTTGGATTGAGATTATCTTGGATATCTATTAAATATAATTTAGAATAGTCTCGAACATGAATTCATTGTTATTCATTTTCTTCCAGGTCTTGAAATTGTATACTTAAATGGAAAATCTATATAAATACTGCATGAAGTTTTGTGAAAGTAATATTTTTCAACAAATTTATTTGTATAACTGAATTATGTAATTTTTAAAAACATGAATTGATAACACTTTGATCTTATTTAAAATGTCTTATTATTTCAAAATTTAAATTCCCTTGTAAAGTGAAAAAAATTACAAAATAGTTGTTTAATAAATTATAATGCAGTTACTTAAATGCAAAAAGACACATAGACACATTTACAAAAATAGTTTTCAAAAAAATCTTGAATCTTTTAAATAATATATGTATAAAAAAACTAAGTACAAATATAACAATCCAAAATGTACATTAATATACAAAACCATGATATCTACAAAGAATTTTCACACCATAATCTTTAAAAATAGTATATATTTACTTTTTCTTGATTGCAAGGTCCAAACATATTTAAAAAAAAAAAAAAACACATAAATATACAAGTAATAAAAGCTGATTCAACTAGCTTTTAAAAATAATACTTTATATATTCCTCAAATATCAAAAAACTGACAGAAAAAGAGTAACATATAAAATGGTTCATTAATAACCATACGGTATGATATATTTTATATCATGTTAAAAAAGAACTGTTTATGTAATTTTAAATAAATGTTTTTTGTTTGTAATTTGCATATAAATTTAGTATTTTATATAAAATAGCAATAAGACCATTTTCAAAAACACGGATCAATAGTTAGCAAAGTAACTGAGTATTTTAACTTAAATTATAAGCAATATGCAACAATACACTGTTAATTTATATATATTTCCCAATTAAGGGCCAGAATTATATGTGATCATCCGATTATATATCTTTAACTTTCATAAACAAGTTTTTTTAGAAGCAGAATTAACTCTTAATAGCATAAAAGCTTTTTTTAAGAATCTATTATTTATAATTTTCATAAAAGTAACAAATATATAAAAAAAATGCTTCAAATCTATAATACCAGCAAAAGCTATACTTACTGCCATACACCAGTTCAAGAAAAGAGAAAAAATCATTTCACATACATACAGAATTCTAAAACAAAATAGATAAATAAAAAGTGCAAGAGGAAATGAAAAAAAAAAAAAAAAAAAGCACCAACCATTAACAATTTGAATTTTGCTAAGCATTGGGGGAAAAAAAGTAAAAACCACAATAAAAAAAACATATACTATAAAGTTAGAACTGTGCTCATACTATTTCTAGAAAACTGACTGAAAGGAAATATTAATAAGATTTGCATCTTCTGAAGGATATACATATACCTGTCTTCATTGTTGAAAAATATCTGAATTCATTTTAATTTTAGTATGTGAACTAATTTGATGGACTTACTATTAAATTGCAAAAAATTTCAATATAAAGTAGGAAAGCTAATTAGTTACATTCCAGTGGAAAAAAATATTTGCACTTTAATAATTTTTAAGATTGGACCTTGACAACCTTGGCACATAACAATTTTTCTTCCTCTTCTTTCTTTTCCTTTCATTTCAGCTGTCTTTAGTAATTGATTTCCTACAATAGAAAAAAACATTTATGTTTTTTTTTTTTTTTTTTTTTTTTTGAATAAGTAACAAAATATGAGGTAATTGTTTTACTCTTAAAATGTATGTACTTACTTCAAAAATGAAGGAATTTTACTCTCACTATTCAAATTGTTAAGAGTAACAGATCTTCTGAGAACTTCTAAAATTAAAGAGTGCTTTTTATTTCAAATGTTGACATCATTTATAAAATGGTCATAATAATATCTGCCCTTATTTTCAAACATGCATTAAAATTACTAATTGTATTTGACACAGCATTCATTACATCAAGCTGCACATAAGAACTTATTATATACAAATTCAAATATAATATGAATCATGATACCAAAAGGAATATGATGCATGGATAATATTAATACAATTATTTTATGGAACAATTTGAATACAGATTCCTTTACATTTTATAAAGTTCTGAACACATTTATGAAAAGGTAATTTTTGCCAACGAGTCAAATGTTACTCTTATTTTCTTTTCAATAAATACTTCCCCTAAGTTTTAAATTTTCTTTAATTTTAAAAATTATCAATGTGTGATTATTTTTAGTAAGAAAATGAGGAAAATTTTGTAATATGTATTCCTGTATGCTAAAATTTCTATACATCAAAATTTTTTCTTTGAAGAATCTTAAAAACCTTTATATGGAGATCTGATACAATTACTAGTCGATAAAACTTTAATTAAATATTTCAGGTCACTTTGTTTGAATACCTTCTTTACAAAATATTTTTAAGATTCAAATTTTGATAGTTGTATAACTTGAAGTCAAATATTTTAGAAACATATCATTTTGTCACCTCCCCTAAAATTTGAAATGGAAGTAATTGAACTTCAACTAATAAAAAACTTATTTTTTTCTGAAACCCAACAAGTGTTTTTTAAAAATATGAGTACAGAAAGCAAAGTTGTTCCACACTGAAGTCTTATATGTACTGCAGAATATTTTAAAAATTTATGCAGAATCTCAAAGGATTGTTCAATAAGAATTTCTTTGATTTATCATAAAAAATTCAGTTTTATTTTCCAAAGAATTTAAATGATGTAAATAATATTTTATTTTGTTTCAGTTGATAAATGTATTTCTAAAAATACTATCGTGACTAATTTTTATACAGTTCTTCAGTCCTATGAATCATATTTAATACACTATTTTTCACTCTAATTCTTTAATAAAAAAATACATTTTCAATCTTCTACAACCAAATATGATCCAGTTATGATGCTTTGAATACCATTGGAATTATATTGGAACAAACAACAATTTCATTATTTTAAGTCAATTTGTCTAAGGAAAATTCTGGGTAACGATTGATATATCTTCTTTGAAGTGATAATTATAAAATAATGATAAAATTTTCACAATTCAGTCAGTTTTAGTCGCAAAAGATTGGAAATATTTTTCTTATTTGAAATGTTAGTGGCTCAAGGATATTTTATCAAATGATTCATAGGATCTGTAGTCCATAAAATTTTACAAATTCATTACAAAATCTATTGACTCAAATTACATAGAATACAACTCTTTACTTCAATTAGATAATTTTTCTTATTAGATGTACATGTCTAGTACTAATAGTTTAGAATTAGGTGTTGGTTCCTGATAAGAAAAAATATCATGCATATATAAACCATGCTTGTCTTAAATAATTCATAAAGGAATGTAGATATTATTTTTATTATTATTAATTTGCTGAAAACTTTTGTTTTATAATGTTTATTTATTTTATTTTATAAAAACCTGAGCTCAAACATAAACTAAAAGGTTATTGTTGGGTTTAGTTTGTAGTCAATGTGATGGCAATATTTTACTAAAAGCTAATTTTTTTAATGCATGCATAATGTGCTTGTGCAGGTTAAATTTTAATTTATATAAAATATTAAATTAAATTATATATTTATATAATTTAATTTATATCATTTGAAAGATAATATTTTGATTTTTAAAATATAAAAATCAAGATTTGTGTTGTAATATTTTTGGAAATTATGATAGAATAATGCCAAAAACTTTGCTCGATTTTAATTAATTAAAATTTTTAAAAAATCATCCTGAGATGCATATTTACATTCTCCAAAATATATGTGTATCAAATTTAATTGATCCAAGTCAAATGTACTAATCTGTAAAGAGTTTACACACATGCCTTTATTATAAGTAAAGAATCATAATGTTGAAACTGCATAATAAGTAAATGAATAAAACAAATATTTTTAAGTAACAAGATGAATAAATGAATAATATTTATTTAAGATTGAAAGTGTCCAGTTGTGTGTCTGTGTGTAAAATAACAATCCAAGCATTATTCTATTAATATACCAAAAAGTCATGCCAGTAACCTTGTTAGTAAAAGGAAAAATTAATAATAACAATAGACGGATTGTATTAACTTGCATTATCATGATAGTTCAAGTGAAAAAAAATGTTGCAGTATACAAATTATTCCTTTTCAAATAACTATTATTATTATTTGAAATGATGTCCTTTTTCAAAACCATTGACATCTATTGTAGAAATGATTGTTGTAAATTTGAACTGTGGTTTACTGATTTAAAGCAACACAGAATATATGCCTACTTCTTTTCACAAAATATTAAGCTAAAAATAGTGGAAGAAAATTTAATTTGAATCTTATCAGATTTCTTACACATATGAGGGCTGATATATCAGGCCCACATAATATAGCAAATCTGGAGGAATTGCATCTCAAACCAGTAACTATTTCATCCCAAAACTAAGACAGCTGCAAGGACATTGAAATCCTGCTTATGGGAATAACTGTGATTATTTAGCAACA
Organism: Argiope bruennichi; assembly: GCF_947563725.1. Classification (NCBI taxonomy): domain Eukaryota; kingdom Metazoa; phylum Arthropoda; class Arachnida; order Araneae; family Araneidae; genus Argiope; species Argiope bruennichi. The sequence goes on along the minus strand of NC_079157.1, from coordinate 57,635,687 downwards.
TTAACTAATTGATAATAGATGAATTATGACTTGTTATACACTAAAATTTCCCACTCAGAAATATTGGTCTTTATTTTCTTTCGTAATTTACTCAAGTTTTTCATGCTATAAAAATTCCATTTAATAGGTGCAAAGACATGTTCTATAATTGCATAAATACAATATCACTTAATGTTCTGTACCATTATCTTGCTTCAATTATTTTTTACTTTTGCTAAAAATATAAATGTTTCTGTATTCAACTCTATGTAAGTTATGATTAATAACAGGTTTCTAGGAGGAAAATAAATCATAGTATGAAATATACGTATTACTTATCTATTTATTAGAGTGAAAAAAAAATGTCTTATTTTATCAGTATAGTGAAAAGCAAAAATTTATCAGCAAATTTGGAAGTCAAGACGAAATCCATAAAACCATGAGGCTTAGATAGAAAAACTTAAGTAAACTAAAATTATATTTACATATATAATATATTCTAAACTTCTAATGTGTGGGAATTGAAAATTTTTTTTATGATATTCATTGTGGCTTTATAGTCTTTTCATATTGTTTCCTGTGTTCATACTTTCATGATTTTGATCTCTAGATTTTTAAAGATTTTTACTTTTTGAAATATTTATAAAAGTATTTTTTAAAAAAGTTTTTATATTTATCATTTTATAGGTTTTAACTTTATGATATTTATTGCAACTCTAAAAAAAGACATGAAACACCTAACCCTTAAACATAATGCTTACATTACAAAGCCATATGCAAATCACTGCACTAAATTGGTTGGTTCTCTTTAAGTCTGCATCCTAGTTCTAAGCAGCCAAATGAACAAATTAAATTTTAATCTGAAGAAAATTGCCTTCTATTAATACTTTAGATTTCTAAGAATAAACATTCTAATTTGTACACAATTTATATTTTTAATATTTTACAAGAATAATAAATATTCTAATAAAAATATTCCTGTGCAAAGAATACATTTTTTAAATATTTTTAATTTTTTGTTTTAATTTTCAGAATCAAAGTATGGATTATTTTAAAATCAAATAATAATGTCAAAATAAAATAAAAGTTGAAGATTTTTATAAAAAAAATTATTCAAGACAGAGACATAATCCCACTGATAAATTTTAAGCAATTGTTAACAAAAAGTGAATTATTTGCAATCTGAGCCAATTTATAGGAATTCATGGCATGATGCTATTGTTAATTCTGTTTCATTCAATATTATTTACTATTTGCTTATGTCTCATGAGACACGCTACCATTTATTAGAAAAATCTCAAAAAATTTTAGCATATGGAATAATGCAGCTAGAACAACAATTCCATTTTGATTTGGGAATATCATATATTACACAATATTTAATCTGCTGAAAATCATTAGTGATCATCATAAATAAAAAGCAGTAGCATATTGGTTAAATTTAAAAATAAATGGTTAGACATAAAAAGAATAAATAAATACCTGGTGATGGTAAAATGGTACCAATAGTTCTCTTTTTTGATTCAAGAGGACTATTTGATGTACTATCTTTTGATGCAATTTTCGTTTTTGTTAAATTTTCTTTCACAGTTTGTATAACTTTGTTGTTAGGAATTGATAAAGTTCTTTTCTCTGCATTGGAAGGTTTCTTTAAAATCTCAGTAGATGAGACATCTTTATTGCTTTGCTCAGAGAAGCGTCTTGGTAGTGGCATAGGAGAAGGACATCGGTCAATAGATTGCTTAGGAATGAGAGAAGAACGCTTCTGACGAGGCCATGTGCGCATATTAGGACTCTGAGATCTGTGTAAATATATAATTTTATATATTAATTAGTTCTTACGTTAGAATGTAACAAGATACAGGTCTTTAAAGATATTATTAAAACATATAAGACATACAACAGATTTGTTTATTAAAAGTATAAATTATTATACCATTCAAACTTACTATTTGTTATAAAAAGAGGTATGTTAAGTCACTTAGAAAGAATAATTCCCTTGCATTTTTGAAAGACAAAATACTCGGAATAAGTTTATACATAGATCATGTGAGAGACATCTATATTAAGAACACAATGCCATTTTAAAATTTAGCTGCAGACAACCTCTAATATTAATGCCATGATAATGAAGCTGTAAAAGCAGTCACCCCTCCACATTTTTCTTCGTCTTAAGGAAAAGAAATATACAAAAGCACATTCTGGGCCATTTTTGCTATTTTTGTGAAGACTCCCCCCCCCCTCCTACCCTTTCCATTATTTTTTGATAACATAAGCATAAATTGTTTTATTCTTAAATTAGGAAGAAAAAAAAATTTTAAGCATTTACATTTTATAATTTAATAATGACATTACTTTATATTGTATATTCAATGAAACAATTATTTAATTATTGTTAAAACGTGCATATTATTTCTAATCAATGAAATTTTTACTGACAATAATGTTTAAAATTATGTTTAAATTATTATTTTATAAGATATTTTATGATGAATATTTATTTCTTTGTTTTATCAAAAAATGCCAATTAAGTCCATATGGAAAATATAATTGAACCCCAAACTGTAATTACCATAAAAAAAAATCACATTTTTATATTTGTAGATTGCAATTATAAAACAGATTAAGAGAAGCTTAGGTGGTAGATTATGCATTTTTTTTTTACACATATGTAAGTCTTTTGACACCTGCAAACTATTTTTCAATCATTTAAATTTATTGATTCCATAAAACATGCAAGAAAGGTGAAGATTCATGTAATAAAAGTTATTTTTTTAAACTTAATTTAAAGGGCTGGATATACATATACTTTGTATTTAACTGCCTTATCACAACTCTTCCTTTAATACTATTGATTTTTAACTGTTTATTAGCTAGAAACCAAAGTCAATGACAATTTAGATTTATAATATGAACATAGTTACAAATGGTTGAATCACTGGTGATTGGATGTAATATGAATTTCCAGATTCTTTAGATTACAGAAAAAGCATTATTAAATTTAAAACATTTTAAAATTTTAATTTAATTGTATACAATAACAATTATTGGTATTTAAAACTCAGTTCCCATAAATAAACCATGTTTATATACATAAGGATTATATTCAGGACTATTAAACAATACATAACAATACAAGGTTAAGCTTTTCCAATATTGCTAATTTGTAAGCAATTATTACATTTATTATGTGACATTTCAAAGTAATATTTATATAATTACAGGGAACAAATATTTAACTAAGCAAATTTAATACTGATAATCAGCTTCACATGCAGTATTTATTTTTGTAGATATACATTGTAAAAAATTTAATTTAATCATCACAAATGCAAGGAAAGCAAATGGACATAATAATTTATGAGGGAAAAATCCATATACCAAAATGTAATATTCACTGTATCAATTTCACAGAAATCCATACATGCAATTTAGCAGTTTCCCTAAACACTAATTTTTCTTCTGTATACTTTTTTGAAAACCTGCAGACTGTCATTTACATTCATGTATTTTCAATTAGCATATCTATTTACCTGTTGTATACTTACCACTTTTATTTTTTAATAATAAGTAATCTCATTTTGTTAAAAAAAATAATGTTGATATGGACTAATTATTTATTTATAAATGATCAGATATAGAAGAAAATGATATACCTAGACTTTGGAATGTTGCATTTAGGAGAGGTAGTTTTTGCAATAGTTTGAGTTGAAGTTGAAACATCTCTGGTTGTTTGAAGAACTTGAGGTGAATTTTTTTGAAATTCCACGATTACAGCAGGACTAGATATTCTACGCTCTTTCTTTAAAACTGAAACAGATAATTTATTGGAAAAAAGAAGCAAAAATAATGCAAATGCATATTTTATATATATATATATATATATATATATATATATATATATATATATATATAAAATTGAAAACTCCCCAAATGCCCTAGTTTTATGCAAAACTCTAAAAAAGTTAAAATACAAAAATACCTTTTTGTGAATTGTAAATACTGACAACCTAGAGGTAATAAAATAAAATTTATTATAAAAACTGTAAACAAATTGATATTTATTTCTTTCAGATAAATTTATTTTTGGTGTATAAGAATAAGTTTTTTGATAATTGAAAATTTTTGATTTACTGTAATGTTCTTTTTTTCCCTGTCTCTTTTCAGAATTATAATAACAGAAGTGAAACAAAATTAATTTAAGAGTAGATTTTACTATCTTTCATAGAAGTTAAATGATGAAGTAAACATTCTTATTTATTCTCTAATGTTCAGTCTCTAAGTGACTTTAATTTGAAACGATAAAACTAAATTATGATTTTAAGTAAATCAGTGGCATGACTAGTTTTATTAGTAAATAAGAAAAGTGTCACAGTACAATAAAGTAAATTTATTATTTCTTCAGACTCCTCAATGAAATAAAATTGTTTACAGAGTTGAAAAGTTCAGCATTTAAGTGAATATTTGGATGAATAAGATTCTTTATAATTTTAAATAGTCACTTTTGGTGATCAGCTGATTCAGAGGGCATACTGATTATATTAAATTCAGTTAAATCATTTAGATATAATTGTGTTCATGCTTACATCAAATTGTCAGATATTAAAGCTATGTTATTTAACCTTTTCTAGAGCTGTGGGAAGTATGCTTCCCACCAAAATTTATCAATCTTCGTATGAAATTATGTAGGTTGGCATAAGTTCTGACAAATTTTTTTAGTAAGTCAGAAACTTAGATGCTTCAGTTCTTCATCTCAGACAAAATGATGTGTCTTGATTTGTTACTAATTATTAATTAACCAAATGAATTAATTAATCAAATTAAATTTATCTAATAAGCTAAATGAATCCCTTTTCTTATTCTAATTTCAAGCCTAAAAATATTTTAACATAATATGACTAGAAAAAAATGGTCCTTTAAAGGGTTAAATTGTCTTGCATGTATTCTGTTCATTGCATACACAAACATTCCTAATAAAGACAAGTGAAATGACATCCCAGTGTTATTAAAAACATAAATGTCTGGGTTCAACTAACATTTGTAATACTGTAAATTCACTTTTCTTTTGCCTTGTAAACAGCAGAAATATTAACCAGACATTTATGACATTAATTTAACCATTATGACATTAAATTAACCAGGCATTAATTTTCCTTACTTAGCTTTCTACGAAAAAAAAAATCACACACTTAAATATTGGATGAAGTAATAAAAATGGTTTGAATTTCAGGGCAACAATGTAACCTGCTGTCAGAAATTAAACAATACCAAAATTGCAAAGATTTAGAAAAAATTTGCAGATATAATGAAATACATTGAATATATATATAAATTTTAAGATGATGAAAAAATCATTTTTGTGCTGTAAAATTTTAGAATTTTATTATAAAAAACAAACTTTCTCTTAATCTTTAATTAATAAAAATTAAAAAAAAATTTTAATGCACATTTTTACTTTGCAGAGTGTATGTATGCAAAATCTGATAATTATAGATTAAATGATTTGGCCTGTAGAGTGCCAATATGCAGACAAGTACACATACACAAATCTTTATTATTAGTAGAGAGATGTAACCATAAATAAAAGTTTCAATCTTTTACTTCTATGTTCTTTCTTTAATAAATTCTAATAAGACTTGGGTGGGATGATTTCCTTGCACTGATATAATTTTATATTTCATATACATCATATTAATTTTAAGAGAATTCAAAACTTACTTCTGAGAGATTTTGATTGACTAGATATGACTTTTTCTGACTGCTCAGGATGCGTTTCTTTAATTTTTGATGGCTTTGGAAGTGTTCCACCTGTAACAAGGAGAGAAATTGATATTCATAAGCAACCAGATGAAAGTTTTTCATTTTCTAAAAGAAACCTTTTCCAAATTAATTTGCTTACTAAAACACTTACTTCCTACAATAAATAAAAATTTTTATTTAAAATAACTAATTTGAATTTTTGATATCTCAAAATAATGACAGATTCTTGTAAATTAAAATATTTTGTAAAATTTTAAATAAAACAATTGTGTTTCAAGACAAGCTTTTATCTATTCAATATTTAATACAGAAAATTGATACTTTTATAAACCTACCAAAAATGTTGGGAAAAAAAAGTAAGGTGTGTGAAATACTAAAATTGCAATTATAAACACTAAAATTAGTACCAATTTATTTAAAAACATTTAAGTTCCAAAATTAAGGATTGGTTTAAATTGCAAGAACATTTTTTCTTAAAAACTAATAGGAAAGGGAAGAAAAAGGCAAAATGCCAAAATAAAGATATTAAATCCTGGCTGAGTTATTCAGATTATGTGCCTCTCTGCAAGAATAGTAAATTACAATAAAAATACATTATTATTTTAAATAAAGTTCATCGATTGCAATATAATTGTTTATGGATTATGAAAAAATTTTTAAATCTTAATTTCCCAATATTTAAAAAAATACTTACTCTTCCTTACAGGTATTTTTCCGCCTTTTGTGCCAGTAGATATTGTCGTAGAATGTCCATTCCTTTCTTCTTTTAATTTTAAATTAAATTCCTTGTAAAGATAAATAGAATATAAATATCAGCTATATATTTACATAGATAAAAAGGTTGTCCTATTAAAATGCGATAAAATATTTGTATATGTTATAATAAGTATTAATTATTTTAACATATACTTATACATAAGTATATGCTATATATGCTTATAACTTAATAATACTTATTATAAGTATTATATATAACATATATAGTAATGATATGATGAAGACATGCATAATTTTTCCCAAATAGTTAAAAATACAGACTAGCCCTTCAATCTGTTGGAACATAAAAAAGTTGTCCCAAAGAGTTTCACCAATAAGGGAAAGAAAGTAGAAATTCGTTGTAGAAAGTAGAAAGTCGTTGTACATTCAAGGCTCACTGTTTTAGGGAAAATCAGATTCTGAATAGTCGCCAGTCATTGGGTTAGTGATATTCTAGCATGCCACTATGAAACAAATCTTTAAGATCTGTAAGATATTTCATAAGATGAAGGAAACACCTAAAATTATTACCATTTCTAATTGATGTCTTTCTTCTTCTTCTTTTAGACGGTCTTTCATATCTAAAGCAATCTCAATGCAAGAAGATCGTCTAGAAAGCTGAAATTTATAAATGAGAAAGATCGTTTGAAATGGGCAGCAAAGAAAAATATGTTATTAACATTGAATAAACATAAAAATGAGAATATAATGCAACAAATACTCACAGGTTCTGTAGCAACTTCAATTTTATCAAGCTCTTCAATAGCCTATTCAATAAAATGAAAATAAATAACTTCAAATAAAACATCTAGTCTGTTATTTGTACAGTTCCAAAAAAAGCTACAAGATTTCAGTAATAGCCTTAGATTTTGTAATAGCCTTAAATAACAAGCTAACATTTTTCATTTAATGTTAGAATTTTTCTAAAAATATGACAACTGACTTTTTTTTTTGTCTAACTACATAAATTTTTATTTCCTTTAAAAAGAAACCTGATTTTCACTTGAAGATACAAAATTTTTAACAGAAAAATAAAAAAAGACTCTGGAATTCCATAACTTAGTTTGTTTACTGACAAGTATTTATTAATTTTCAAATTTTGAACAGTAATAAAATTACACTTTAATGTTTATCAAAATTATAATCAGAATATGTAAAATTGTTTAATTTTTTAGCAGCATTACACAACAGAAAAAGCATTAAAATTGCAAAGGTTTTTTTTTTTTTTCGTGTGTGTGTGTGTGTGTGATTTAAATTCCTCTTTCCAGCATTTTTTATAGATAAAACACTATTCAAAAATACTGGGAATTGTCTTAGTTAAACAACTATTAAAACTATCAGAAAAATTAAATCAGAAAATTTTAAAAGAGAGAATTTTTTTTAGCCATTGAAAAATTGTATTCATATAAATAAGTTATATTTTTTAGATTACAGAAGTATAAAGAATAAATGATAATTAACTTTCAATAAATATGGTCAATTATACAACTGTACTAATATAAGCCTTCCTTTAAATAAACTATTACGAGGAAAGTAATTAAAAAAATATATTGTTCTTTAAATATAAGTTTTTGGCCTCTGTACATAGAGAAAACTAGCTTCCTGATAATCAAAGTAAAGATTAAAGGAAACTAAATAGAAGAAATTTAATAAGAAAATTAATTTACAAATATCTTACCCTACTAACAGCATAAGAAACATCTCTATCTTTTTCATCGGAAATTAAAGTCTTGACACATGATTCCAGCTGTTGAAGAAGGTGACTATCTTTAGGCAATTTTATGAGACTCTTCAAACGAGGCAAGATTGAACACAACCGTAGTCGAATGTTTGGTACTGGATCAACTGAAAATTCATTCATAAATATTATAAAAAAAATTTATATAAGTATATAAGAAAAATTTTCTAATGATTAACACAAAAATTAATTTCAATAATTAAAGTCTTATATATAAAAAGTTATGAAAATAATTATGCTTCATTGATAGAAATTCCATCACATTTTTAAATAAATTCATATTACCTAAATTTTTTTTACTAGGTATACAATGAAAAACCTTTCTGTTAAAAATAATAATATTTGGAAATCCAAAGAAAATGGCGGTAGAAACAAAATTACATATGTAATCTGATAAATCCACCAAAAAATGATATAAATTTAAAACTTCATATCATTGCAAAAAGTCATAGAAAATATGTACAGCTGAAATGTAATTAAATGAAATTTCTTCATAGATTATTCTATTATACAACAAAATATTTTAAATTTTCTTACATGAAACATATATATTGAGAAGTTTCTTACAAATGATACGTTTAAATGTTTTGAAGACATATATAATTAAAAACGTTCATAAAACAAATGTATTTTTAACAGGTTGCTAAAACGAGGACAAAAGAAAAAAAATGCTTTTTTTTTTTTTCATTAAATGTATTTTTTGGTCAAAATATCGACCTAAGTTTTATTTATAAATAAAATCAAATAAATAGTCTGCTTTCTAACAATACTTTATTTTGCAACCTGTCTTTCATCAGTTATTTCTTATATTGGGAATAATTATGCTTAAATATTCTAAGAATAATATTGAAAAAAAAAAAAAACTTTCTAACTACGAATATAGTTTTAATGGATTTTAATTTTAATTCTTAGAAAAAAACTTCAAGAAGCCTGTTCATAATTTCCCTTTCAAATTCCAAAGAGCTAAAGAAAACCCGTTTTTAAATTACAACAAAAATTTAATATATCTCCTTTGATTATATTATAAAAGTCATATTATATATTTACAAATATGTGAAATTAATAGGAACATAACATAATTATAGGCAGTAAGAACTGATTCATTAAAAAACTGTTGGCATACTTCTTTCAAAATATCATCAAATGTTGGAGACTGCAAGTTGTGAGCCTATATACTCCAAGAAAAATTTCATTTTCATTGTCAAAATAATTCAATAATTAGTTTACAGACCATGATTTTAAAAAACACACATTAAAATTTTTATCAATTGTATCACAAAGGGTTGATTAAAAGAGATTTCTTTCATAAATTCATTCATTCATTCTTATTACATAAAAAAAAATATATTTATCTAAACTTACCAGATAAAGTGAGCAATGGCTTGAAAAAGTGCTGTTTAAAAAACACCTTTGAGAATAATTCAATAACTAATTCACAAACCCGTATAAAAAGCATTCTTTTATGGCAACTTCTGCCATAACAAAGCTCTGGTAAAAGAGAAAAAGAAATATGAATATGAATCAGTATATTGAAAAGCTTATCAGTACATAGTATCACAAAACTCCATTCTTTCTTATAAATTAAAAAAAGAGCAATATTCTTAAATTAAAAGCTTAAAAATTTAATATCTGATTAACAGCTTATTATTTATTCATTACATAAGCTTACACTTAGTAAATTTGTTTTGAATTTTGCAAAGATAATACAGAAATATCACAAAAATCTAACTTACAATATACTAATTTCAATACTAATGTAGTTTTTTTTACATGTTTAAGAGTTTTATTAAAAATTAGCTATAGAAAACATTTAGTAAAAGGCAGAAGTTTTAAAGTGATAAAACAGTTGAAGAGGGAAACATTTCAACAGAAAATCTCATTAGATCTTCTTATAGAAATAGGCAAGAGAAGGAAATAGTTGGTGGAATTCACGACAGCTATAGATTAAAAAAATGTATATAAGCATTATAAAATAACTCTTAAACTAACCTCGAATCAGTTCATTTATAATTCCTTTTCTTCTCTCAAGACTTGGAGTATTTCTTAGAAATATTAATAAACTGTAGGCTGCAGAAATTCTACAAGGAATTGGTCTCTACAAAAGAAAAGCTTCAATTAAGTGTGTGTTCTTAAAAATGAAATTGATTATTAATATTTTCTATTATTAATAATCTATTAAAAAGTTTTTTCTCATTATATTTATAATTTCAAAAAGAGAAACAAGTGTCTAAAAATGATAACTCTATTAGAATTTTTTTTTTTTTTTTGCCTTATTTCAATATCAATTAAAAATAATTTTAAATAATAATGTCAAAGATAAAAAAAAGAATGACCAATAAATAGTTTAAGATCAAATATCTCAATCTTCATTGTATTATGGAAATTAAAATCTCATGAATTGAAAATGAGTTCACTTCATCAGTTTCTAGGAAGTCTAATTTGTAACTTTCTGTTTAACAAAACGAAAGCTACAACTAATTTCCTTTTCAAAAGTGAACAAACTAATGTCACAGTTCTTTCAAAAATATTAATTTGTTACATTCCAGATATTATATATGTTTTCGTTTATATATTATATATATATATATATATGAAAAAAATATACAAAATGGGATACTTACTGCTGTATGAAGTTTCACAAACAGCAAAGGCACAAAAGTAGTAAATATAATTTCTGAAGAAATGCAAGAAGGCAGGCAAGAAAGACATGATAAAAAATCTGCATGCAAGCGCCAACTGCTAGTTACAGAAGTAGCTTCTTCACAAGCAATTAGAGCTTTTACTAAATTGCTTTTATCATTATCCTGAAATCAAAGAAAAATAAATAATTCAAAGCAAAACAAAATAAGTAAGGTTGAAATATAAATAAGAAAAAATTAACATTATTTAAACCAGCTGGAATGTTATCTCCAAATTTTTCTCGCATACTAATAAAGGAATTATATCCCCCTCTCTGCACTTGAGCTGTGAATGCCTTTCATGGCATTGGTGAACAATAGGCATATGAATTATAGATTTTTGATCTGAATCCAGCATGTGATTTTTGAAGACTTATTTTCGGCATGCAGTTAATTGACAAGTACCTGTAAACCAAACACTTATTTTCAACATTTTTTACTGACTAACTGAAGTGAAAATCTGACATAAAACTACAATTGAACCACAAGATCACACCCAAATGTTATTTATTTAAGTCTTAGCATTTTTGAGTTACTGCTTTCACATGCATGTGAAAGTGTGCAGATGGTCGATCCCTTGATAGTTTATTTGTTCAAAATTATTATATGTCTATGGTTTAGATGATAAACTTGTGTAATCAAAATTTAATTACTTTACTTTTTACATTTTTTTAGTTATCATGGATAACCACAGATAACCAACAGATTTCTTTTTAATGGCTCCAAATTTGTAAGAAATCTATAAACAGAGAGTAAAATGCATATACCTAATTCCATCCATCTAGATTAAAGCCGTTTTGAGTTATTGTATTTATTCACAAACATAATTTCAAAAAGGTGGTTTTTTTAATTTTTTATTCATACTTTCTTTTTATATATACATTAAAAAAAATGCAATTTCAATTAATGTTTTAAAAAAATTTAAATTAACAATTTGCACTAAGAATTGCTGATGAGTCTGCTAAATCTTTAGGGATTTTCCCATCTCAAAGTCTTTTTTTTTTTAAACTTAAATTTTGCACCAGATTCAAATATTGATGAAATTAATAAATGGGCAATTAAACAAACACAATAAAAGCCTACAAATTAATTTAGGTAAGACGAAGTTATTTAGATTCCACAAATCTGTTATTTCCAAATGATGCAACAGCAAACAATTCAACCATACCGTTTTGAATTTTAAAATAGCTGATTTAAATATAATTAAGATTTTCATTCATGACAAACACGATTTTTTTTAATGTAAATTTAAACCTTTTGCAAACATTTTTCAGATATGATCAATGTGAATTAAAATAAATTGTGATCACCAAAAAGAAAATATATTAATAGAAAGATATAAATTTACAAAATTTCGAATGTTTTTTCCACTTTTTAAAAGTTATACAGATAAAATGAAAGATGCAAGATTTATATGCAATACCTGTGAGTCAGAACAACAGCATATGGTTTTTAAGCAATCAGGAAGGTATGGGATGAGACCTTTCAATACCTGAAATAAAGACAATCTATTTTAACACAAAACAGGATAGCAGAAAAACCTTTTTTAAGTTTAGTTATATTAACAATTCATTTTTAAGCATCAGAAAAACTTTTTAGGAAAATCAAATAATAATGAGATTATAATATTTAAATCAAATTAAGCCTGCAATTGTTTTAAAAACATTACTTTATGGTTAAAATCAATAATTGTCTTATTTCATATTTAAGGAATGATTAATAATATTGAAATCTTCTGCAATAACAAAAATTTATATAGGTTTCTTCAATCAAATATCAATACCTTCAATATTTAACTAATTGCCTTAATTTGAATTTAAATATTTATGGCCTTAAGTTTTAAATGTAGTATGGATTGGTATTTAAACTGCAAATTTATTCAGTACATATTCCAGTATTAGAAAAATTGATAGGAGCCTATATAAAATATACTATCAATGTTAATTCTTTTCTCCTACCAACAGGTCTGGTTAGAATGACTATTGCTAAAGGGATAGACTTTCAACAGCTATCAAAACTTTTATGGCATGAGAATGACAGTTTTGAAGTGAGAAGGGCCATAATATTTTGAAGCTACACATAAGGTTTTTTATTTCATGGATAACAATTGCAAGAAGTAATGAAATTCTAACAAAATATAATATGTCAATTTGTCTGCAAATAGAAATGATTGAATATAAGTATCACTGGCTGAAAAAGACTTTCATTACACAGACATACAACACTTTCTAATATTGAAATCCAATGTAAGAATTTCAACAAGCACCAGCATCTAGATCATGTAATATAACCCTATAGGATACAGAATTGAAAAATCAATTCAAACCAATTTCCTGATTATAAGATGCAGAGATAAGACATCTCACTGAATAATTGACAAATGGACAACTGATGACTGATAATAAGTAGTATGGAACTATGAATCCTGTAAGCCAACATGGAACTGTATTTGGTTATAAGATGTGGAGTGGAGAGCTGTTTAAATACAAAGTTTTTGGAATATCTGATATGTCACAAGACTGGCCATTCCAGTATGCATGCTGATGAATTGTATATATATTATTCCAATAAAATCATGCACTTCTGCAAAATTATCAGATTCCCACATCATGTTGCAGAAATATTTATCAAAATTCAGTCATTCCTATCCAAACACAATGGGGCAACTATTTGGGATACCATACAACAAAGTAGTGTATTATTACATTGTTTATTTCAGAAGTTTGTGGAATCTGTACTCTTAATGTTTTGTGGCCACCTTCAGTTTACACTATAACAAGTCCCTTTCCTTTTTTCTAATAATTCATCAATTTAGCTTCAAAGTTCAACAGTTTTTTTTTAACTTAATTAACATGCCAATGGTTTATTTTAGTTTTAATTAGTTTTTATTTGAGTGACTTTTAAATATATATTTTTTATTTATCTACCTTAACATGTATAATATATATACATGATTGAGAAAAATAATGAAATTCTAGGAATATTAGCCATAATTATTAGTTAATGATTTTCTCATTTGCAAATGAAAGTATTTATTATAATACACTAACAAGATATAAACTTAAAACAAAGAAAACATTATTATTTTACAAGATCTGTCAAATAAACTTTGTTTTATAACTGTTACAATAAATTCAAAGTTAACATATGTATGTGAATATTTTAAAGTTCATAATTTTTTTATGGTTTTATTTATTTGCATCTAGGCTAATAGCATTTCTTTTTATTGATTTGCTTTATCTCCATTCCCCACCTGCCTAGCTGGAAATATGTCATTTATGATCTATTATATTTTTCACTCTCAAGTTTAACTTAAATATTACACTTGTGAAACATAATTTTTCTTTTATTTGGGTTTATAGGTAATTTAAATAACTATCAACTTATCATATTTATGTAAATATATATATATATATATATATAAATATCACGGCAGATTCTTTTTGAAAGAGATAATTGCTTTCAACATTTTAAAGTAAGAAATTTCTAACATTCATAGAATTTAACTAATAATACTACCTCAAACATCTAATATATAATAACATTTAAGTAACAGATAAATTTACGTAACATTACCTCAAGAGATTCATCTTGTAATAAAATAACAAGTTCTTGTTGTAACAAGGATGCTTTTGAATTTAAAAGTCTTGCAACCTATAAAAATAAATGATACTTATAATTTAATGCTGTTATTATTTGCAAGGTAATAAAAAATAATTTGATATACTACATACAAATGATACAATGATTAGTTGGATAGTGCACATAAATGATATGAAAGCAAACCAACATCCAATAAATAAAAAATAGATATCTTCATCATATTTAACACTATTGTGTGAACTTCAGTAATGATGCATCCAAACAATTCTGTAATTTCCAGCCACAAAAACATTAAATTTATTTTAGGTTACTAAAGTAAAATAATGAAAATAGCCCCAAAATATAGCCACTTGAAGCTATTTCCTTTGAATTAAATGTGCCCACTCTGATCACAGTTTAATAGCTAATTTCTAAATCACAAAAGATATACACATACTTCAAACAGGAAAGATGATTCAAATATTTTTTTATAAATAAGTCAATCAATGTACTGCTGAAAAAAAAATATCAAAGTGTAGATTTTTATGTAGTTTGAAAGTTCTATTTGTAAAACATTCTTCAGAATATTTTAAACAAACAAAAAAAGGTTAATTTTCTAAGGCTAAAATAGACTGTATAATGACGTTCTGAAATTTATTATTTCAAGCTAATAAGCCAAAACAAGAGCCAATGTTGATTGTTAAATAAATTGTAAAAGAGGCAGATGAAGTAGTTTAAAATTATATGATGCATTAATTATTATCATAAAGTCTTAAATAAGTCTTTAAAATAAGATTTCTTCAATAGCATGCCATAAATTCAGGTTTCATGAAGAAAAATATCTGCCTCAATTCAAATCCTTCAACATTCGCAAGTAAAAATCATTAAGAAAATCTTATGAAAAATGCTGTTTTAAAATTTGTCAAATAATTATTTTTAATTAAATTTTATTTCATCAATTATTAATTTCTGAAATATTTTCTTCTAAAATAAATTATATTTAATTTTCTACTTAGATAAGAGAAAAATTAAACTCAAATAGGTCCATTAGTGAATTATTTTTATATCCAAAATGAGATAACCAGAAAGGGGGGGGGGAAACTCAATCTAACAAGAGAATTGTTTTTACTTTCTTATACATACAAATACAGAAAGCATTCTAATCATTAAAAAAAAAAAAATGAACTCAAGATTTTGACAATTCTTTCTTTTTCAGATCTCCCTGAGTCAGAAAAATACATTTTTGGAATTATGCCTATCTGTGACAAAAATAATTCATAAAAATGCTTTGGTTAGACAGAAGATATCTGATACATGGTCTTTACACCAACTTTGTAAGTTTTTCTATCAAATTTTGAGCAATATATATTCAGAGGAAGTCTATTTGTCTGACTGTCCAAATATAAGTTAACAAAATAACTACAAAATGAAGAAAGCTAGATAGTTATAATTTGATGTAAATACATCAAGGGTTTTTCTGTCAGTCTGTATTTTCATAAGCAAGTAAACATAACTCAATATGAATATTGGTACATGATTTTTTTATGACTACAACAGTAATTTGACATCAAATTTTGATTTCAATTGGCTGAAATGAACATATATAACATAAACTTGACTTTTGGATAGATACTGCTAAATGATAAGAAATAACTGAAAAAAAAATTGCTGCAGATGATACAATAGATTTAGTAAAAATACCAAATGCATGTCTAAGATGAAACACTTTGCAACTATTGTTCACTAATGGCATTCAAGGCTTTACCCAAGGTCCATAATTTTATGTGGGGGGAGGGGGGATAATTTTATCAAAGAGTATGCAAGAAAGTTTTGGGAAACTACTGCAGCTGGTTCTTAACTGATACCATTTAATTTGTATATAAAAAATAAAAATGATTTCATAACTATCAAGAAATAATTACCTCATAAAATCCACATGCCATAGTTTGTCTAACGCTGTGAAAAGGATCTGTACATAAATTCCTGAATGTTTTATACAACTCTTTTTCAAAGTTCTCAGATCCAACAAATAATACCATTGCCTATAAAAATACATAAAAAATTATGCATATTGAAAATAAAGGGATACTAACAAAACAATATCAATAAACATTAAAATACTTACTGGAAAATTATAAGCACATGCATGCCGACATTCTCGGAATCTATCTCTATGATCTACTTCCGGTAATAAATCAGGTAACTGAAAAAAAAAAAAGAAAAAGAAAGATACTAATTGAGAAAAGATAGGCAATCAAAGAAAAGACAATACTTAAAAAGTGTTTGCTTATACACTAGTAGATACATCAAACTAACTTAATTTTATGCTTAAAATAATCAATAGAGGTAATTTATATAATAATAATAAATTGAAACGAAAATTCTTACTGGACTACAGAAGGATGAGCGATTTTTTTCAGTGTTTGGCAAACCCAATTTAGACAATTCTTGAAAAAATTTCAAAAACCACTGTTTTTGATCAGAAGTAAAATTATCTGTAAAAAAAAAAAAACATTTTTTTATATCAAATTCAAGCAAAATTTTGCCATACTGGTGATGTAATTATACATTAGAATAATAATTTTATTTTTATTGTTAAAAATAGATTTTGTTGTAAAAATCATTTGAAAATTTTTTCAGGGTATAAAGGAAAAAAAGAACAAGTTAAAATTAATGTCACTAATTTTGCAGTTGATGAGAATATTAATTTTAGTATGACAATTTGCTATTTTCCCCAACAAGTACAAATAATCCTATTAGTTTTACTAAAAGTACACAACTCTTCAACTTTTTTTAAAAATCACAATTTTTTTTTTATCAAAAAAAAAAAAAAACTCATTTGCGTACTCTGTCTTATTATTTTTTAAAAAATATTACTCCCATTTTAATGTGTTGCTGTGGAACAGCTCTTGATATTGCAATATCTCAGCTTAGGAATCAGAGTACTGCCAAGTTCATGATTTGTTCTCATTGTAGAATTGCTGTACATACCAGCCTAGTTTACATTATATCCATCTCAGACTAAATGGACTATCTCAGACACCAAGATCATCTGACTATATTTCAAAATTATGATACCAATTCCAAAACAGCCCTTATAAAAGCTTCAAATAAATAAATAAAAAGTTAAAAAATGTTGGTAGATATAGTACATTCTCATTAACCAGATATACTATTTTGAGTTAATCCTCTACAATTGAACCAGAGCATTTTAACTGAATAGTTACTCATCATAACTGAATAGTTACTCACTGAACTATCGTTTTCTGTAGGTAACTACTGGTAACTACTTTATGAAGGTACACCTACACTTTATAAGCTCTTCTGATAAGTGCAATATTAAAAATAAATTTTAATAACTCAGGCTGTTTGGAAATATCTACCACCATTATAGTATTGTTATGGATTTATAATAAATTCATTTACATATTAGTCTATACTTATGATATCTCAACTTAATTTAAAACATGATAGTTTCCATCATTAAAAAACATTGTTCTGTAATTTAATCTGTACAAATTAATATCAATTACATTCATTTCAGAAATATTTACAAATTGAATAAAATAAATAAATGACACACTAATATATTAAGCATACTAATATAATGATATGTTCCATGAGAAATACCAAAGCTCTATTTAATTTACATATATTTTTTTTAAAAAGCAAAAACAAAATAAATGTTATTGTGATGCATATTGCTTAAGATTATTTTCTAATACAAATACATCTAAGATATTTTTGAAATTAGTAAAAACAAAATTACTTAACATAGACTGCATTTTAACCTTTTATAAGTTGATAAGATTTCAAAATTTTTTTCACTTCTGTATAAAACAATAAATATAAAAAAGCAGTAACATTATTATAACGCTAGGTAACTAATAAAAGTACATCATAAACAGTTTCCAGAATAAATAATACATACCAACCAACCCACAACATAATTGTCCTAATTGTCTGCTTACTACAGGAAGAGTAGAATCTTTCAAACTATAAGAGTTTTCACATAACTTTTTGACCAATGGAATGATAGCTTGGGTACAAGTATCTAAAAAGATTATAAAAATCATATATCATATTTTACATCAAGAAATTTTGCTATGCAAAATATTCTTTGTTAAACATAAATATAAATATATATTCCACAACTAAGCGTAACATAGCCATAGCCTAAATTTCAACAAAATATTAATAAGCATAAGCATGCTTCTACTTACCAACATAAATCCAAAAAAGAAGCATTAAAAAGCAAAGAAAAGTAATAGAAAATTATAGCAAATAAAGTTTTATGATGAAATAAAGAAGCAAAATAAAATAAAGTTAAATAAAAAAGAGGCTAAAAAATAAAGTACATTAGCAAATTATATTATTAAAACATTTTGACATTTTTTCAAACAAAAAATAAATAGCTTTTAGATTAAATTAATATCACAACACACGCACGCACGCACACGCACACACACAGCATAAACTAAACAACAGGCAAAAAGAATTGGGGGACAAAATAGAAAAAAAAAAAACTCAGGTTTAATATAAAATACCCAATTGTTATATATACTTAGAGAAGAAAACTTCCAAATTCATAAACAAATTTTTTCTCTCTCAAAGAATAAAAATAAACACAATTTTAGATGTAATACATGGATAAGTAAATTTGAAATCAATAAATTCTACTATAACTATGTAAGTTTAGATAATATAAATCCTAATATAACAATTAATACAGTAACTAAACAAAGTGAGTTGACAATGGGATTAAGTATTACCATCATCTAATAATGGTAGCATCTGTACAATGGTTTCTATTGCAGCTAAACGAACAAATGTCTCTTCATCATTTGCTAACTCAACAAGCTCAGGTAAAATTGCACTTTTGGTAGATTCAAGTCTATAAGAATTATAAAATAAACAAACCTATATTAGAAATTATAAATAACACAATCAAGTGAAAAAAAGTTTTTGAATGAAGTGAAATTATTTGTATAAAAAATTAAAATCTAAATACAGCAATAAATTTATAAAATACCCTATTCCTTTGGCAACTATATCCAATTGTTTACACATATAACCTCGTACTTCAAAATCAACATCCTGGCACAAAGAAAGAACTACAGGCAAAACTTCTTTCTTAATCCTAAAAAAGAAATGAAATAAATGATAAACATGAAGCAAATGTATCACTTATATTTATAAACAAAAATTGGGGAAAAAAAAAAAAGAGAAAGATTTAAAGTATAATGCAGCAAAAACTAAATTCTCTACTGTATACTTGATTTTATAAATTCAAGTATCATATGAATACCAAACTTAATAAGTAAAAATTATTCAGTACATTGCAGGGTTATATCAAAGCATGCGAAGAATATTCAGTACATATTCATATGATATTTATTTTCTTCATAATTAAATGTTAGTATTAAATAAATAGTTATGTGATACATGGTTTAGTTTATTCTTATTAACATCCATCTTTGTAATATAACTTTTATTAAATTTTGATCCATGGATGATGACAATATCTGAGCTCACACTTTCTATAAAGTTTCACTAGTTCTAGTTCTACGATCCCTCAACACTTTCAAGATACTAACATTAGTTTATCATGATGGTTACATATAAAATATTAATAAAAATAATCATGTATTTAAAAAATATCAAGTAAAAACTTTACTTTATATATGGCAAAGATAAACGGACTTACACATAAGCATCAAACTTTAAACAAATCTTTCCCAACATTTTACAGCACAATAAACGAGAAGACATTGGTTGGGACATTTGGCCTTTATTTACAGCAAGAGTCAGTATCTGTTTAAAAGGGAGGAAAAAGCAATTCATAATAAGATATTAAATATGATTTTTTTTTAAAGTTAAGATCTACAGACATTAAATAATATATTCAATAAAAAGCCATATAAAATATCTAATGCATAAAATATACAAAAATTTAATATCACTCTAGAAATAAAAAGTTCTTTGGATTAAATCTCAATTCTAGAACTTAAGTTATTTTTTAGAATTTTTCCTATTAACAAATATAATTTGCATTTGAAGGAATAAAAATCATCAGTAACTAGGAAACATGAAAGGATAACTAAATGCAAAAGCTTAAAAATTTATTAAAAAAATTTCTCAAGAATGTATTTAACATTCTTTTCATAATAAATTAATTTTTCCAGCAAGTTTAATCAACATAAATAATTAAAGTTAGTAAAACTGACATAATGGCACTGCAGTTTTTGAGGCTTTAAAATATTGACAATTAACAAAAAAATATAAAGAATGTTTACAAGTTATAATAATAAGCAAACTAAGTGTATAAAATTTATACCTCAATATAAATAGTTATATTTATTGAATAATGTAAAATATACAAGAAAATCATGCTAGATAATTATTCTTTATCATCACAGTTTCCATTTTATTTTATAATTTGAATAGTAATAGGTATGAATGAAATGTTAGGTATAGAATAGGTATAAATGAAAATAAAATTTTAACACATAGACACAGAAAAAGACAAATTATCTAAATATTAATCTAAACAACAATAATTAGCAAAATTTAAGTATACTTACTTCCCCTTTTACAATTTCCTTTGGAAGCAAATCTATTACATCAAGTAAAGTTTCCATCCAAGCATTAGCAACAACTGCAATGCAAAATATATATTATACTGAAATTATGGCATTAATATTACTTTGCTTTAAATATATAATATGGCTATAATTTAAAGAAAATTAAAATCTGAAGAAGATGTTACATAAATTTTTAATTCTTTAACAAAAAGAGTCATGTACTTTTAAAGTTAATTCAAGTCATAAAGTATATTATATATATAAAATAAATAAGAAAATAATAAATATTTTGCCAAAAAAATTAAAAGAAAATTTTAACTAAATATTTGGTATGTATAAATATCCTTTACTAAATTTCTGTTTAATAAATAATTTATGAAAAGATTAAATACAATTCTCTTTGAAAAAAATATAAAATAAAGCATGAATTAGATCTGTATTTTATTATTTGAATCACCAATAACTTTTACTAAGCAAATTTTTAAGTAGACAATTGTGATTAATGTTTATATTAAAAACACACACATATAATTAGTTAATTTATATTAAAGAATGTAGTACAGTACTGCATCTGATTTATCATATTTTCTCAACATATCTAGATTACCAAAGAAAATAAAATGTTTAAATAACTTCCAAAATCGTATGTTTAAAAATAGCACATTATTTATGGTCAATGTTCACAATCATAAAAGTTCATAAGCAACCTATTAAGTATGTAATATGAGCAATATTTCAGATAGAAATTCACTGTATGAGGATTAATTTCTAATTAGAAACTATTCTTTGCACACAAAAGAATAGTTATATACTAAATAGTTATATAATATTATACTACTAAAAGATTATGTATATAAAATAAATGTCGATTAAAAAATTATACAAAATTATAATGTATCTATTTAAGGATATTAATTAAACATATTCTTTTCAATATATTTGATATAACATTAAAAAAAAGTTCTTAAATTATATAAATTATAAAAGTAAGAAAAAGATTTTTCAAAAATATTAAAATTTCCCATATTGAAATACAAACCTGGATCAGTACTATCCACACTTGAAAGAATGCTTTGTAAAAATGTTTGAGTAAATGTGCTAGTTGGTAGTAAATCCTGATTAAGCAGGGACACAAAATTTCTGCAAGGAAGTTTTTCTCCACCAACAAAACGGAAGACATCATTCTAGAATAACAATAGAAAAAATAAATATTCATTAATTACTAAAAGCAAAATTATACTAAAAAGTCAGACTTTTTTAAACTACAGTATTCAAAAGAATATCTTTTACCTGCATATTTGCATTTGGGGAACCATCATGGTTTTCAGAAAATGTTTTATTAAACTGAAAGGATCTCAACTTTTCACCTTGTTCAGGACTGAAAAGAGATATTTCCACAAATCATTCAGAATATCAAAATGATAAATTAGGAATACATTTTTCTCCAAATAAAAAAATATATTTTTATCATAAAATTTTAAAAACATGTTTTAGATTTGAAAACAGGGTTCCTTAAAGTTTTTACACATTTTTTTTCATTTGAGCTACAGAAATTTTCTTTAATCTCATCAAAGATATTTTTTTTTCTTTGCAAACCCAAACTGTACATATAAAAAGGGAAACAAAATGAAAAGGTATAAAACGTTTAATAAAGATCAATACAATGAAATTTAATAGCAGTGTTCGTTAGATGAATTTTAATTAAATGATACAAGCAAAGACTTTTTGAAATATTTTTGCTAACTAATATGAAGAATTTGAATGAAATGCTGGCTATCAATGACTTTATGGCTCAAATATACTGACACAACATTAATAAAGAAAATCATAATTTTTTGATTTAAAAATAATTTAAACATGCAAAAGACGGTGTTGGAAATTAAATTTTGGATTCTATATATCTTGCCTAAATTAAAATAAATTTTAGTTCTATGGAATGAGGAGAGTTAAAAACTGTTAGTTGCAATATTAGCAAATGAATTTTAATATACTTACGGATCCAAATAAAATTCACACAGTGATTCCCCTCCTTGAAGTGGAGGGGAATTGGATCTGAATCTAATCTTTTCATTCCCTTGTTCTTTAGCGCAATCGTTCTCAAAATTAGATTCTTCATCTGATAACCACATTTTTTATGATAACTCAAAGCCTAAAAAATAAATACGGATTTTTTTTTTCATTAATTAAGCGAAATAAAAATCCTTTCCAAAAATGAAAATATAATCACAAATAATAAATATCCTTTCCATAATTTAAACATTTCTAAATTTTAAACATTATACTAATAAAAAAAAGAAAAGAACATATTAAGCAATTACATAATAAACAATACATACTTTGAAAAGGATTCTTTGACTCTTCATCAGATCTGTGCAAAGATTGTAGAATTGATGAGGACGAAATCATATCCCAGAGGAAGTTTTAAAAAATAAATTAATAATCAGAAGAACGATAATTTCAAAATCCTGAAATTTACCCAGAATATTTCCTTCGTCAAGAAAATATAGTCATTCCTCAGAATAAAACATGCGGAACTTGACAATCGCCAATCCATCATTTACAACTACAGATAGTAAACATCACAGCACGACCACAGCACTTGCATGCTTTGAATGAAAATGTAAAATGAGCAAAAGCCGAAGAAATCCCCAAAAGCAGCAGAAAGAGTTTACAATACACTGACTTTCATTATTTTTCCCTTTAACGTGATTGGTTCTTATTCCTTGAGTTGGCTTCGAAATCGAAAATCTCAAACAGAAGCAAAGTTACTTTATTTTTAGTCGTCACTTCAGCAAAGTGGTTAATGAAATGCAACTTAAGTTCAAACAATTCACTACTGAAATAACTGAAGGGGGGAAAAAAATTGAAGATTTAAATCTATAGTATGGAATTTCGTAGCATGATATTGTTTAAATTTCATCCATTATTTTAAAATATTACAGTTAAACTCTAAGTAATTGCGCTTTCTCGTTATCGTTTTCACATAGATACAAATTAACACAGACAAATAGCTGCCTCACCGATGATTTGATCCAAAATTTTATAATATTAATTTCTCGCGAAAAAATTATGTACAGAATTTCAGATATTTATTCTTTTGCAGTTTTAATTTATTGTACAATAGAATGAATAGACAGACAGGCTCCCTTTTGAC